>NW_009970725.1:7086387-7094821 GCF_000747805.2 Chaetura pelagica
AGCAGTTAAAAACAAGAAAGTGTGTAGGATAGATTTTCTGTGCAAAAATAAAGGAAAATGAAGGTTTCGTAGCATCCCATTAGCAATTCCCAGTACATCTCTCTTGCTTGATGAGAGAAAGATGAGGCCACATGCAGTCAGTCTCTCTACCTGTTCTCCTTCTCTGTCCTGGCTGCCCTGATGGAGGGACATAGCAACAAGTTTTAAACAAGCTGACTCAGGTGATGAGAACACACTTCGGAGCAAGTATCTGTATAACCTTCTGCAGACTATGAATACAGTGGTGTTACAACTATGGGTGCTTTTCTGGGCTAGAAAGGGACCAGGAAGATATGGGTACAACAGTTACAGTTATTCCAGAGAGGACAGACACAGGGTGTGCAGGATTTCAATGTTCCTGTGGCCATGCTTCTAACGGCTTTGAATCTCCATTTTAATTGCTTGTGACACCATGAGGCAGCTGTTGAAAATAAATTACACTAATTTAATGTTGTTAACTAAGAAGGGCTAGTCAGAGGGAGACTGGAAACTTAGGCTTGGAAAGACTCACTGTACATTCCACTGCTCTCCCCATCACCTTGAGATCACAAGAACACTTCGCCCCACTCCTGCCAATCTTGTAGTAAGGTTAACAGATAGGCAGATGGAATTCAGTGGAGTGTGACCCCCCCAGGATGACTTGGCACTGCTGGCCACTGCTGGCCAGGGTGGGCTTTCTCCTGGTTTTCTCCTTGTAGTCTCTTTGTAGTCAAGGGATGCTCAGTGTGTTTCTCTAGTTACTGTGTGAAAAACACCAAAAGCTTCTGTGGAGTTTTCAAGGGAACAGTAGTCTCCAGACCCACACCAGCCTGCATGGCTGGGGAGGGTGGAAAGCCTTTTTTCCCCTCTCTTGCCACTCTGAATTATTGTTTGTACCATCTTTTTGCTTTCTCAGAGGGGATAAAGACCACCAGGAAACACATTTAAAAATCATCTGTGGCACACAGAAGGAGAAGAGAGAAAGTTGTTGGTACATTTCAGCAAGCCTCGTTAAAAACATCTCTAGGCACTACAAAGTGCATGTTATCAATATGCATATGTGATGTCTCTGAGGCAGATTTAAAAAAAATCAGCAGGACAACATTTTCCCATGTGAGGCAAGGAACAACAGTGAATCATATGTGTGGGAGGGAAAGGCCTTCCGGCTATGTACAGTATTTATTCCCTTTTGTGTCTTGCTTCCCCCCCTCCCCTCTTTTATTAATGGCTTTTGCAATTACTGGTAACAGGGTATTGCTAGCTGGTAGAAAAGCAGTGACTTCTGCAGTCAATTGTTTGCAGGAAGCTGGATGTAGAGGGGAAGAAAGCAGTGGTCAAGCACTGGCCTTGCTCACCCCTCCAACCTCTGGGCGGCCAACACGCTACGTGTGTTTGGCACTTGCCTGCCCAGATGAATGTCACATTACTTGACCTCACATAAATACACGTACAGTTGCAGAAATACAGAAGATGAGGCCTGCAGGCCTCTTATTAAGAATTTCCACAGAAGATATCAGCAGGAGGCCCAGAGAAGCTAGTGTAGGTTTCGAGGGAATCGGAAGGGAAGGTATGGCACCCTGCTCTGCCTGCAACTGCAGAGGCTGGATATAGGACTTGGGTTTTTCTTTCTCACTCTGCTTAAGAGAGGTTCCACCCAATCAGCATTAGGATGGGAAAGTATTGCAAAAAGCAGGTCCATACACTGGTGCATCATGATGCAGGTGATGAACAGAATCATAGAATTATTTTGACTGGAAAAGACCTTTAAGACCATCAAGTCTAACTGTTAACCTAGTGCTGTCTAGGCCACCACTAAACCATGTCACTAAGCACCATGTCTACATGTCTTTTAAAAATGTCCAGGGGTGGCAAATCCACCACTTTCCTAGACAGCCACTTCCAGTACCTGAAAACCCTTTTAATGAAGAAATTTTCCCTTATATCCAATCTAAAGTTGCCCTGGTGCAACCTAAGGCCATTTCCTCTTGTCCTATCTCTTGGGAGAATAGAACAGTTCCCACCTCCCTACAGCCTCCTTTTAGCCAGTTGCAGAGAGTGATATGGAAGGTCTCCTCTACATTATTTCAGGATGCTACCTGAGTTTCTGGAGAGCTGCCAGGATGGCACTGGAATTCAGCATCTCCCTAAGTGCCTATCAGTGATTTTCAATGGATGTGAACAGTGACAAGCAGTCAGTGGGCAGCAAGTTGCTCCCAGTTTCGCCAATAAATTCCAGCCAAGCAAGACAGAGTACCCAAGAGGGTGTAGCTGTGAGGGAAACAGCTGAGGTCCCAGCAGTTAGCACGCTCTGGCAGTGGGAAGGTTACCCAGGAACCATACTTCTAACAGGTCTGGGTGCTAGTAAAGTGATTCCCAGGGAACATGATAGAGGGCAAGGCAAGCCATTTTAGAAAAATGGCTGATAGGTTGCTTTTAATAGAATTAAAAGATCCAGTACCAACATGTGTTGATGGAGAAGCTCGTGCAGCTGTGATTGTATCAGCCAGGGAAAAACAGATACTGCCAGGAGAGAAATAGTGTTGAGCTACAGCTTCCTTAGGGTTCCCTGTTTTCTTTGCCTTCCCTTCCCAGTTTCCCTTTGTTCTGCTACATGTGGATTTAGAGAGTCCTACTGAAATCAACATTTCAAAATGCAAGATGTATAAATATGGACGTGTATGTGACCTAACAAATTTTATCTCTGGAGAAAAAGGATTAAGAAGCATGAAAGCTGGCATCACTGAACTGCCAGTGCTTTCATTTGCAAACACTAGTATGAAGATATGTCTGATTGGAAAGTTCTACTCTTTGCTCCCTTTCTTCCCTGGCTGGAAAAGCAGAGGGGCACTGGTGAGAGGGAAAATGGACAGGAAGCATGAGCATGGTGAGGCCGTTAGAAGAGCTGCAAGAGGGAATCAGAGTCAACAGTTCAGAGATCAGAAAAGAGAATCTAGAAAAGAACTGAAAGGTTTTGAGGCACCAGTGAGTAGAAATGTTTGGCAGTTCCCTGTCAGTATGGAAAAGATGTCATTCTTTTCTGCAGAAAATACCCTTTTAATAACTGTCCATCAGATAATATTTCTTTGAAAATTTCCAATTTTACCTGACTCTTATTTTAAATTTGTGTTTGGGATAAATTGTCATGCAGCTGGGAGCTGACGTTTCTGACAGGCTCTTATCATTCATGTTTTCTACCTAGAGGCAAAGAGCATGAGATCCTTCCAATCTGGGAGCTACAGCTGGGCTGACAGGGAGGTGCTGAGCTTGGCACTTGCTTCCAGCCATATGCCTGGAAGCCTCACACCATGGCAATTCTCTCTCCCTAGGCAAAATTCAGGCTGACAAGAGCCTTTCAAGATGGCAACCAGCAAATCCAATAAAGTCTTTGTTCCTTCAGATTGGAATGTTTCCCTTTTCTGCCCAAATGAGACATGGAGGCACAAACAGTTTTGTGAGAAAAGTCTGACTCTATTGATGACCTTAAAGTACAAAGGTCCTTTGGTAGCTGCTTGTCTGTGCTTCCACTGGCTAAATTTCTTGACAGACCAGTTATTTTGCTCCTGAATTTCACATGGCTGTAAGCAGGACCAGCTGCCCTGGAGGAAAGGCTCTCCAGTACATCATACTCTCCCTGGAAGAGCTCAGAAACAAGGAATACGCTTGACTTCCTCTGCCTCTCCTCTGCCTCCTCACTGTGGCAGGACACTGTAAAATGACTATAACCTGACATCAGTGCTGATATATATAAAAGACTGCCAGTTTCACTGGCTGCATTTGGGACCATCAGCCAGCCTACCTGCAGGGTCTTTCACTTTCTGCAGAGGGCCCCACAGACCAAGGTCTACGAGCAGGGTGACCCTGCAGACTGCCTCCCACTGGAGTCCAGCTGGAGCATCTTCTAGGAAAAGATTATTTTGAGTAACTAGTAGAAAGCTTTTTCATGATATTCCTGAAAATGAAAACTTAATGGGGACTTGTTTTTCCATTCTACTCAGGATACTATGAGGTCTGGGCATTGAACTTTTAGAAGGAGGTAGGCCAAGTGGAGACAGTCCAAAGGGGAGAAATAAGAATGATCAAAGGTCTAGAAAACTGGGTGATGGAAAGACTGACCTGAGAACTGACTGATCTAATTAATTCTTAGTCTCCAGAAGAATAGTCTGGAAGATGGCACTGACAGATACGTAAAATAGGGTCTTGTCTGGTGGAAAGGTTAGGAAATAATTTATTTAATTTCAATTTTTAAAATCTTATGAATGTTAGGAAAAAATTGGAAATTACAAGGATTTAAAATTTATTGATTGGACAGTATTGCAAATAGACACCCTTCGAGTACATCAGAAACAAATTAGAGAAAGATCTGTCAGAAAAGGCAGCTGATCGTTTCTTGGACATGGTAAAGGACCAGATGAATTTTCTAATGTTCTTCCCTGAATGGTGCTTTTCTATTCTCTTTGATTAAAAAAAAACAACAACATGGGTTGAGTTTGCTTGGGTGTTTTGGGCAATTAAATTAGGAAACAGATATGTAGAGGGAATCTGAATGTGTAGGTGAGGGGGGGTGGAAAGAGTAGAGGAAGCCTGGGCAGCCTCAGACAAACTGAACAGATGGAAACCTTAGCAGGGGAGACTCCAGGCAGCTACTCAGTGGTTATGTTGAGACCCAGGTGTATGCCTGAGAGTTGTATGAAAAATGTTCTGCGGGTGGGATTGATGTATCTGCTACTTTGGCTTTGCCTGCATTACATTTACCTGTGTTAAATAAACAAAGAAAGTGCTCCAAGTATTGCTCTAAGATTGAATAATAAGTGGAACATTTCTTCTTTTGTTAGTAGCTTGTGTCCTTGCTTATTAAGTCTCAGACTGAGCAGCCAAAGGGAGTGTTTGAGACATAAATGCCAGAGGGGATTCCTACTGCTGAAAGCAACAAGCAAACAGCTTGAATTGTGCTACTTCTATTCCTGAAAGACCATGATGATCAGAAATATAAGCTCTGTGTCCTTCATTTCCTGCCCTCTGTTTTCTTCTCCCTGCTCCTTCTCCATCCCCTTGAATAGCATTCAGGAATTTCAAAACAGATCCTTAATTGCAAACCAGTGACCAATAAAACAAAAACGTTCTCTTGTCTTTTGCTAACTAGATTAGCAGAGATGAATTTTGGACAAGCTCCTTATTTTAGTTAGCAGTACGATGAATACAAAGTTTTCTCTTCCTTCTCTGTCTCTTTGTCTTTAGATTCACTTTATACATCGCCTCACCAAGGCTTCTACTCCTTGGAAAAATCTACAAAATGAGAATACAAGACAAGTATCAAGCCTATAGTGATTCATTTGCCCATTCAAAACCAAACTTCTCTCTCATAAAAAAGGAAAAGTATGCTTATTCAATACTCTGAAAAGTACCAACTGCTTACACCAGACCACCCTGTGTTTAAGTCATTTGCTTATGAAAGCTTCCTCTGCCTTACCAAAGTCAAATTTCCCAGACAAAGACAAGCTTTGTTAGTCCTAGCAAGAAACAGGAGTTCCAGTGCTGAGGACAACACAAGAAAAATTTCCTATCCCCTTTTCACATGTCTGTTAAGATTTTTAGCCCTAGCACAGCTGCTGATCACTACTGCTTGTTATCACCCAGGGAGCAAGACAGTTTCAACCTATACCTGACTCTTCCCAAGAAACTAATTGAAGGCAGCATCAATGTTCTAAAGTGCTCCCTTTGCAAAGCAACTGCATGACAGAGAGCTGATCTAATGCAGAATGAGCAGTGCTGTGCTTTACTTTATAACAACTAACTCCTGCAATTATTGCCAGATGTTTGCAAATGCTAAGTCTCCCATCAAATGTTAACTGCTCCTTCCAAGTTTTTTATAGTATTCAAAGACTGAGGGTGCTGTTTAGCTAGTGCTAGGAAGAAAGAAAAGAGGAATTATATAGCCTTTTTTTTTTTTTTCTTTTCCTGCTAACAGTAACAAAAGATGAAACCTTTTGAGTGATAGGGAAGTCCACAGTGCTACTGAGACACATGATAAGAGTTTTATTTTCAGGTCTCTGACCTAAATAGTATACCTCAGCCTCAGTAAGGTGAGCTTCACTTCTGTTTAGTCATGTAATTGAAAAGATTGGTATTTAACTGCTGGTGTGTGTCATAATTTTGCCAAGAAAGAGCATCTATCTATTCAGGTAATATTTATTAATACACAGATTAAGTGGCTCAGATAAAAGTCTGTTGACACCTTTCCCTAATGTACTCCTGTTTACAGGCAGTAGAATGAAATCTACTGACCACTTCATCCTGCTTTGGAACAGTTGCTGGAGGATTTACCTGCAGTTACCTACTGAAAATGAAATAAAAGATTAGTAGAAATAAGATGTCACTTTGGACTCACAGCTCTTGTTGCTAGGGAAACTCTAGAGTTAGCATCCTGATTAGGGCAAAAACCCAGCCAAACCTTTGTCAGCATCAGTGTTCAGCAGAGCTGCAGATTGCCTGCTTGTCTGGCCAGGGACAGTGATTGCTCACTGTGGTATCCGGGTTGACCAAAGAGCCTTTTCTGATGGTTGTCTTCTCCAGACACCAGCTTACAAAGATACATAGCAGGGACTGTGTAACTGAATTACACAAATACACCAGTGTGATTAGATGGGTATAAGGGACAGGCTGATGGGAGGAAGGGAGATTAATTATGTGTGATGCCCACTACCTCCAGTATCAAACAATTCAGAGCCATCAAGGCACCCAGCGCTTGCCAACCACACCTACAAGAACACATTCCACAGAGGAGGAACAGTAGTAGAGAGACAGCAGTCAAGTGAGAGCTTGGCAATAAAACCTGCAAAAGGACTTCAAGCAGTGGAGCAAAGCCAAAGAAAATGAAAAGTATTCTTACATGCTTGTGCCTGGGCCTCCAGAGAGGAAAAGCAAGTGATTATGCAGAAAGCAATGGAATTGGGAAGAGAAAAAGTGTGTTACACCTTCCTGACTGAAGGAGGTGTCCCCTCCTTACACAGTCCTGAGGAACAGACTCCTTTGCATTTCTGGAGTGTCAAGAAAACTAGTTTCAGGAAATTCTGCCTGCAGCTTCACTTGGAGGACAAAGGTGGGTCCAGCACAGCACTCCTGGAAGTGTAGGACATCAGAGAGGGCCCTCACTTGGGTAATGGCAAGATAACAGGTTTCAGACAAGCTCAGAGGCTTTAGAAGACAAGTTAATGTTTTTTATTCACAGAGCTTGAAAGCTGTCAGGGATCAGTCTATCAGTGTAACTGAATTACATGCAATCAGTACTTGTCTGGATCCAATGAAATAGATGCTGTTGTGGTTTTCTACTTAGAATAACTTCTGCTTTAACTATATTGGAGGTACAACTTTAAAAAAATGCTCCAGTTCTCAAAAACACTGTAAGAGAGTTACTGTATCAGATGAGAAAGATGGTGGGGCATTTTGTTTTCCAAAGCTTTTGCTAATATAGTGCATTACCCATCATTTCAGCCAACACAAATACTGAACTTGAGCTACATGTAAATTAGAGTGTAAATCTATAAAATTATCTCATATTTAAATGATTGGATTACTTTGCCTCTGCCCTTTGTGAAAAAATCCCCATATTTAAGAGGAGAAATGCAAAAGCTGCATGATTAGTTCATGACCAGAAACACCAAAACAAAACCACTTCATTAGTTTATTCTTCTTTAATGTTACCTAAGTGCTGACTTTTCAAAATAATCTGGGATTAATATCTTAAATATGCACAGATGTTCTTGCATTTTTCTATCCACAACTTCAGTACCAAAAGAAACATTGCAAATGCCAGGACTGTAGGAGTGTTGAAAGGAAAATTACTTTCAGAGCTCAGGAAATACTGCTTGCCTGTGTGCTTATAACACTTATTTCTTAGAGATTTGCAAACTTTAGCACTGACATTTAATGGGTGTTAATAGTCGATCTCAGGTCATTTTAGCTGCAGTGACTTAACTACTGCTTCCAGCAGCCCATCACATCTTTCTGTAGTAGATTACACCATGTTGTGTTAGGTGTGGCAAGGAGAGTGAGCCTGTTCCTGAGCCATCACAGGTCACAACTAAATGAGTCATATTACACTGAAATTCACACACAATGTCTCAGCCTGTAAACAGGGAAATGCAGTTCATCATTTCCACTTATGGGAGTGCTGCAGTTCTAAAGAGAGAACTTAAATATTCAGCTTTTTGGTCTGGTGGAAAACTCTTTTCTGGTCTCAATAATTCTAAACAAACTGCCATGTAATTGCTAAATATGATGAAAGCAATTTATTTTGTTGTCTTATTCTTCTCACATCTTTTTTTTTTCTTCTTTTCCACCCTCCTCCCCCCATTAGCTGCAGGGAAGAGAGCTTCCATAGGAAAATGGGGGGGGGGGGGGGGGGGGGGGGTGGTGATTC
>NW_009970725.1:7094912-7098423 GCF_000747805.2 Chaetura pelagica
GGGGGGGTGTGTGTGTGCATATATCATTATTTCAGTCTCCAGTAGTGATTTGGCCAGTTCATAGCAGTCTAACAGGAGAAACTTTCCAGTGTTTGTGCACACCAGAATATTTCATATGAGTAAGGAATCAAAATATTCTGGTTTGTAATATATTACACTATATTCTACTCATAGCCATGTATCTCTTCTGTCCTAAGAATTAAAGGTTCAGTAGTAACAAAATAAGTGAATCTTATTATGTATGGAAACACAGCTGAAGGGTTGCTGCTCCAGATACAATAAGAGGATTTTCTTTGTTCTTTTTCCCATTAGCTTTTGCAATTCATTATAAGTTCAGTCAGAAGACAGTCCAAGGCATAAAAACTTCTCCTTAACCCAAATGAGTAAAAACACAAAGTTGTTTTTATTACCTACACATCATACAATAGCACTGAGATGTTATTCACACCTCCATTTTGGTGGACTGACCTCAGCCAACAGCCAAACACCCACACAACTGCTCACTCAGTCCCCTCTTTAACTGGATGTCTCCCCAGATATTGTGTTCTTAGAAATTTGCAGGAACTGTTGCTCTGAGTGGTCTTCCTGCTTGTGTTCCTGCCTATCACTCCAGTAAGGACTAATCAGCAGAGGGCCTCTCAGATCTGGAAAGAGAACACAGCAGCCAAGGTCTGCTCCTACCTACAGCCTTGTAATGGCACCCAGCCAGAACCTGCTCACTCTCTTCTCCCATCTGAAAGGGAGAAAGTAGGAGGAATCCAAGAAAATTTGTGAGAGAAGATCCTCTGTTCTTCTGATGATGTTGGACGTACTGTCCCAGAGGAGAAAAGCAAGGTGGACTTCTTCCCTTGAGGACACCATGGCTGAGACAGAGACCTAAATCCCAGCTCCAGTGATCACCCCAATAGGCAGAAGCAACACCGGAAGCAGAGTTCAATAGGTCCATACCAGCATTCCTAATTAAAAGAGGAAGGGAGGATTTGCGGCTGCATTTTTCACTCCTGGAGCAGTCAAGTGCCCTTTTCATGGCAAATATTCACCAGCAAAAAGCTGGGAAATAGTGTCAATCTTAATAGCATGTGTGCTGCATAGATGGAGAGTATGACAGCCATCAGCAGAAGATGAACCACTTTAAACTTCAGACATAGAGTAATGAACAAAGAGTTCATTACTGTGTGCCTACCATCCACAGTGCCTCATGGCCCTCAGAGCTGCAATCCAAGCTGGGACGAGGCCTTCAACAAAAGGGCACCATGTTAGCTGCACTTTTCATGATACTTCTGTAGCCTACAACAGTAAGAAATTCTGGAGTTTTTGTTCCTGGGGTGTCCTTAAACTCCAGGCCATTCATATGAGCAGCTGATATTAGAGCAATTTTCATTGTAGGAACAATAAGGACATTCTGAAGAAGTGAAAGAAAAGGTATCTGCAAAACTAGGAAAAAGTAGGAGGGAGGACACAGCAAGACACAGAAGACACTATGTCTAGTGAAAAAAATGCTTCAGTGTGTGCACCTTAGTAATGACTGATGGAAACAGGAGTGGAATTCCACTAGAGTATTTTAGAAACAGGATGTTTTCTTTTTTAGATTAACTTTATGGATTACTAGAACTCTTTGAAAATAATGATCAGAAGCAGGTGCTGGCTGAATTAAATGAGCAATCATTGCACACCATGAGGAAAACCAATCTAGCATTCATCAATCTAGAATTTTTCAGTTCTTCTCACATTCCTCCTGTCCAAAGGATAGCTCCTGCTACTGTCTGCCTTGGTGATGAAGGTAAAAATAAAATATATGCTGTGCAACAGAAGGAAAAAAAAAATATTCTGATTACTTTGAAATTTTGTAGC
Organism: Chaetura pelagica; assembly: GCF_000747805.2. Taxonomy (NCBI): domain Eukaryota; kingdom Metazoa; phylum Chordata; class Aves; order Apodiformes; family Apodidae; genus Chaetura; species Chaetura pelagica. Next base: position 7,096,764 of record NW_009970725.1, read on the forward strand.
CTTGCACCAAAAGCAAAACAAAAACTAGAAACTAAATCCTGATTCTGTTGAAATCTTTGGCAAAGATCCATTTAATTCAACTATTTTAGGACTTCATACCAGAAGGACATCAAGAGACTGAGGGTACAGAATATGGGTATCAGTACCTGTGCCAACACGTCAATCCTAAATTCAGTATACAGGCTGTAATATAGGTGGGTGACTCTGCTAAGATCCTGCTGTGGCTGATCTAATTAGTTCAGGGCTAGTACACTGAGTGCAGGTGTAAGCATAACCTATGACAAACACAGCAACAATTAATATGAACTTTTCCAGGTAATGATATTTTGCTGTGTCAAAGACTATCCCAAAAAAAGAAAGCGAAGTAAGAGCTTCAGTGAGAAGTTCCACTCATCCATGGGAAGGTTCTTTTCTTAAAATCTGCTCTTTTTCTGATAAAACCTGTCTTCCAAAGAGTTGAATTGAAGATGAACATCTGTGAAATGAATATTTTCAGTAGATGCTAATTCAGAGTGTGCTGCAGGCAAAAAAGGTGCAGCAGCTGTGAGCACCACAGGTTCTGGTTGGGTGCCAGCACAAGGCAGTAAGTACGCAGCAGACCTTGACTGCTGTGCACACTTTCCAGATCTGAGAGGACCTCTGCTGAACAACCACTACTGGAGTGATAGACAGGAACAGACCAGAAAGGACACTCAGAGCCAAAGTACCTGCAAATTTCACAGAATATATCAAGGGAGAGATCCAATTAAAGAATCAGAACCTGAAAGTCCAAGAAAGTTCATGATGATTAATTTGGTTAGTTGAAAGAGATACTGGAAAATAATAAGTTTAAGAAACATCCACAGAAGCAAAGAATAAGCTTCAGCCACTAACAGGATTGATTTTCTACTCAGCAAAGAGGCCACACTTGGAAAAAAAGGTTGGCCTCAGGTTTTCTGTATATATGTGTATGTATGTGTGTGTGAGTCAGTATATATATAAATAAATACAAGAGATGGGGAAAAATGTTTATCAAATTATTCCAGTGTCAAAAGTGCTCAGTAATTAAATACTTGTTTATATTAATCAGGAAGCAACCGGTCACAGCTGATTTTGAGGATCTTTTGTCTTAGATGTTCTGTGTGTGTTTGAAGTAACACCGTCTATGATACATATGACTCAGTAGCATTCTTTGAAAAGATGACATCAGCTGAAAGGTAGAAAAATACCAGACAAAAGGAAACACCATCTTTGCTTCTGTATGTATACAGCTAACTATACTTTGGAGTAGAGTTGCAGAAGGGGAGAGGAGAGGTTGGGAACAGAAAAAAAGGAGAAGGGGACAGCAAGAAGGTACTTGCTGATGATGGAGAGGGCCAGCTGGGGTCAACAACAAAGAGGAAGCAGCCAAGGAGCAGCGGCAGGGAGATAGGAACAAGTCTGACTTAATTAAATCTAACCAAGACAGGAGCTGTTCTCACCAGTGCAGCAGGAAGCAAGGTGGCACAGGTCACCAGTAGCCTGAAGAGCTGGAAGGACTGCTGATCACATCCAGCACAAGCATGAGCAGAGCTTCCCGCAGAGCCTGTCTCAGCACACAGTAGAATGGGACAAAAGTAAGACCTGAGCCCTGGCTATTAATGCTGCCTGGAATAATCCCAGAGCAGGTAGGGGAGGAAAG
>NW_009970725.1:7098456-7133751 GCF_000747805.2 Chaetura pelagica
GAAAGAGTGAAACAAGGTACCACAAATACCAAATATCTAGCGAATTAAAACTTTCCTGAAAAGGTGAGAATGAAGACTAGGAGACAGGACTCCTTTGTTGTCTCCAGTGGGACAAAACCAGCTTTCTCCTTCATCTGCCCTTAGTCCAGGTAGGACTTCTGGACACGTGAACTCCAGTATACTCCAGTAGTTCTGAGTTCTTTTGACCTTGTTTGTGAGTCCTTGGGGATGGAGGGAGAGTCCATTACCTTTCTGGCCCTCTATACTTATGATGGTTTATAATCATGATGCTATGTGAGCATAAGATAGTTGTGGAGAGACAATGGTCCCAGAGCCTACCACATGATCATGATGCTCAGACCCTTCCATGCTTAATCCTGAAGCTGTGGCCCCATTTGTCATCTCAGGGTTACCTGTGGTGACACGTCACTCCTGCAGGGAGCCAGCTGTGCGGGAGCTCTCCTTTCTGCAGTGCTCCTGGAAAGATCCTGGTGCACCAACTGCAGTTCTGCTGCTAACTGCCTTATATTTTGGTCTCCCTCCCCTCAGGTGGCCACTCATCTCCAGTGTCTTTGGGAGGATTTGACTACAGGAGCTAATGTAAGAATAAGGAGTTGCTGTAGAGGAGTTATGGAAAACAGCACTATTTTCCTGGGTGAAAAAGCATCAGGTGCAGAGAAGGTTTGCTGGGGATCTGACCCTTCAAGGTGTACATACACAGGTAGATTCCCTCTCTCTTTCTCAACATTCTTTAGGCCACATCCACCAAGTAGTTTAGGATGCTGCTTTCTTACAATAAGTAGTGGCAGGACTAACAGAGTGAAGAAGGGAGAACACATTTTCCTGACCAAATTAAAACCAGTCCTACGCAAACCTGAGTAAAATGATGAATATGCATATGCTAGTTTGAATATGTGGTTTGTCAGCTATTTGCCTACATGTATTTAACACCCACAGAAGGCCTAAGGCAGCAGCCATAGACTTTCTTCTACTTGATTTTTGCAGAGATCTTACAGAAACCCCAAAGGAATGAAATTACTGCCATTATGATGTTATGAATGACTGATAGAAGTACATCCAAAGTGTTGGTTGGCTTACTGTAGGCAAAAGTAAAACTAGTGCTTGAGACTAATTTGGCTGAGTCCTCATCTATGGCCTTTAGGAGCTCAGGACAGTTGTCTTGTGTTTGCTTTCTTCTCTTTTCTTCTCTGTTATGTACCTCAAAGAGTGATATAAGCTGGGTCTTGGGGGTATGATATGCCAGTACTTACACGCGGGTGCAGAAAACTGTCAAATTAGGGAAGAAAATTCTGATTCCTCCATCTTCTTGACCCACTTGTTTAAATTCTGTGGAAAATTAGTTTAATTTGGATTTGGCTAGAAAAAGTAGAATTTATATCTGTAAGCTGAAACTTTTCTAGCTTATTGGCAGAAGAAAATATATTTATTTCTAGAACACCAGGTTCTACTATTTTAATTTAAAGTCAGTTTACCCTGACTATAGTGAAACTATTCATTGAATGGTTTATGGTAACTAAGCAGCAATTTGAATAAAATCTTTATTCTGTTGAAATTAAGGTTAAATGCAACTTCCATATGAAATTAATTTTAAGAGAAAGAGAGCGTGAAATCCCATTTGTATACACCATTTCAATCAGGACTACAGTACATCTGTAAAGCTCTTTAGCCATAATGGAGAGATGCCTGGGTAGCAAAAGACATCTTAGAAATATGAAGGAACCTTTGTCAAAGGCATACAACTCACTGAAACCTTTTTCCTTTCCATCACCCACTTTAGGACCCAGCATAAATCTGCATGACTGTGAGAGGATCTATTCACTTATAGCTCCAAGGATGGTTTGGGGAGTTGGTAATTATTGAGACTCATGTTTTTCCTTTACTGGTTTATCCTATCTTCCTTTAAAGTATCTGAGCATAGCTCAGCACTGACAACAGGGCTATCTTGATATGACTGTTTCCTCGTAGACATCTGGCATCATGGTAGTTTGATGTTCAACACCAATGATTGTGCCCTTTCTTCAGAGTGCAAAGGGGTTTCCTTTTGCTATATAACAAGCTGGTGAGGATGCTAAGAAAAGAGAGGGAAATAGGGAGGCCAAACTGTGCTTATTTTAAAGTCTTGTTCTGAGGCCCACAGGAAAAAAAAAAGCAACACATGGAAAATTTGCAAAGTAATAAGTGAAAACACCGGATGAATGGAAGAATTTGAGGGCAGGATATTCCTGAAGCAGGAGATAAGGCAAATGGGGATGATGCAGCACCACAGACCATGGGGAGTTCTGAGTTCTGCTGGGTGCCATGGTGGAGAGAAGCAGCAGTTTGTTTTGGCAGACCCTAAAGTCCAGTGTAGGCATGAGCTGCTCCTGTTGATTAAAAAGAAATGTCATTTTCGTGTTGTTATATTAGAGGAAATTTCAAAAGCATTTTAGAAACTCCCATAACAGTAAGGTGTCCCTATTCAGTAAATAACACAATTCCTCTGCCATTGGGCAAAAACTGATATTTTACAAGACTTTTAATGGCATGTTACAGATTAGAACAAAACCTCTCTGTTACCTGATTCAGTAGACATTGCACATTTTTAATGGAACAGTTGGTTCAGAAATTACCACCATGAATTAAATCACTTTAAAAATTCAGTTCAAAAGTTTCAAATGCTGCACTGTTACATTAGACTTAATCAGCTGAGATGACAATTCAAATGGTGCTTTTTCTTACTCCCACCTTCTCAAAATTATGCCAATGTATCCTCATAATCCATTGTAGTATTTAGAGTAAATCAGTCAGTACAGTATTTTTGGCCTGTTTTTTTTTGGTTTTTTTTTCATTTCAGTAGTCAAATGAAACCAGGTTTGCATGCTGTTTGGGTTGGTTTCATTTCTTTAATTTAAATAAAATATTTTCGACTCCTGCCATTCCAATGTGCCAACTTTTAACCCAGAAGGATGGTGAAACATCTGCAAAAACTTCAAGTATTATCCAAACTGATCCCCTCTGAAAAGGCAAATGAGTAGTGTGTAAATACAAACCCTGTTTGTTGATTTCCAGTTTCAGAATTCTCTTTTCTTTGCACTGGAGATAACTTAAAGAAAAATTTACTTATCTGTGCACAGTCACAAGCCCTGCCCTGGGGCCTGAAGAAGCAGAATTGTAAATGCAAAAGAAAGAGGAAGTGCTGTAGGTGAGGACAGAGGATGAAATGGCTTGCAGATAGGTCGAGCAGCAGTCTTTTCCAAGGTCCTCGTTGACATCCTGCAGTCAGCGTCCCTTTCTGCATCCCTTGGGTCTCTTGCAGAGCATCACAAGTGGAAATCATGCCCAGAAATCCTCTGTTCTACACCTGATTTTCATTCTGTTATTTTCATCAAAGCCACTTGGAGACCAGCATATTCTGTGACTCATTCTTGCCTTTGTTAAATTGCTCTAAATATTTGCTTTATACTTTAAAATCCAGTTTCTTTGCCAATTCTCAGGCAATTCTCAGATCATCTTTAAATTCTCTATAAATATTAAGCTGCATAACAACAGTTATGTCTACCCCTCCTTTTATGAGGATAGAGAAGGTAGTTTCTACATCTAAGGTGTGACAGCAGATGCAAAGAGTTAGACATAATTGCATTATTGTCACCCTTAGTCAATGAAACATTTAGAGTAATTAAGAATCAGTAATGTTACAGATTAGGAGCACACGTTGCCTTTATTATGACACGTGTATTGCCTTAATTCTTGCTGAGTTCTGTATTTTGCAACACAAAATTAACTGTCAGGGCTGCTGTTTGTAAAATTATGGTGAGTGGATGTATTATCTTTATTGTCTATATTATCTGTATTTTCTGTATCTTCTACATCTTCTGCGTCATCTTTATCTATAATATGGGTATTGTTATAACCCAGTAAGGTGCTGAAACTTAGCACATAGAGCTATAGCACTATGCTGTAAATAAGCATTTCATTTACACAGAGGTCTGTTTGTTGTTTTTTTTCAGTAAAGATTCTTAGGGAGTAACTCTGGTGTCCATTTTGAAAGGCATGCTCCCTTGAGATTCATCAGCCACTGTGCAGAACCCAGGGAACTCTGCCCAGGGGGAAATATCACAGCTTCAGGAGCAGCTGCTGAGCTCTGCAACACATTTCCAGGCCCTCCTGCCCAACAACTCCCCAATCTCTCCCATTTTAGATGAGAAGTACCAAACGGAGCATGCAGATTAAATAAGCTGGGTCTTTCCTGTGCATCTGATCTCTAGATGGGACCCTCTCTCCTGCATCCTGGAAAAACTTTCAGGAAGTGAGGGGTTTAAAGAAGCAGGGAAGCATACATCTCAGGGCTTGGAGAGACAGGACAGGACAGGACAGAATAGAATAGAATAGAATAGAATAGAATAGAATAGAATAATTTCAGTTGGAGGGAACCTTGAATTATCACCTAGTCCAACTGCCTCACCAATTCAGGGCTGACCAAAAGTTAAAGGATATTATTAAGGGCATTGCCTCTTCAACATTTACAGGCTTGAGGCATTGACCATGTCTCTAGGATGCCTATTCCAGTATTTAACCACCCTCTTGGTAATTAAATGCTTCCTAATGTCCAGTCTGAACCTCCACTGACTCATCTTTGAACTATTCCCAGGTATCCTGTTACTGGATACCAGGGAGAAGATCAGCACCTCCCTCTCCTGTTCCCCTCATCAGGAAGCTGCAAAGTGCAACGAGATTGCCCCTCAGCCTCCTTTACTCCAAACTAGAAAACCCCAAAATCCTTATCCTCCCCTTACAGCACAAGCTTTCCAACCCTTGCACCAGCTTTGTTACTCTCTTCTGGATTCATTTGAATGAGGCACAAATTTGTCTTAGTAGCAGTGCTATTTCTCCATCTTCTGACACTGTTCCTGGGTAAATGGTAGAAGAAAGCAGCTTTCCATGTGCTTATTTGATGTTGGTTTCTTCCTGGAGCTTTGCTCCATACTTAAAAAAAATCTCATCTCTGCAACAAAGGCAGAGATGAAGATGCTGCAGCCTGAGCAACCACTGCCTTATTTCCTGAATCAGCTTCTCTTTGACTGCCACTAGACTTCCACCTGAGGAACTCTAATATCCAACATTATTAATGGCAGCATTTGTAAAGGGTGGCATTGGCTTGGTGGAGTACACAAGAATTTTATTATATCCTGAATCATGATGCAACATGAATCATTGAATCATAGAATGGCTTGTATTGGAAGGGACCTTTAAAGGTCATCTAGTCCAGCCTGCTGCAATGAGCAAGGACATCTTCAACTAGATCAGGTTACTCAGAGTTCAAGTTCATCTAAAATTAACTTGAATGTTTCCAGGGATGGGGCTTCTACCACCTCTCTGGGCAACATCTTCCAGGGTTTCATCACCCTTATTGTAAAAAATTTCTTCCTTATATCTAGCCTGAATGAGGCAGTGAATGATAACTGGAGCACACTGAATGTTAACTGCAAGCAAAACACTTGCTGCTGTCATCTTCAGTCTCTATTTAAACGTTTTTGCTCTGAGATGCTCCCAAAAAGTCTTGCCTGTGACTCTGTCCTACTCTACTGATCCAAGCAGGAGAAAGGAAACCAGGATAAAGATATCATTTAATTCACCAAAAATATGTGTGCCTTCTGAGCTACTCCAGTGAATTTGAACATCGATTAGTTGGGAGTAAGCAACTAGAAAGCCTAGAGATCTGCTAATGGAATATCAATACTGCAAAGCTTGCAGGTTGAAAATTCAGGATATCCACTCAAAGGATGTTGTGGGATTGTACTCCTTTCTTTTGAAATCTCATTATATTTTGGTCATCTGGATTACTATTTCTTTAAGTCCTGCATAATCCTTTCCTGGAGGGAAATTTTTCAGTAAAAACCACCAGAAAAATAGTTAAGAGATTCTCTGATTCCTGATTGAGGTCTGGGATGTTTTCCCCATTTGGAAACTGTCTCTTAACACTGTTGAGATCAAGCTGTTTCATATTACCTCTGCCTACACTCCTACAAAACTTCATCTTCTGTATTGGCTTTGCACTAGCAAGACGGGCTGGCAGAATAAAGTGCAATTGGCTGTAAACTATAAGGCATGGGACACATCTTCCTTTTTATTGTGAGTACTGCTGGCCTCCAGAAGCTGCAGGGGAATGAATAAGACCTTCTTTGACATCACTTCTAGCATCCTTCTGGCCTAAACAATACCAGCAGAACTGGTAATAGTTTGAACAGCACTCTCTCAACTGATGGTGACCACCAGCAACACATAGTGGCTCAAGCATTGTTTCAAAGCAGATTTTGGTCTGAAATCTTCAGACCTGAAGAATTTGTTTGCACATTGCAATGTAATATAATTTCTCTAAAGCCATAACGCTTAAGAAAGTATGTCATTTGGGACCCTTGGTGCAGAGAGAAGTCTTATAGCTGGGTGAGCAGTTTGAATGCATCACCCACCTCTTGTGTGCAGACCTGATGGCCTCCACAAAATGACTTGAGATCACATCAGTAGTGAGCGTCTGAATACTGAGAGACATGACGAAAAAAAAAAGAAGAAATAAGCTGAAGTTTATGGCAGTGAAGCAGAGCCTGTGGTAGCCATGCTTGTAGAACCAGATTGATGAGTAGCTTCCTCCAGTGCTGCCTGTCCATCAGTTGCAGGATGACCTGGGAAAAAAGCTGCTGCACAGAGCTCATTGGTTGTGTGTGCAGTTTGTGAGCATCTTTGTTCGATGTGCAGACTCGGCAGATGAACCCACAAAGCATCTACCTGCTTGTGCAGAAAAATAAATAGCAAAACTGAATACTTATTTCAACAAATGTCACATAGCAAATTTTGTCACGTATTTGGAGGAGTCCAAATGATGGACTTTTAATACCTTGTATCAAAGTAGACTTTCTGCTTCTGTCTTTCCAGGGTTGCTAAATGAAGCAGATGCACATGTTCACAGAGGCTTTGCTCATTTAGCTGAACCTAAGAAATTCTCTGAAAAAATGTGTGTTAATCCTGTGCCTAAGTTTCTTCTGGGGAAAACTGCAGAAAGGGAAGACTAAGTTTTTTTCCTTAAACTCTTCCAATAACACAGGAAGTATATTTTCTGCAGCTGTTTCTGAAGATCATCACTGTTTTTGAGAGAGGACAGTTTCTGCCGCTGTTTGCATTTATCTCTGTTCAAGAGGTGACAAAATTAAAAGTTTTAAAAAAACATCCAACAACTTGGGAGGTTCTGGTGCCTGAAACCACTAGGCTGAAAGTGGAGGTCTTCATGCAAATTGAATGACTTAAATACTTAATACTGGCTGTTTACTGTAAACAAGGATAAGCGTGGTTTGACAGATAATTAATCTCCTGATAAGGCTGTTTACCTCCAGCCCACCCTGCTCCTCTACTATCTAATTTCTGACTCTACCCTATTAAGTCCATACACATATTTAAAGCATTTATGCTTGTTTTCTATGCAGGGCTGTTTCTTCTGAGCCAGGAGGATGAAGCATGTGCTATTATTGCCTTGCAGAATTAGGGGGCTTAAGTGTAATTATTTTACATGGGATTTCTCACCTGGCAGTGACTTACTGTGATAACACAGTTTGTGTAATTACCAGTGTGATACAGGACTTCATCTAAACACACTTCTTCAAGCAGATTCAAGTCTCCTTTATCATGCTGGTAAACTGCCTGATGTTTGGGTTGGGTTTGTTGTTTTTTTTTAAAAAAAAATTGAACTAAATAGTTGCCATGCCAGAATACTCTGGGGGTGCCTGACCCTGAATGGGTGCTGCCCTCCTTCAAAACCCCCTTCTCCCAGCTGCCAAGTTGCCCCAGGGTAGGGAGCAAGGCTCTTTTCAACTTCTTCCTGGAATGGAATTGCTTGAAATGACCAGAAACTGTCCAAAGGGAAGATTAGACCAATTTAAACTAATTCTACATTTGAGACATGGCCTCGGGACAAAGCCAGAACTCAAATTGGTCAGAGAAATCACCTGCTTATATAGAGGGAACAGTCTGTATGTAGCATTTTCTAGTGCAAGGAAACCAGGGAGTGCAGCAGACAGGTTTTGCACAGAAGTCATCCCTGACAAAGTGCAGCAATTCATGAACTCTGGATTAGCAGATACAAACCTGTATTACATCAAGCTATCAGATTTGTTTCTCAGTGCTCAGCTCCCTGTCTTGGTCACAGCTTCTGTAAATTACCTGGGAGTTTTTGAGGGCATTAATGCCTTTCTCTGCTGTGTCTGTAACAATATTAAGGCTGAAATGACTTTCTTATAGGTTTAAAAACAGTATCCCAGTGCCTGTTTCAAATCTTGCTGAAGTTAATAGGACCTGGCTTAAGTGAGTTTCAGACAGCATCTGGGGATTTCAAAAGGTTGTTCAGATATACCTGCATTTATTAGCTTATTACGTGGTTGTCTGAGCTATAGCAGATGAGGGCCTCCTAGTCAAGACAGTCTTATGAAACAGCAGCTGCCACTACCACTGCTCCCCGGGCTGGGAAATGGAGCACAGTCACCACCCTCTGACTGTGCTGCAGTCACAGGCATGGTTTTGACACAACTAGCCAGTTTAACTCCTCTGGCATGAGGTGTGAAGTTCCCAGGAACAGCACATCAAAGCAGCAAAGATCTCAGCCCCATCCCTCTTTTCATTAGTCTGTCCCAAGCCCTGGGCTGCCTCAGGGGACTTCTCACTGCACACCATAGAATCATAGAATCATGGAATCACAGAATGGTTTGGGTAGGGAGAGACCTTTAAAGATCATCTAGTCCTACCCTCCTGCAATGAGCAGGGACATCTTCAACTAGATCAGGTTGCTCAGAGCCCAACATGAACTTTAATGTTACCCTTCTCTGGAAACACTCAAGTACCTCAATGTCCTTCTTGTAGTGAGGAGCCCAGAACTGAACACAGTATCTGAGATGCAGCCTCACTGGTGCCAAGTACAGGGGAACAATCACTTCCCTAGTCCTGCTGGCCACACGGTCTCTGACACAGGCCAGGATGCTGTTGGCTTTCTTGGCCACCTGGGCACACTGCGGGCTCATATTCAGATGGCTATGAATCAACACCCCCAGGTCCTTTTCCTCTGAGCAGCCTTCCAGACACTCTTCCCCAAGCATGTAGCATTGTATGGGGTTGTTGTGACCTAAGTGCAGGACCCAACACTTGGCCTTGTTGAACCTCTTAAATTGGCCTTGTCCCATTGATCCCACCTGTCAAGGTCCCACTGTAGAGCCATCCTACCCTCAGGCAGATAAACACTTCCTTCCAACTTAGTATCATCTGCAGATTTACTGAGGGATGCAGTACTCAAGCTGAGGTCTCACCAGCACAGAGAAGCAGAGTTATCTCCCTCACCTGCTGGTCGCACTTCTTTTGATGCAACCCAGGCTATGGTTGGCCTCCTGTACTGTGAGCGCACACTGCCAGCTCCTGTCCAGCTTTTCATCCAACAATACCCTCAACTCCTCTGCAGGACTGCTTTCAATCCATTCAACCCCCAGTGTGTATTGATACTTGGGATTGTCCTGACCCAGGTGCAGGACCTTGCTCTTGGCCTTGTTGAACCTCATGAGGTTCACCTGGACTTACTTCTCGAGCTTGTCTAGATCCCTCTGATTTGATGGTGGTTGCATCCAAGTACATCCATGCTTTCATTGCTGGTGCTACATGGGTGTCTCAGACAGCATCCTCTGCACCCTCCATCTCCTCCTCAGCCAATGGGATTGTGATGAGCACTTTCTAGGAGCAGGAGTGTTATGGTCTGGTGCTTTCCAAAAAGTTATTGCTTTGCTAGAGGATTCCAGTGGAGAATCAACTTTCTCCTGGGCTGGTCGCCAGATGTACGTATAGCACTGATAGTGTTTCTGCCCTCAGGCAACTCACTGTCAGGAATTTAAGCCAGGGCTACTTAATAGATTTTTACTATTTTCTGCTGGGTAATTTTATTATTTCTATTTTATTATTAGGAAGGGAGCATAATGTTTTCTGCTGTACCAGGCTAGTCATTCATGCCGCACCACCTTCAGAAGGGAGAACTACAGCCTCTGACTAGGACAGAGGGAAGATAACCAAGAAAACAGAGAATCTGGGGGAATATGGAGAGATTTGGAAGGTGTCTCTACTCTGAGTAGCCTATACTAGCTAAAAAAAAAAAAAAAGAACGTAACATTTACCAGAACCAAAGCTCATAGATGTTATAGTAGTTCCCTGACAAAGCTCCATGACTTTTGGAGCTTGTCCAATCTGCGAGACATAAAGGAGCATATAAGAACTGAAGCAACTGTTTTTGCATAGATTAGGGCTTGTGTTGGTCTCTGTCCATTTCTCTCCCCTATCAGTCTGAGAAGCATTATATTATGGGAGGTCCTGTCCACAAATTTCTAACCTGAAAATTCCATGCAAAATCTTCCATACATTGTACTTGTAAAGTTTTTCAGCCAGACTTTCTCCTAAGCCTGTAGGTTGCTGCCAACAACTTTACTTCAAAACATCCTAATACCTACATCTCTCTCCACCTCTAGAGTTTCTGCTGAAGTGCTGAAGTGATTTTTCTGCTGATATTTTTGGAATTGTGGGGTAAGGGAGAAATATCTTGCACATTAAAGTGACAGTTGACCCTTTGAGTCTGAATCCTTGTCATAGTCTCCTTGAAAGTGGTGCTTTCCTAACATAAGCATACTCAGGATGGAGGGAGCAGTGGATTCAACTATGAAGCCTTGTGTTCGGTAGGAGAGAATTGTTCCTGCCAGAATGTGAAACAATTCCTTTATCCCTGCCAAAATAATTGCTTTATGTGTGCTCCCTAATAGCTCATAATGAACCACAAACAAGCTTTTAAAGTAAGGATAAGGACACACATGCTTATAATGTTCGTAGATGGAACATCTAGAGAACTGAACAAAAAGCCAAAGAATAGCTCAGCTAAAGGGGGATGCAGTGTACTCTTCAGTGCTTTGCTAACTAAAACAATGGGTCCCTGAATTACATTATGCCACTTTTTGGGATATTTAAATACTCATATTCTTCCAAAGAAACATTTCTCCAATCCGTGTGTCAGAAGAAAAACAGAGCCGTTATTCTGAAAAGAGATGCACGGAGGTGGTTCTCTTCCTTCATTAATTCAGTGAATATTTGTGCAGGAAAAGGACTCAGCCAGGCCATTTGTTTGGGATCACATAAGTCCTACAGTAATATGGACTGTAGATATTGTGGTACAGAACATTTGACTTGCAGCAGCATCTGTTTAGTACACTTGGCACTGACAGCCTGGTTTAAACCTCATGAAATCTGAATATACCTCCTCATTGACTTGGGTGGCCTCTATTTGCTGTCCTTAACCCCCCTTTCTGATTTTTTTTAGTCTCTTCTTAAATGTTTTTAAACTAAAACTGTGTAATAAAGCAGATCTATAAAAGGAAATTAGTAGATACCCAAAGTACCTCCCCAATCTTTTCCATCCACGTATCTCAGTCACGTGAAGAGTTGAATACATGTGGATTTTATATCCACTTTTGAGGACTGGGATCATAGAAACATACAATGTCAAGACAACTCTGCCAAAGTCAGAGCAAGTCAGTGGCTTAGAAAGAAATTCATGTCTCCCTAATTAACCAGGTCTTATCCACAAGAGAATGTTGCCTTTTGCATGAAAGGAGCAAAAAAAAAAAAGGTTTTATTCATTTTGGGAAGGAAAAATACAAGTACCCTTGAGGATGGCAATAAATTATTAGTCCAGACTTCACAGCAGGTTTTTATGCTGCATGATTTGCAACATCCAGAAAAATTCAACAGTTACAACATTAAATAACAGAAACAAAATAAAATCTATAAGCAAAGGAGAAAATTAGGTGGTTGGGTTTTTTAAAATAAAATATAGGAGGGAGGCAGGAATCAGTGCGACAGGAAGCTGCAGGCTTCACTCAAGGGTGAGTCTCTTGCACCAAGATGGTGAGTTTATATCAATCTATTTACAGCAGCAACAGTTACCCAAGATGAAAGGTATACAGTGTATACATGTACAGACAGAGGGAGGAACATGTTACAATATAGCATTAGGCTAAGTTTGAGATAGCACCTTATTGCCTTAATTCACACAAATATTTCCAGCACAGTTGTTGGTACTATCTGTGTGACTAAATAGGGAAAGGTCTCTGGGGCCCAGGCCAGATTTTAACTTGGACAAATGCTAGACAGCTGGAACATATTTTTAAATACTTTTTTTTTTTTTTTTTTTTTTTTTTCCTGACTACTATTTCCAAGGACATTCTCAACGGAAGTCTATTTTGTTTCATCTCTTGTTTTAAAAAGTTCTGGCTTCAGCAAGAGCAACCAAGTGATAGAGGAAAATAGGATCTGCTGGAAAAAGGAAACCTGTGGCTGTGGATGCACAACCTGAGACCCAGAGGACCCTGAGACCTTTCCTGAGACCAGAGGCCCTGTTTGTCCTGCTCTTCTTTTCTTCATACACTGCACACCAATGACAGCCCAGGTCCATGCCTTTGTTTACTCTATATTTTCATAGCATAAAATGCAGCATAATTGTAAGTGCTAATTACCTGTCCAGCCATAGGTAAGAGTGCACAGTTTAGGAGCACACTCCAGTAATACATCAGCTCTAGAAGTGTGTGAATGGAGAACTAAGTTACATCAGGCGTAGGACTGTAGCAAGAAACCTGTGTAGAAAGAAATTGCTATGTGGAGGCAGAACCAGAAGACACAAAGTTGTCACAGAAGCCATGAAAACCAGCCTCATAGGTAGGGCACTGAACTCAAGGGAATTAGGTTCAATTTTCCATCAGTTCAGCCCCAGATTTGTTTGATTCTGAGCTGGTTAGATAGACACATCAAAACATGGGCACAGACAAATCAAAGCCCATTAAAATTATCACTTTTCTTCCTATACAAGATGACTTCAACACCAGCATTTCTCAGAAACCAGTAGCTGCTTCAGGTACCCAATGAAACTCCAGATAAACCCCTCTCTCTAAACAGTTGCCTGGTGATGAGAGGCCTATAAATTGGAGTAAAGACATTGGGAATTTTCCCCAAGAGCCACACATTTATTTATTACTAATATTAGGTAGCAGTTAATTCACTTTGGTATTAGGAATCACTCTGAGGCCTGAGCTTCTCACTTTCTTGTGAATAGAAAGTTTCCCACTGTCTCCACTGGATGTACAGTTTGGCCAGGTGCACAAATAGCCAAGGCATGTTTTTCACTGTTGAGACTATTTTTCATCCTCTAAAGCTTATGTTGTTTTCACGATAAAACTCAGAATGTGGTTACATAGAACATCATTTAAGCATGTCCCTGGAGGTGCATGGGGGGAAAAAACACTAGTGGAGACATATCCTGGCATCACTGAACACTTTCCCCCTCAAAAAAAAAAAAAAGTTACTAGCATTTTCAGTAAATTTCCAACCAGTTTTGACCTTGCTGATCCCAGAGGGAAAAGAACTATGGAAAACTATGCCCTTCTGAGGAAGGGCTGTTTCTGAGCTGTACCATCTGTACCAGGCCAGAACATGCAGTTGCATTTTATCTAGAAGGGAGGTTTCCTTGCTAATGTATGCAGGCAATTATAATTAATCTAAATGGTGTAGGAATTCCAGCCTAACCTAAGGTCATTGTTGCAGGCTTTTGAGAAGGCATGTAGCATGTTGCTGCACTCATATTGTGCTGTACATGTTTACTCATTCCAGCGCTTCATCTAGGACCTCACTTAAAACATTGCACATGTTAGAAAAGCACAATGAGAATTGCTCCCCCATGTAAAGATGTTTTATATATAAAAAGGTTGGCAGCTTCAAAGGTCAAGTTAAGTGAAATATAACTATTGGGTTTTTTCTATCCAGAAGTCCCATATTTGGGTTTACATGCCCTAGAAAGTTGGCCAAATGTCTTTTATTGTCCTGTTTCCCTTAAATATTTAAATATGTTTATACTTACGAATCCTTACATGGATGACTAGCTGAGGCAGGGTGGGAGGTTTTTCTTAATGTGCCACATTTTGGATTAAATCCTTTTTTCTTTGGGAAAGGGACAATAACTAATCAGTTGTACTGAGAGGGAAAAGCTAATAGACGTTAAAATAATAGACGAATCCTACCAGGATTTAAAACTTGTTGTTTCCACAGTATGATGCAGATTGGCAAAGAGATCCAAAGCAGCTAGAACATGTAATTCACATTGCCTTGCAATTGCTCTCAACACATGCAATAATTTATCTTCCTTCTAGACTGTGTTGACTCTTGTACAGCTGAGTCTCATCCTGATGGCACAAAGCATTCAGGAAAGAGTAAACTGGGCTGTTAATTCATCATGGATAGGAAAAAAAAAAAAAGGCATTTGCACAAAGAAAAAAAATATGGCATTAGCACAAGGAAAGGATGTTGTCTCTCCAAATACCATAGCTGCAGATTTTTCATATGCTCTAAAATAAAGACTCAAAGAGTCACATTTTTACTTGTACCTGAATACAACATAGAGACCCAAGAAATATTTTTTTCTCTGTCTTACAGGCTTACTTTCCTCAGGTTTGTGTATACTGAAAAACAAGGTTTCAGGAGCTCAGTGAATCCTCACAAGCCATGAATTAAGACTTAGAATTATTTGTACTTGCTGTAAAAGCAGCACTCTCCAATCCATCAGCCACATCCAAAACAAAATGAAAAATCTTTACTGGTACCCTGCTTCTAAAGCCATTCAGTTTTTCACAGTGTGGGTAAGTGCTTAGGGATGGAGACATATCAGCCTCTAAGCCCTGTGGGCCTCTTATTCAATCTGTGGCAATGTGTGGTGACACTGTGTTCTGGTTTGGTTTGGTGTTTTTTTGGTAGCAGCAAAAGGGCCCCAGGAATGGCTCCAGTAAGAAGCTGAGAAGCTCCCCCTGCCCCAAAACCAGCCAAAGAGCCATTAGAGAGACAGTAGATATGCCCCTGTGATTAACATATGAAAGAACTGAGATAACACCTGAGCAGAGCTAGGAGGTGGGAGAAGAGCTCTGCTGGAGGAGGAGAATGGTGCTGGTGGTTGGTGAGGAAGAAGGGGAAGGAGGTGCCCAAGCAGAAGTTTCCCTGCAGCCCATGGCGAGATGGCAGCTGTGCCCCTGCACTCGTGGAGGAACGTGGTGGAACATTCCCTGAAGGCGCCAGGAGGGGTGAACTTGGCCACTGGACTTGGATGTTGTGGCCAGAGGATTGTCTGCCTGTTGACTCTGATTACCAGCTTTGGAAGACCCCAGTGCCAGGGGAGTTTGTTCCCAAAGCAGCCCGTGACTCTGCGGGAAGCCCAGGCTGGAGCAGCTCTGGACCTCATGGGAAGGACTCAGGAAGGAGAAGTTCGTGGAGGATTCTGTCCCATGGGAGGGACCCCATGGGGAAGGAGGGAAGGACTGTAAGGAATCCTTCTTCCTGAGGAGGAAGGAGCAGCAAGAACCATCCACCCCTGAAATGACTCTAAACCCCATCCCCTGTCCCCCTGTGCCGCTGGGGGGAAGGAGGGAGAGAAACTGGGAACAAAGTGATTTGGGCCTGGGAAGAAGGGAGGGGTGGGGTAACATATGCAAGCCCTGCTCTTTATGTTGTCTGTGTCCTGTGTATATTTGATTAGTGTGAAATTAAATTATTATTTTTCCCCAAGTTGAGTCTGTTTTGTCCAGGACCTTAATCAGTAAAAAAACCCTCCTTGTCCTTTGTCTTGACACAGGAGCTTTGTCCTCTTCATCCCAGAGTGTGTTTGTGTGTGTAGGAGAGGGAGTTGAGTGAGCAGCCATGGGGCTGTTCTTTGTTGTCATGTTGGGCCCAAACCCCGACACACTGTGCCCCTACTGTATCATGGCTACGCTGAGACTCCAGAGACTCATCCCCATGATGAGTCACGGGCTTCTTCAATGCTTACTTCTCTCCAGGGATCAAGGAGGCCCAGAGTACAAGTTTACTAGCTATAGCTCCAAGACAGCTGGAAGATACAATGGAGGTGTCTTTTGGGAGACTCCCTCCCCAAGGGTTCAAATAAACTGGGCTAGGAAAAAAAAAAAGTCCATTTGTCCTGGCATGGATAAATAGTGGCTGAAAAATAAGGGGGAAAGACCAAGGATAAAATAATGTTTTTTGTGATGGATTGATGTTACCAGGGGAATCCCAAAAGATACGTATTGAGATCTAAAAATGTTAAATGTGATCTGGACAAGCAGGTTAAAAATGAGGCAAGGAATTCTGCAGAGGACACAAAATTATTCAGGATAGTGAAATATGCTATTGACTGCAAAACAGCTATGGAAGGATCTCACAATACAGAGTGATGAAGCAATAAAATCACAGATGAAATTAAATGAAAATCACAAATGAAATGTCAATAAATGCAAGTAAGGCACATGAATTAGAAGAGACAACTATCTATATAACTATCTACACAGTGATGAACTCTAAATTAGCTATTAGCTGGGGGAATCAGCTATTACCAATCTAGCAAGAGGTCTGGGAGTCATTACGGATAGTGCTTTGAAAAGTCAGCTCCATTGCAGTGAAGTGGCAAATAGTGCATTGGGAATTATTAGGGAAGGAACTGAAAATAAAACAGGTAGGATCCTGGCAACATTATATAAATGCATGATGTGTCTGCATCTTGAGTACTACCGGTAATTTCAGTTATTTCTTTTGCAAAAGGATATGCTAACATTAGGAAAGATGCTAAGAAGGATCACAGGAAAATTAGGAGGAGTAAATAGGTCAGAATATTTCTACACAGAAAAAGAGATGATGGAGCAGATATATGGCAATGCAAACAGTAGGAGTTGGCCTTTCTAATGGGAGCAGGAGAGGGGAGTAATAAGCATCTCCCAGGTGCTGACAGAAACTCTAGGAAAACTCTATATAACTTTTGTCTGGCCCCACTGCTCTTCTTCACAGCAAGCTTTTTTTCCCTTTGTGGTAGACAATATTTGTCTTCTAGCACTGTGGAGATGAGAAGCAAGGGGGACCAAAGGATCCAGCTCAGGCTGTGATCCATTGCGTGAGCACACAGCTGAACACCTATGTCTCACCAGAATTCAGGTGAGGCAGGACAGTTGCAGCACCTGGATGCCAGGATCTGGAGTGCTAATGGTGGTGTGGGATGGAAGTTATCCTTCTTCCTGCAGTGCAAAGAGCAAGTAGGAGGGGGAGATTCTGGTCTCATGAAGAGGCTCCTTAGAAGTTTTGGGGGCAAGCTGAGCAATGAAGAGTTATTTCTAGAAGCTGATACAAGCCCAAGACTGGATTTGTTGGGCACTAGCATGCAAGGACTTGGTGAGGGAACAGAAAGTTACTCTTCAGAGAAAGAAAGGGGGAGCTGATGGATGGGCTTTATTCAGGAAATGTCAAAGAATGAAGTTACATAGGCATATAGGGTAGGAAAAGATAAAGGCAAGGAAGAAAAGAGGAATAACTCGTCAAATCAAAACACTCAATCAGTTTTATTAAGATGTAGAAAATCATGGGTGGTACAGAGAAGGCAAACAGGAAATTATTATTAAATATTTTCTATAAAACACCTTGAGTAATGATCAGATGGCAGATTTAAAGCAAACTTACAGTAATACTTTTTAGTCCACAAGAAATAATGGTACTGCAGAAATCACTATGAGATGTTGCAGAGAGGCCAGTGCAGTTCAAGAAGGAACAAACAAGCAGGCAATGACTGACCTGGAAAAGATTATGTTGTCAACTCATCATTTTCATTAGTACCACCTGTACCTTCCTCTGCTTTCAAAGCAGAATTCACTAAGAACCAGCTTGGAGCCTAGTATGTCCATCACTGTGCATTAACTTTCCCTTCTGGGAAAGCACTGAGTGTGAGTGGGTATAATCTGTACATCACAAAGCAGAAAAAACAAAGAAATGTCTCTATACTATAAATTATAACTTCCTGTTTCTTTCTACCAAAAAGCGTAGGAACACCTAATGTCTCCCTTAAAGAATGTTTAATGGGAAAAGTGCTACTTTACATAGAACTTCTCCATTTCAGCCTTTGAACTGGATCTCTTACAGCAAAGTGTATACTAATTTTGATGCTGACACTAAGGACACAAAATCAGGCTGTTACATGACAGCCTAAGAATATTTTATTTGAATCTGAGCATGGTTTGGTTGAAAGTCAAAGGCAAAAATCTTTTTTGGGATTCTCTCTGGACTATTTTTCTTAAAGGAGGATTAGGACAGGTTTTGTCACCAAAGGGCTACTGTGCTTTCCATTGAAACACTAAAAGGGATTTAAAAAAAAAAAAAAAAAAGCCAACAGCCAAAACCAATTGAAGCCTCCTGCATTCAGATTGTTCTAGCAAGCTAGCTAGGTATGTCTGTCTGTCTGTCTATCTATCTATCTATTTATCTATCATCTGTCTGTCTGCCTATCTGTCCATCTGTCTGCCTATCTTGCCAGTTAAAGATAGATGGATAGATAGATAGATAGATAGATAGATAGATAGATATGTATCAGTTCCTCTGTCTTACAAGGAAATTCACAAATAAGCCAAGTGCTGTAACATCTGCCTGACCGTTGCCATGTAAATTAATTCAAGGCACTGACTCTTACAAGAGGCTAACCACAGTGTTACAATTTAATACAATTTAATGAAATAGATTATGCTGAACTAACCAGCCTAGAGCTAGTTCAGCTTCTTTACCTGTACAAACCCAGGCACAGTCATGTGTGTTGCATACTTGGGTTTGTGGAGACTTTCTTTTTCTCTTGATCTTTCATCTCTCAAACCATTAGCAAGCACAGGCTACAAAAATGTGTTAGTCAAGAACTCTTTTAAATATATGCCTATATATGTTTGTCTGAGCAGCAGTAGCAGTCAGAAGCATCCCCTTGGAAATATATCCTAAATTCTGGAGAAAAAATCACCATAGACAATAATGACATGAGTTAATTTTTTTCCTAGTGGCTGTTTAGCCCATTTAGATAAGGAGAGGGAGAGACTTTTTCTTCCTTGGTGATGCAGAATTTATGGATTACCAGGGAAATCTTCTTGAAAGAGGAAGGGATGTCTATACATTTGCAACTGCAATTTGCAGTGGAGACAGGCTTGATTTATTTCCACAATGTAGCAGCAAGTTGTTGTGCCACAAAATTCTTTAAAAAATTGATATTACTATGAAAGGGAGTGAAAGAATATGTAGTTAATGTCAAGATACATTCTTGTTCTATTAACATAACTTTTGTGTTAACCCACAGTTAATCTGCCCATCTATTCACTGTTTTTTGGGCAGAATTTGCTTGCGTTGCACAAAGTGTTTCCTTTTCTCTCTGTCTCCCCCTTTTCTCATAATGGTGTGGTTAGAAAGCAGTAGGTATATTACAACAGAAGAGCCTCAGAGAAAGGTCCTGCTCCAGTAATCAATTACAGCAGTACTCCAGGACAGTAAGATGCCAATATTTAGTAGGAGGACTTAGTGATAGGCCATATTACTCAAAATGAGACACAAGAGAGTAAGAGCCAAGGCATTGATCCTCTGCTGTTGGAGGGTGAAGATCAACAAACAACCAGTGAATGGAAAACTGCTCTGCTTGCACTCTGCCAGGCAGCAGTAGGAAAGCTGCTGGAAATGCTAACTCATTTGCTTTTTACCTAGCAGGAAGGTTTTCCACAAAAGGGTAAGTATGCACCTGCTTTAACATAGGTTGTTAAAAATGTGAACAATTCAAATTAATTCTCTTGTGTTAGATAATTCAGAGAAAAAGGAGGAAAATAACACATTTTTCAACAGCAGTATCTTTTTGTGACCTGGTAGAAAAGAACGTATTTATTGACTCATCCAATAATCTGAATATAATTTAAACAAATGTTTCTTCCACCTGCAAAAAGACTTGGATAAATCTACTGAACACATGCTATTTATGAGCTTGCTCTTCCCAATAAAAGCAGTGAATCATATAAAGTTATTGCAGTTTTGCTCCTAAAAGCAGTATGACCCATTAAGGATGTTAGGATAGTTAGGATAGAGTACCTGTCTCTGGAATGTGCCCAGGAGACAGGGATTCAATTGCTCTCCATCCTAGATTTTCTGCATGTTTCTTTGCTATCACTGCTCTTCAGTTCTTCCCTTATAAAGTAAAGATTACACTCTCCTACCTTCTGGGATGTTGGCATTGATAAATACATTAAACATGTTTAGATGCTATGGCAGAGAGGGAATTTATAAAATTGTCTAAGATGAATGGTCTACTCTTCCTTGCAACATAACACAACTCTGCTCCCACAAGCGCTTCCACCAAGGAGCAGTGATTCATAACTGGCGGATGGGAGCTGAGCGATCAGGCCAGACATCCTCTGGAACAAGATCTATGCAACAAGTTGCAAAGGATTAATCAGTGCAACACAATGGCCTTCTGCCTACCTAAGACTCTTAACAAAAGTATAGTACAGATGATTTATCTCCAAGATGAGAGAGCAATACTTTCACTTCACTGGAATTGACCATTACAGCCTTAGTGAAAGTGCACTGAATTACAACACTAGGCACTTTCTCTGATGGATTCCTATTTTCTTTTTCTTGGCTGGACAGTGAGAAAATACCCAAAACAATGTCTATCAATTTCTAAACATTTCTACTTATTAAAATGCTTTTGGGAGAGGGTGACCAAGTGAAGAAGCTTCCTCTCAACACCAGCCCATCCCTCACTAGCTCTGATGTCCAGGTGCCCTTGGGTAGGGTTTGATTCTTTATCTGGAAAGAAGCAACACTAAAAGCTAATTCCAATGATTGTATTTCTCAGTTTCATTGAAAAACTCCTGCCAGAACAAGTAGTCTTCCTGATGCCTGTTGCTATGGTATGACAGTTTTCACTAGTCATGTGAGACATTTATTACAGTCCCATGTGCCCCAGAGTTCAGAGGCAAGTACATAGATTAAACTTGGGGCTGGTTCCACTTCCCTCTCCCAGCCTCTGACAAGGTGTCAGAGGTAAAAGGGTAAGGATGTCACGACGGTCTTATATCACCTGCTGCCTGCCAAAATAAACCCTCCAAGCAAGTGAATAAGAGGAAAGCTAGTAAAGAACTGTCACAGACCAAAGCTTTGTCTTGGAGGGACAATACATGCTCAAATATTTACACATCATTCTGCAGACCCATACACATCTAATGTATGGGTCTAAAATCTCAGTGAGCAAATGGCTTTCTCATTTCTCCATACAAGTTAAGTTTTTCTCTTCTCTTGGCCCGAAGAAAGAGTACTGTAATTTTTACTTGTAAAGGAAGTGTTCTTCCAGAGTGAACTAGAGCATCATCCAAAAAAGTGTCAGCGATTTCATACCCTGAAAGGAGTATGATTAGGTCTTGTGCCCTAGGTGAAACACAAAGCATTGTAGTTCCTCTATCAAGACAGTTGAGCATCAGGAAATCTTTTGTGCCAGATGCCTTGTATTCTGAAGTGGATGGTGCTGGTGGTGGTTGCTTTGGACGTATGATCTGCCCTCCACAAAACGTGTGTGAAGGTGTCCCTTTCCACGGACAACTCTAGCTTCCCATCACTGTCCTGCAGTGCTTTATTAAGTACTTGTGGCACCCTAACGGGCTGTCAACACACCCACTGCTGTGCCAGGGACACCCTAATGAGATGTCACCTCACTGCTGAAGCCTTTGTGTAGCCAGTTCTTGAAAACAGCAAGCCCTGGATTTTCTTGACCTGGGTAGATTAATGGTTTACAGGAGCCCAGAAATTGTCCATGAATACCTAAAGTCACAGCCAGAGCCATTACCTGAATACCAGATAAACTCAAACTTTACAAGGAACTATGTCTTTTTATACATTTTGTTGACTATTAAAAATCAATTGTAAATAGATTGAATAAAGGGTAATCAGACTCTGCTCACTCAGTCTATTAAACACAGAAGATCATTACTAATTAGCAAAACAAAGTTGTTATATTCTCATACCTTGGTTCAATAAACATGCCACACCAGCTGCGAAAGGGACAAGTTCACTTGACAGGATTACTGAAATATATACCACATTTATTGACTACAGAAATCCTGAACTGCTTCCTGATTTCCTTCTCCTTTTTTTATAGGCAGAAGGGGAAGAAAAAATAATACTCACGACAACAAAGAGAAGAGGAATCTTCTTTGGTTTTCCTTACAGTAACAAATAAATACATGAACTGGGAAAAGAGGTACTATGAGCAGTTATCCATACCATAGAACAAGAAAGCTTTTTGTCAGTGGCACGGGAAATATGAAAAGGAATTAACAAGGCTACAGGTCATGGAGAGTTCAGCTGGCATAAATAGCAGAGTAGCAGAAGTTTGCCTCAGAGTTTAGAGCAGCAATAGTAAACTTTAAAAATAGTAAAGTGTTTAATACAAACACTGCCTTAACTGGATCTACAGTTACAGGCCTGAGCTATTGATCTCATAGTATTATATTGATGCATTATAGCTGCAGGGGACAGGAACACCTTATTCCAGGGAATAGCCAGCATGTTGCTGTGTTGATTTAGCCTCTTCCTAACTATTATGCTGTCAATACGTATAGTTCAAAAGGCAGAGAATATATTCTCCATCTATTTCTTCTCCAAACTATCACACCATAGCTGAGTGAGTTTGCAGTGTCAGCAACAGTGTACAGTTATACAGCCTTGGATGATAATTTTTGGACTGTGTCTCTCCTGTTCCATTTTGTAACTGGTTTTTGCCAAGTCCACTTCTACCAAAAATAATGGCATCACACATATTAATTAGGAATTTGAAAGGGAAGACCTTCTGTTGCATCAATAGGTACAGAAAAAAAAAAAAGCACTGAGATCATTGTCACATGTCACGCAGCTTCATTCCCTCAGATTTGAGCTAACGTGAAATGTTATGAAACCTGACTGTTCTATAATAATATTTCCCCTCTTTCTTCCAAATGTGTTTTAAAGGACATGAAATAATTTCTCAACCACCACACCCAGTCTTCTGTGTTACTGCAGCTTATTGCACACGTTGTGTTGATGCAGAAATGCTGCAAATACAGTGTTTAAGGCAAAGATGCTCGAATAACCTGGCTTTCTGCAGCACACCACATACCTGGGGCTCTGAGATGAGAGGCACTATCCTCCCCGGGCACCTTGCCTGGGGTTTGGCTGCCTCTCCCACCATTGTGCGAGCTACCCCTGGAATGCACCAGCAAATTCCTTGGACATGTCATCTCTTGAGTCCTCTTTCATCCAGTTGAGGATGGAGACAGGTGTTAATTTGGTGGCAGCACCCACCGTGCCACAGATGCTAGTGGGGAAAAAATGAGAAGAAAAATACAATGTCCCTTTTGTTCAGACTGGAATTTCTACGTTAAAACAGAACCTGTGTTGCTTCTTCACATTCAGTCAAGTTCTTTGCCACAAACTCTGTGCTTTCCATGCCCTATTTTGGATGTCTCCAGAGACTAGCATGAACCTTTCTTGCCACAGTGATGAAGAACAGCTTATTTGCTAGCTGCACAGTGTAACAAAAACAAAAACAAAAACAAAAACAAAAACAAAAACAAAAACAAAAACAAACAAAAAAAAAGGAAACTGTACTATTTTGAATATGGTTGCAAGGGTTCTTATTCCCTCCATCAGAAGAGACAGGTTATCTCATTATCCCCAAACCTAAAGAAATAGAGGACATTCCTGAGCATCTTGCACAGACAGAATTTTAACCTTAAAAGTGCTTACTTCTCTGTATTGTGTAGATTAAAATAAAAATAATCATGTTGAAATATTTAGTATAAAAACTGTAGTTTTCAATTTTGCCTCATTATTCCTTTCTTGTATTTTTTATTACTAAAAAATATAATTTTATTTATAGTTAAAGTGCCTTTGAAAACATCTTTACAATTATGGTTCCACATCCTAAGCAGTTAATTAAAACACCAGCCTTTAGTGCAATAAAATCCCTGACAAAGTAAACAAAAATCCCTACATGAACAGTAATATGTGCACTATTGAATTCAAATATAAAAAGTACATATAACAGGTTTAGGATTAAAACCAAAACAAAAGGAACATATATAGTTTTCAGTCATCATTAATTGTAATGTAGCAGCACAGTGTATCCCCAGCTGGATGCTCTGAGCTGTGGTGTCATTCTACAGAAACCTCCTTTCTAATTTCTAAGCACCTCCTCCAGCTTCCCTTCTCAGACATGCAGTGGGTCTTGTTCCTAGGTTTACCAGAGCTCTGGAAAGCAAAACAAGCCATTACAACGAGACGAATCTACTTCTTGTCACCCAGCAACTTTAATACTGGACTCCTCAATCAGTCCTTCAGTCCTCCAGGTACCAGTGCACATGGCAAAACTTCCTTGATTCTATCCAAACATGCTGTAAGAGGTCTTTGCCAAACAGTTAGTCAGTCCTCTCCAAAAAGCTGCAGTAACAGCTACACTGTGGATGGTACAAGTCTCCAGGCAAGGATGTCCAAGTGTTTCTGGCACATGGAGTGAAGTACATGGCCACTACTCCATCCTTGTGGCCATGAGGGTCAGTCACTGCATTCTGTCTCAAGAGAGCAGTATCTTGGTGTGGCTCTGAAGTTGGAGCTCCCCAGAAAAAAAAAAAAACAACTCCAAAGAGACACCTGCTTGATTACAGGCATCAGCAGAGGTGTCCTGAGCCATAAAAGCACAGCCTGAGGGTAGTTCTGCTAACCCATACACTTGTCTGTATTTGTCACCATGAGGTTTGCAACATTCCACTCCATCTCCTCCGTGTTGCCGCTTGGAAAATCGCATTGTTGGTCTCACAAGAAGTACATGTATGATGGGATGAAATTGAGGAACCCTGGGAGATATGTAGCTCCATTCCTAGCTTGTATTGTCTCCTTGCAGGCCAGCATGGAGCAGCAGAACAGAGCACAATGTTGTGCCCAACAAGCCTTCCTTGGCTCATAGGTCAAAACACAGACGTGTGGCATGGCAGCAGCTTAGTCTGCAGCTTCTGATACCTGTGTGTGCACCACTCATGCTATAGGGACTGCAGGTCAGTCTGTGCAGGACATGAAGAATCAATGAGGGCCGGATATGCATGTGCCTCAAGTTGCCTTGGTTGAGCCCTTCACCTGCCCCAGACCCTTGGGTGTGAAAGGATGACTCCACATCCTTCCTTTCCCACCAGGGCTTCTCTTGAGTCAAGCTCTGGCCTGACACACAGAGACAGATGAAATATTTTGTTCAGAGCCAGACTCTGAGGCCTCAACTTGCAGGGAATTAGCAACCTCAGTGTACACCTGAATCCAAATTTCAAGGGAGTTGGATGAACCAGGAAATAATGAACTAGAACCTACTTTGAGTTGTCCCAAAAGTTAGGGTATAAATTCTGAGCCGCTCCAATGTTGTTGTTAAACTAATCCTACAGATTAACGTAACAGGGATCCAGCTTGTCTAACTTTTTGGGTGACATTTCTGAGACTTGGTCTTTTGTTCTGTCTTGCTTTCTGTCTTGTAGAGACAATTTTTCATTACCTCCATCTCATCCTTTTCACTTAGAAATAATGTATTTTATACATTTTAAATCTTTTTTTAAAAAACACAACACATTTCAAAAGTTATTTCTCAGCTGACAGTCTCTCATTGTATTTGTCATCTCCTATTACTCTCTGTGACATGACAGCCTCATATGAATATGATATGTTATGACACAACACATGACACCAGTTACCCAACATTGTACCTCATTAGAGGAAACTAAAGACAAAAACCAGGGGTGAGCCTTTTGCATTTATCTGCTGTTCCTTTTATTACCATCATTAGGAGTTAATGTGGTTGTTTCAGATTTTCCCCCAGTAGCCAGCCTTTTAACTGCTTGTAAGTATAGATAAGGAAAAAAAAAAAAAAAAAGGGAAAAAAATCATAACTTGAAAGGGTATTTTCCCACTCTTTTCTCTGTGAGCACAGAAAGAAAATCTTTTGAGACAGGCCTAGCTGATCCCTTCTTAATATGTGGAAGGCAAATAAGAATTTGTATATTCCTGACAGCACATCCTGGATGTAATTATTTCCTGACCACAGAATTCATTGATCAGAATAACTGTTGGCCAGGCAGAAAAGACTTGTCAGGGAAGAGCCTGGGTTCATCTTTAGCCATAGTTTGGCAAACAAAATTTGGCAACTTTTGGATCAAAGGAACATATTTTCTGTCAAAATATCAGCTTCTAATATGGCAGAATGAGCCTTCATTTTTGTCATCCAAAATAGTGAGGGGAAATAAATTGAGGCCAATTTCTCACCTGTTTCTGTGGAGCTCATAAATTCCAAGAACAGGAAGAAGCTGCTACCGAGGTGGGTATTTATTAGCCACAGCAGATAAACCTCTAGTTTGCTTTTCAGTTATCCTAGGAGACACTGCTTCTTTGTGCTCAGCATGGGCACCCTCTGGGTTGGACTGACATCTCAGACCTAGCTAACAAACTCCTGCTCAGTGCATGGTGACTACAGCTTGTGAAAAACCAAGGCTGTTTTCCTATGTTTTGTAAAATTTAAATAGCAGAGAGCATGAATGAGAAATGGATGTTTATAAAACTGTAGGAAGCAGCAGGAGGCAGATCAATCAATACCAACAGCAGATTAGACATCTGGAGACAAGTTGCTAACTCGTGCAGTTACATCAAAGTCAGGGGATACAGCTGCAAACTATTATGTGGCCAGTGTTTCCCACTGGAAAGATTGTATGCATAAAGCTCAGGTAACTAAAGCTATTTCAGAAGTATGTGATTTGCGTTCCTTGACAATATTTTGTGTCATTAAGGGATCTTGTGTATTAAGAATAAGTTATTCCCCTGGAGTTCACTGAATTGGACCAGTTACGACTGACAGTCACAACCCACCTGATGAAGGCAGATGTTTGCATCCTCAAAATACACGTTTGTAAAGCCCATCTCCTTGGACAAAATAAAGACTGAGTAATCATGTAAAAAGTGATACTAAGCTGGCTCATTCAGGCTGGAAGAATCCTCTACTGGCTATGCAGATGTGGATAATACTGGTTTGTTGTCACACCTGGAGGTGACTAAATGTTCTTGCTCTTTTACTTTGGCATTCTCTAACCTTTCGGAAGACCTACATTAATTTTAAGAGAAGGGGAGAGGGTGGGTTTTTTTTAAGATGTGATTTGCAGTTGGACCTCATGGTCCTGTTACAGAGCTTGCTATTTCTACACAAGGATATTTCACAAAGCAGAAAGCTAATTTTCTGTTTGTTAGCAAATGCCAGATATTATACTGCAGCACAGAAGAAGAAATCTGACGCACTTACCTTGACTAATTGTTACAACCAGTTTTGGGATGTGTTAGTATGGAAAAGATTAGCAACATTCTCAACACCCTCAATCAATTTTTTTTTCTGAATGCTTGGTTGCATATTTCTGACTTCCACTATGGAAAAAACCCAAAGCCTTGCAGAAAAGCTACTAAACTTCTTCAATCTGTTGAGCTTTTTCTCTTTAAAGACTATGTTTGCCACAGAGGTTCTGACAACTTTGACAATCCATTAAAACGAATGAACTTTAGCTGTGTGGTTTTTTTAATCTTTAAGTGCCCCAAATAAGTAACGAGTTAGCTATATAAAATGCTTTTTCACTGCAGCATGCATATTCTCCACTTATTCTCCCGCTTTCTTTTGATATCGCAGGTGTTAAGAGCTTCCTAACACAGCAGACACTTCCCAAGTGAGGTGTCATTAAATTCCAGGTTACAGGAGATCTTATTTTGCAAAAAGATGTGTGCATAGGAAGCCACTGTCTGCCTAATAAGCCATGTGAAAGGTGTGTTTCCAACACCGTAGCATTCCTTCATCCAGGGGATCCATTTTGACCACGAGAATGATCCTGTGTGGCTATTCTATCTAACAGAGCCGTAATCTCTTGTGACACATAACTTCATACATTTTTTGGATATGTGACTCTGGGCTATGTTTGAAAAAATAAGTATTTTTGCCTCTTTAATTATTTAAAGGTATTCTGTACTTTCTTAAAATCTGTTCTACTGCTACCTAACCTTACTAAGGACCTCAGTGTCTAGAAGACAAAATTCACCAAGAGGGTTTGCAGTTAGAATTGCCCTCCATCATTCCCAAGTGCCCCATTAGACCTCCTATCCCTACATAGATACCCAGGAATGGTTCCTGCTAACAAGCTCAGCTTGTTCCTGAGAACAAGCTCAGCTGAGTAACAGACACCAAAAAGACAAAAGCAGGTTTTAAAGAACAGAGATTAACCTGGCCTTAATTCCAGGTTAGAAAAAGCAAATTATTTTCATCAAAACTATAAGGCCCTGCACCTGTTCTGAAAGTAAGCTAGGTCAGAAGAGATTTGGGAGCTGGGGGGTGTTAGTTGTGGCTATGCTAATGAATACAGTGTTAGACAGTAGATTAGCACCTAAGCACCTGGACATCTAGATATGTGGGGACTACTTTAGGGAAGTCATGAAAAATTAATCAAAAAGACAAAGCCAAATTATTCTCAACAGGTTTCCATTTACTTTGGAGTCAATGAAAAAATTGTAGGATTCTGCAAATCAATAAAGGACAAAAACACTCAACAAGAGTCCTGCGTTTTTTTCAAAACTGGAAAGACCAGACAAGGGTGTCTTAAGCAGCTAATCCCACACAGACACCCAGTTCCGAGACAGTTCATGTTTTACGATCAAAGCAAAAAAATTTCCATACTGACAGGAAAGGAACCAATTTCTAGCAAGTCCAGTCCTTGCCTATTTTCTGTGCAATTTACTTCCACCTGCTGCAGGCTGGTTTAGAGTGGGAAACATGCTGCTAGGCTTGTTTCTGCTGATTTGTACCCTAAATAACCAGCTACCTGTCCACACGCATGTCGGTTGTCTAGCCCAGCACTAGGGTGATAATCTGTTTGCTAGAAGGCCACATAAGGATTAGTTGTTGCAATGATGCCTGAAGCACAATGCTCTTGATCAGACAAGTATTGTAACAAAAGCCTAATCCATGGAATACTGAAGTCACTGGAAATATTTTCACTAATACATATAGATTTAATTAGGACTTGCAAATCTTTGAGGTAGTTATTACTTTTCAAGTATAGTTCCTTTGTTAATGATAATGATATGTATCTGTTTGAAACCAGAATGTTACCTTTGAAAGTTAAGTCCTCAGGTTTTCAGTTGATCAACATCTTATGTTCTTCCCCATAGGATGATGTACAAATAGAACACAGGGTGAGATCGGCCAAACTATGTTTTCTCTTTATTTTTCTCTCAAAATTAGTATTAGGTAGTTTTATTCTATCACTTTATGGGTTACTTCTCCATACTTTGTGAACCCTCAGAAGTCTGATACCTTGACTACCAATCCATGGTTCACATGCTACTTTCAGATCTTTCTTATTTTAAAAATTCATACACTGATTTCAGTAGCACTTGCTCAAAATCAGTAGATCCTTCTGAAAAACATTGTTGTTAATGATACTTTTGCCAAAAAAAAAAAGTACTGCTTAGCACCACTTGAGTCACATCAAAAAAGGAGAAACACTGAAGCGGAACTACCTTTAAAGACAGACTCCAATATCTTTACTCAAAAATGGTGGTGTGTTTTTACTCTGCCAGTAATCACAGGGGGATTTATAAGAAAGGAAGTGGAGGGAGAACAAGAGAACTGTGGGTGTTGATCTGCATGGCATGGGTTCTTGATAATACAAGGACAGGCTGCAGAGGCCCTACCTAGCTCATGGTAGATCTGGCCTTGAGTAATACTGGTGTAAGAAGACTCGCCATGGGGAAGAAGGGATGTTGCAGCAGTGTCCAGTCATTCAGTGGGGCTGGAGAACCCAAAGGACAGCTGAGCAATAAGCAATTTAAAATTGTCACCTCCATCCCAATCTCAGCTACCCACCCACACCCCCCCCGAAGCCTTTTCCTCACCCCTTTCTCAATCATGACCCCACTGCCTCCATCTTCTTCAAACTGGGAAGGAAGAAGGCAACACACAGCTGAGCAGGTATGAGGGGAGTGTGTCTGTAAAATCTGCCTCCTGCAAGCTGAAACCACTTATTTTATTTTAAAAAACCCTTTGAAGGAAAGGTCATCTTTTTCTCTTTGTTCTCAATAAGGGTTGGGCTGTGATGCAGGTGCAATAGAGCTCTGGCTAAGCTCAACAGCCCTAAAAGCAGCTCCTGAGGGAGAGAGCCCTAGGAAGACATCTAAAATCCTAGAGGGAGAAGGAGTGTGCCCCAAGCCTTAAGTTACCTTCAATTTTAAAGTGCACTTTTCCACCGCAAAAGACCAACTCAAGGACTTCACTGCTGTTTTAGCCCTTACCTGAGCATCTACAACATATGGACAAGTCTGCATAACGTCAGTTGGGTTACCAGAGAAATTTAAAAAATTCATTGTTTATTGAGGTGGTCTCTCTGCCAGATTTATTTATCTATGAGGGTATAAAGGATGATGAAAACAGCCTAAAGGGAGAGAATGGAACTGAGTTTTAAAGGTGTGTGACAATGGCTGCATAATCCCAGCAGATTACCCACTATTCCTACATAGCACAGCAATTTCTCTTCCTGAAATTCTCTGTATGTCAGCCAGATACCATATTGTGGGCAAGGAAAAACTTGGGAGGAATGAGGGTGTGGTACAAAAGACAAGCACAAGCACAAGACTGATGTATCAGATGGTACGTGAGGATGCGCAGCACAAAGCCGCTTTCAGCGAGGGGTCTGATATCATCTCCCAGGGACACTTGCCTGGAGTTACCCCTCCTTGTGTGTGCAGGCATGTTGCTGGAAAACCATGGTGTGTTCGGGCCTGCATTCGGCTGGGCCATGACCTGGGGGTGGGAGGAAGGGAAGCTATGCAGCCAGACAGCTGTCACCACCTCTCCTGTGGCTGCTGGGGAACTGTCCCACTAGCCTCATCCTCCACAAACCTGTGCTGGCAGGTGCTGATCAGCACGCTGAGCCCTCACAGCCTCCATGCAAAGCCCAACCCGTGTTGCTAGAAGGCAGTAACTGCTGGAAAATGCTTGCCTTGGTTTTCCCAGGAAGGAAGCTGCAGGCGGGGAATAGAGTGGAGCCATGGTGCACCCCTGATGCACCCCAGCTGGGCCTCCAGGCCAACGACTGGAGCAGGGCTGCAGGAGACTGCAGCAAAACAGAAACAGGCTGAAACCTGGAACAACCTCTTGCCTCCCAGTTCTGACTTCAGCTCAGGTTGGGAACAGAAAAGCCTTTGCTATCGGATGCCACCTACCTAAAATGGACCAAAGTCTAGATACGAGTTATCTTGCTGATCTTGCCCTGGGTGATGCTCACAATGCTTTCTTGAAACTACTTTAAATATACAGTTTAATTGTTTCTTCATGTGAGCAAGACACTGAAGAATAAGTTAAATGGATTTCTTTTCTGTTGAGAGTCTTTGTCTCTAACTGACTCTAGTCCTGTGGTAGCAAGGTCTCAAATACTACTGGACATTGATGTAAAAATATGCCATCCTTGCCTTTTACAAAATATCTAAGAAACATCTTTTTAGAGGTAGATTTTATAAAAGCTTGTATTCACTCAACTTAAACTTTGAATCAAACAAAGCCGACAAAATCTTTTTAATACCAATGGAGACGCAGCTGGATATAAGGAAGGAAAAAACAAACAGACAAAAAAAAAAAACAGAAGCACTAAACTTATTGTAGTGCTGTAGAACATGCAATGTAATCTGTTCCCTCTGACATCAATGGGGTTTAGGCATGTTTAGCACAGTAGGCTCCTTCTAAAGCTTTTGTGTATGTTAAGGCAGAATTTACTTTTGTTTCAATAGCTGAGCTTTATTAAGATGAAGTTTAAAGTTTCTAAAAGCATAAGTAGAAACAATAGAGTTGTTACAGTACTGGGGAAAAAGTCTAACTGTAATCATGTCCAGAAGCATTTGAACTGAAGGATAAACTAAAAAAACTGTGGAAAACAATAGCCCACTACGATGGCAAAATCTATCAGCTGAAGAAAGCAGGGCAGACATGGTCAAGGCATTGTGCTTAAAGGATATCCATAAGATACACGTATACAGTAACAGAGAGTGACATTCTTCATGTTGTATCAGTTTAAAAATCCAGATAGATCTAGATATAGATGTCAGCTACTAGGACAGCCAGGCTTCATCGCCCATGGACATCAGCACAGCCAGCACCTGTCTGCTCAGCAGGTTGTGTGCCTTGTGGTGAAGGGATAAACATGATCTGCTCCTCCGAGCCCCCACCACCCCCGTGCACAGGCTGCAGCACCAGCAGCCTGCAGCCCACGGTGCACCTCCCACCAGGCTGTGCCAGCACATGGAGAGCAGTCAGGGGAGGCAACTTATAATTATTTGATGCAGATTGCAGATGGTCACTTCTTTAGCACCTACCCAGAGCCACCCTCTGTAAGGCGTGGGGTTGCCTTTGTCCCTTTATGGGGGTAGGGGATGCCTCCCTTGTTCTCATCTTTTAATGCCTTCTCCCAGGGCTTGATCCAAAGAGTTGCTGAGCAAGGTCTCTAACATTAAAGACATAGAAAAGACCAAATTAAGAGCCCTTTGGGATGGAGGCTTGAAAAGGAAATTAGAGAATAGGATTTCTGCATTGTAAAATATTAGAGACAGACTATATTAAATTGTTCCTAAATGGTGACAAAGGAGATCTGTTTCACTGTCTGTTTTATTAATTGTTTTAACTAAAGGATCTCTCTCTCGTGGCATATTGACTGTTAACTCCAAAAGTCCAAATCTTGCTGATGCATTATAATGAAGTTACTATGCTAATTTTTAATGAAATAATAATCAAGTTATGCATGTTGGGCTTCCAACATTTATTTACTTGTGAAAACCAGGCCTTTTTTTGAGAGTGGTTTCATGCATTCTTTCACCAGTCAAGTCAACATTACTGTCTTTTTAAAACAGCTGTAAATCTCTTTGATTGGGACTTGAGGCTGGAATCATTCGTGCTGTGTTAAACTAAACTGTCTTATCTCCTTGAGTGCTATGCAGCCTCTAGCATGTCCAGAGCTGCATCTGCCCATGGCCTAAGGAGGCCAGTATTTGAAAGCTATTAATAAAGACATCTGGGGCGGAGACAGAGACACGCCTTTAACCCTCAGCACAATGCATTAGAAAAGATGACAGAGTAGGAGAGACATACTTTTTCCATTTCCAAGGGTAGGACTTATTTCTTTTAAATAGGGACAATCAATGCCCTGTAAATAACCCATTATTTTCAAAAGAATGCAGGCTGTTGTACATCTGCACCACAGGACGGAAGACTAGCCCAGATAAAGGTTTCAAA
This sequence comes from Chaetura pelagica, assembly GCF_000747805.2. Classification (NCBI taxonomy): domain Eukaryota; kingdom Metazoa; phylum Chordata; class Aves; order Apodiformes; family Apodidae; genus Chaetura; species Chaetura pelagica. The sequence goes on from NW_009970725.1 coordinate 7,131,737, forward strand.
CCTAATGGGGGAAGAAAAAATAGAATTGCCATGAAGCTGGCCCCCATGAGCACCACAGCAGGGAGACCCACACTTCTGGGGGCTCCTCCTTCCCTTTGGCACCAAAACTGCCGAACTCCAGACAGAAGGGAGATCCTCCCATAGGCCTGGAAACCCTGGGAAGTTTCCATAGGGATTAGTCAAGCCAGGAAAACATAAAGCATATTCACATGGGGACAGGACTCCTCTTGCATAGGAAATCTTCTCTTCCCACACAGGCAGAGTTTACTCTTTTGATGTCGAGATGGCTTAAAGAGAGTTTCAAACTAGTCACATCATATCTTAGTATTTGCCAGGAACTCAAATACTACTGCAATGTGGAACACAGCTCCCCAGGGATATCAACTTACAGGACAGGCTAAACACCCCACTTATTTTTTTGTTTTCCCCGTCTAAACATGAATGATGAGGAGTGAGCCCTTGTTGAAAAGCCAGATTTTTGAGGAAGGCAGTATTAGAAGTCTCCAGGGTCCTGAGGCTCCTGAGGTGGTAGAAACTTCCTCAGCTATCCAAAAGCCAGACATGTAAGGTTCTGTATGGCCAGTGCCAAGAACTGGGACACATCCAAAGCAAGTTGTCACAGCCATTGTGGACACCTATACAGAAGGTGTCTTAGTTCCTTTCAGTGTGACAAGTGAACAGGACGTTGGAGTCACAGCCCCCCTCTGACTTCAGCTTCCACAGAAATGAGTTTCACCCAGAGCAGAATAGGGGCTTTTTCATGGCAAATATCTAGTGACATCACTCTCAAATGTATCTCATAAAAACAGGGCAGGGGTGGGGAAAAGAAGCTGGGGGACTGCTCTAGAAAGCATTCTTGCTCCTAGTTTTCCTTTGAATCAGCTCTGCTGGAAATAACACCATTCTGGTGCTGAAGGTGTTGCTGATGTGTTCCAAATAAGTTGTATGTTTCTGCTCCCACACTCCCAACCCCTAAGCCTCTGCTCTCAGGAGCTGCTTGTTTCTCACAGCTCACCAAGTGTAGCCACATGTTTCTCTTAGATGTTATGCCCAGAGCTGTCTGCTGTATTTCCTCCCAGGCTGGGCTACCCGTATTTAACATCAGGCAGTCAGGAAGGACTGTGCTCATAGCTAGGGGAAAGGCAAACATGTTATCACATTGTATGGCAGGACAGACCTTTCCAGCTGTCATTGCTGATTACAGTAGAAGAGGGAAATGTCCCTCTTTCATTGAAACCAAGACTTGACCTCATCTTTCCTTCCTGTGATGGCCTCATCTGCAGCAGTGAAAGCTCAGCGATCTCAGTTCTCTGCTGCCACAAATGTCTTATTGATCTCCATAATACCCAACCTGGCAAAATTAAAATCCAAGTACTACCTCTGACAAAAAGTCCTCAGGGAGCACAGCACTGGTGAGACAAAAAGGGCCAGCCTTGACCCTGAGAAGAGCAGCACCTTTCTTAAAAGAAAGGTTTGAGAATAGACTGTTCTTTCAGAGCCAAAAATCTTGCCGTTTTCTCACTTCAGAGTCAAATCTGGCAGTTTTCTCACTTAGAAAAGCTCTACTCTACACCTGACATTTGATGTCTTCTTAAATTAGGAATGTCTCAGAATTCTGGGATCATTTAGCGATGTGATAAGGATAAACACATGATAAACTAAAGTCACACAAAACCCACAGTATCTACTTCAACATGTCATACTGTTACCATGCAGAAAGCACAAATTGATGGGACCTGCTTCTTCAATGCCAAGTCTGGAAAGTCCCAACAAAATCACTGCTCCCTGGGTAGCATGTAAATGGGCTGACTCAGCAAGCCTTGAAGCCCTTCCCTCACCCAAAATTGCAGATGGGTAGCACTGTAGTTCATTTTCCTGGCCTCCAAAATTGCCTTTAGCTTTTTCTCCCAGAACAGTCCCCTTTGTTCAAATTTCTTGCCACCACAGAAATCCCATTACAAACAAACAAACAAACAAAATTTAAAAAAAGAAAGAAAGAAAAAAAAAAAAAAAAA
>NW_009970725.1:7133942-7166388 GCF_000747805.2 Chaetura pelagica
AAAAAAAAAAAAAAAAAAAAGTGTGATGATTTTCTTACATTGAAAATTGTCATATTTTTAATAGAGAATTCATATGGGTTTGTCCCAAACCAAATGTTTCTATTTAAACTGAAAAGTTATGAAGATAGAAAATTGCAGCTGGGGGAGCAGTGAGAAGCCCTCCTACAAAATATATGCCATTTTCTGACTATCACACTTATTTCTAAAATTTCCAACACTGCAATAGCTGAGCAGCCTGAAGTTCAAATCACATTTAGTTTCATTTCAGACGTGCTAAAGAGATTAAACAGCTTGCAGATTGGATGATATTGCACGATATGCCCTATACATAATCACACAGAAATTGGAGCTCGGCTTCCCATTAATTGTGCATGGATTCACTTTAAACAGGCTCTGGATACAGACTGGGATGTATTAATAATATTTTATTGTATTTTAACTCACTTCTGCTCTTATTAACTTGTTAATTTGTTTTAATGAATTATTTAGCTTTTCTCATAAGATTTATTAATGTGTCAGACTGCACTTTCACCTGTAGTTTTATATTACAGCTATAGCTGAGGAAATACCAAGGAAAAAAATCAGAAAGAATTTTTGTAGAGTATCTTTGTTTCAGTTGTACTATGGCTTACAATTTATTATTACTGTTTTGTTGCCTTAGTCCACACAAGTAAATTAACCAATGAGTGCCTAAGGACATGTAGCACATGTTCAGGGTTTGTGGCATAGGAGTGGATAAACAAAGATGGTAATATTGGCTAATAGAATATCACATTCCACAGGGGGTTTTCTTTTCTTTTATTCTCTTTGTACAGTTCCAATGGGCAAAACTAACCCTTTAAATGAAGAAAGGCATTTGCCCCCATGTGGTTTAGGTTAGCAGGACACTGGCTGTCCAGTTGCAACTATTTTCTTCCCAATCAGTTTGCAGCTGGGTGCAAAGTCATGCTGGCTTGCAGTTCTCCTACCTTTGTCTGATCTTCAACATTATCTGCAGTGTTATTTCTTCAGCATCAAAAATCACAACAGACTTGGGCAGAATTGGCACACAAAACCTGTGTTAGAAACCATAAAAGACAGTAAGGAAAATGGCAAAGCAGCAATTATTTCCCTGAAATTGAAATAGATGTTTTCCTTGAACAGAAAGCTCCCAGTGCCCCAGCAAACACGAAAAGTTTCAGCAGCACTTTGTAATGAAGAATCTGTTGCTGACATTCCACACAGATCAGAGTATTTTAAACAGTGCTATTCTGTGACACATGGGTTATGGTCATCTTATATCTTATATCCTTTAACTGCCTTTTCCCATTACAAAATCAAAGTATCTGTGTGCATCTGCCTTGAGCAAGAGACCTTGAACTCTAGATACACTCTCTTTCCAAGTAAGCACAAACCAGCATGTTCCTTTATGCTCAGAAGTTGTGATGACTCATCTAGGATCAAAGATACATTGAATTTAAGACAAGAAAAAATGTGTTTGTTCAAATAATTTATTCCCCAGTTTATCTTGATTTAAAGCTACCAAGAAAAGAAATCCCCACCAAATCCCAAGCTACGTTACTTCAAATTTAATCACCTTCTGTGTTAAGAACCTGCACTTAAATACCTGTATGAATTTGTGCTGTTCCAGCTTCCAGCAACCAGTACTAACTCAGAAGCCCTTTGGTAGCCAGTTCTTTTTCCCCTTAAGGTCCTTATACTTGTACCCCATAGCTGAACTATTTATGTCGTTTTCTTCAATTCTATTTTCAGTTGTTTCCCATCTCCATTTTACCATACGAACACCAAGACTGCAAGCAGGACACCGCTGGTCTCATCAGTTATTTCACAAAGAGACTTCTCCTTCTCTGCTCCTACCAGTATAGACCTACACAGTCCCACTGGGAATTCATTTTCAGCTCCTTTTCTGGGAGCACTCTGCTTCCCCTGCCTTACCCAAAGGACCACCTCCCATGTCCCTCAGGTACAGCTTGTGTTCTTAGCACAGAAATGTTTTTTTGTTTAAATGGGCCTATCCTGCCAAGGAATTTCAATTGCTGTGTAATTGTCACCACTGCTGTTTATCACTTAGAGTTGTCTGCAAATATTGCCAGCAGTGATGTTGCAATTCCAAACCAATGAAGAAAAAGTTAAAGAACGTCATCTTTAATGTCTCCTTGTTTTCTTTCCCTTGTTGGTCACAAACCACCAGTTTGCTATGTTTCTACTCTCCTCTTCTGTAATGTCTGTGGTATGGCCTTTTTTGGGACAACCTGGCATGCAATTTTTGTTTCCAGTTGTGCACCTTCTCCGTGAGCCTTCAGGCTGTGTTTCAGGAACCTTCTATGTTCTTTGGCAAAAACAACACATCTACGGAAGGCTGATAAGCTGTTTCTTCTGCTATGCGCCAATTCCCTCCACTTAGGTGGAAAGAATCAGCCCTAAAATCTCCCTCAAAACTTCTGTTCACCCACCCACTCACAGTCGGAGATGAAGTCTCCTTACACAGCTGTACCGATGAGAGAGGACTGATCTGTTGCAACTATCATGTCCTGAGTTTGATGGAGGGTTCAAGCCCCGGGTTCTTCACAGGAAGCTGAATAGCTGGAGGCAGCTGAGACACACAGCAGGGTGACACTTGTGTGGGGCTTTTTGTAGATCTCAGAGAATGGGCAAAGCAAGCTCACATCCGCCTGCTGGAGGCCGTGTAGACATTCCCCCAGGGCACAAACAGCAGTGCTATTTCGCGTGGCCTCCTCTTCCTCTCCCAGCACACACTGAGACAGTCAAGTAGAAATCCAGTATTTATGCACTTAAGCAGATGGGGGAAAAAATTTAGAAGAGCTGTGCCCGGCAGCTCTTTAACTGTATCAAAGGTCTATATTGAAGCATTTTTCTGTAGGGAGTGAAGAGGGCAGGGACGATGAGGAGGAATGTCCTGACTCCTTTTCCAGCTGCAGCATTCCAGGCAGAGTAGACAGTTCAAGAGATGGGTAGGAGATAGCTCTGCATCCCGGGAACCCTACCACCAGGGCTTTGCCTACCGCGCCTACACCTCACAGCCCTGGGCAGCGGCCAGATTCTTGGCTGAGGTAGCTGGAAGGCTGCTTCTTCCTTTCTCTACCCCCTTCCATCTACCTTTATTAAAGAAAATGAGGAATTTTTCATGCTGTTTTGTTTAAACAGACTGAAAGAAAAAACACAGTTGGATGGCATTTGCCTACCCTCAGCCAAATTTCAGACAGGAGTTCACACATTCAAAGAAATATAGATAGCAATCTTGACTTTTTTGTTTGTTGTTCGGTTTGCAAAAGTCTCAGGAAGCAAAGGTGCCCTGAAACTAATTTCTATTGTATTCTCCAGACAGGTTGCTCCATAGTATAAATCCTATTAATAGATGACCTCAGATGTTGCCTTTTGAGAAGTGGTGAGTTTTTCAAGAACATGAGCAATGTTTTTCTGCGGCTCTATAATTTCCCTACTGAATAAACAGCCCTCTTCACTTCCCCCAAGTGTGACTGTTTCATCAGCACACTGGCCGAGTGTGAAAAATGGGCATGCTAAACAACAAACCTTCTGTTTCCCTCAGCTGTATCTATGCCAGTAAAACTCCTTGTACCACTCGTGGATTTAAAGCTCCTACCCCTCTCCCCATTCTCCTTGTGCACACGTCACAGATCCTCAGAGAAAAAGCTGGCTTGCTCAGCTACTGTGAGCCTTACTTCAATAGTCCTTTAATCAACAGAGTGATTGGAAGTTGCTGGAACATGTACCATAGCTGCCATCCTGGAGACTGCTGCTGAGCCCAGCTTCTGAAGCTGGGAATGGCTACTAATGTAACCTGCTGAGCACTCAAAAGTGGTCTTGTTACCTGCTGAGGAAAAACACCTTGCAGCCTCATTAACCGTGGCCAGTGCAGTGGAAACTCCTGTGTATACCTCTCTTGGAAAGACTCTGATCAAGGTTTTTAAAAAAACACCTTTGATTATATTTTCTCACCCTCTTCCTCTCTTGCTCCCTCTTGCTATCCTTTTCAAGGTCACGGATATCAGACTTGCTGCTGGAGAGGGATCTGCTCAGAATGAAGATGCTATGAAGAAGGAGAGCGGAAACCAGGAAGATAGTTTTTCAACTCTTACAAAGGGTTTTAACATGATGATGAACAAAATTCAGTTCTAAAAACATCCTTCATTTTGTTTTGTCTACCTACCTGAAGCAAGCTCTTACTAAAATCCCTTTTGTACAATTTGCCCAAAGTGTGAAAAAAACTAGGACTAATCTTTAGGAAGAAGGGCCACAAAGGAAAGGAAAAATTACTGCTGAATTTTCCCAAGCAAACCTCCACTCAAACAAAAGGTGATGTGACTTTGGGTTTTAAGACCTATCAAGAAAGACCCACACAATCTGCCAACTTCTGACTCTTCAGCCCATTCACCTTGAAAAGCCAGGGGGCTAAGCTGCCCCGTTGGGCTGTGAGCTGCATGCAGGTTGAACACCCACATTAGAGCTCTGCATCTGTCACTATGTGTAATTGTACTTCCCTACTGCTGTTTGCACAGTGTGGGACCACCATGCAGAGCTATAGCTCTCTCCTTATTAAAGTGCTTGGATTTAATCAAGGTTACAGTAGCTTGGGGATGACACAGGCTGCCCACAGAACAGGCAGCATCCCAAACTAGATTAACGAACTGAATAAATAGATAAAGAGGAGAAAAAGGAAGCAGTGCTTTTGTTCCTTTCACTTTGCACTTCTGCATTCCAGCTGCCAGGGCTGAGGGCCAGCGCTTGCTTTTGCAGGCAGCCAGAGCTGCAGGCTGTGTGTGTGTGCTTCCTTTCGTATCGGAGCTGCTGAGCTCTGCTGCTGGACAGACCACGCTGGATGCCAGCATGGGGGAGGACATCCCTTGGGTCACCCCTTCAGCTGACCCTGCCTCTGGGGGAGAGTGGGACACAGAAGTGAGGAGAGGCTGGAGGAGGGAGATGTGAGCCAGGAGTCCTGCAACCCTATGGCTGCCACAGCACCATGTGCCATAGCCCTTTCGTGCCTAAAAGCCTGGCTAGATTTTTTCCCTCTATAAGTATTATGTTTGCTACTGTCTAGCTAATTTTCCAATGACACCTGAAGTTTTCATATGAGGTCATTAATTCTGCAGACAGCTGTGCCTATCATTCCTAACTGGAGGTTACCATGCCCTTACCAGAAATCATTGTCACCCCGGTTCTGCCAAGAAAAGGGCACGCAAGCCCTTCCTCATCTGCCTCAAGCCAGACAGTTAGCAAAAATGCCTTCAACTGTGTAGCCTCACCCAGCTGCCTTGGACAGGAACTCTCACTGGATCACGTCTTCTGGCAGGAGTAGTAACTTCAGCAACTAGGCCAGAAACAGCTTCAACCTGTGCAGTTCTTGGCAGAAAGAACATGCAGCTATAGCTTCAATCTGCAGCACCAACAGCAAGTACTAAATCATCCTTGCATGTGCATTCGATCTCCTGACCGCATCTACTGCCTCTGCTTCTGACACATACCTCTGTCCCTGCATCCTTTGGACATCTCAGAAGCACTGTAGCTACAACAAGAATGGAGATGAGTAGACTGGGAAGAAAAGAAGCAGATCATGTCCCCAGCTGGGACTGCCCCTGGATGGAGGCCTCAGCAGGAGGGAGAATCAATTCAATTACCTTCATCCTTCAGGGTCCTTTCCGTTGGGAATGAGAGAGGAGGTTGAATCCCCTTAGACAGATGAGGGCAGAGTACTGGAGACTTCATGGCACATGTCCTATGGCACTGCCACTGTCCTGGGTCTCCACTGTCCTTGGCAGGGCAGGGTTTAGGTTTGTGTGCCAGCTTGAGCAAAAGCCAGGCCTTGCTTTAGGGGTGGCCATGTGTGCTTACGTAGCACTGAAGCAATCACTGCAGACAACACTTATAAGCTCCCTGAATGATCCCTGCATAATTGTAAGCTATATACACAGGGTTTTTCTTCTTTTTTTTTTTTTTTTTTTTTTCTTTTTAAGTGTGAAAGTTCAAGATTTTGCTCTATCCTCACTTACCCAGAGCTTACTGGGACACAAAGCCTGAGGAATGTTAAGCATTACTGCAAAGTACTGTTCCTCATTAAATTCTGTCCTTCCACACCCACATCCCCTCACCTCACAGCATTAGGTGCTGCTGCTACCTTGCAGCACAAAGCCATCATCCCCAAGAAGTGATGATAGCCTATTTCAGGACTGCAGCACTGCTGTGAACAAGGTGCTCAAGTATGATACATTATCCCTCCAAGGCTGAAAATATCACCTCTGTGATGTTCCTAAACTCTGGGCTAGGCGAGGTTAACATCACAGCCCAGGTTTCTCATGTGATAGAACATTATGCTCCTAACCAAAAAATCAAGACTGTTTATACATGCAGGACACTGGAGCTTACGACTCTTTGCACCACTCTGTTTCACAGTTTGTGTGGCCAGAACAGTTTAGAGTTGAGAATACCATTCCTATAAGCTTTTACACGTATTACAGGATTAGGTTAATTAGCACTAACCAGTGGAAGCCCCACTATGTATTATGGAATTTTGCAAATTTACAACTATGAGGCTAAAGACTACAAAATAAATGAGCAAAGGATGCTTTGCCGGACATTAAATTTATTTCCTTGATGTATTAGTATAGTTTTGAGGCATTTACTGCAGTGATTCTCACATTTAAACTCATACTTAAAATAGTTTGATAAATTTATAATGACACAAAATATTATTTAATAAAAACCCAAGCTGGCCCATCAAAATGGAATTCCACTACCCCAGTCTCCTATAAAGTCAAATCACAAAATAAAGGGATGCCTGCCACTGGATGGGTAGTTAAGAACAGATTTATTTTAAACCAGGTTTTTCTGCTCTATCACATTAATGACCTGTACCATAGTTCATACTATTCAAATAAAGGTGTAAGCAGGTGCTTCCATGACAGCAACCATTTCTCTCTGACTCTGTGTTTATAAAATTGTATGCACCTGAAATATTATTCTTCTAAGGCTTCATTTGAACTCAAAATTCCCCCTACACACAGCCAAGATGAATCTTCCTCCAAGCAGAATGCACTTGCTAGTCCTATCATAGAGCAACACTGCACAAAACTGCTGGGAACAAACTGAAAAGGGCCTTATCCAATTGCAACTGCCTGGGGTCAGTAAAGAAGATATTAGTTTTATTTTTAGCTTTCTTTTATAGCCTGATTGCATTTTCCATAAGATAACCCAGTGGAGGTTCTCCTCTGTTGCTTTACATTTCTTTTTAATCATCAGGTTGGGTACATTATTAATTAACAAGTTCTTAATAAATCATTGACTGTTTAAAGTGAAGCAAAAGAAGCAAATGCTGGCATCCTTTGACTAAATTTTTTCTTAGTTTATTAACAGAAACTATAGGATGTTAATCACTGAAATATCCCAGCACCTCTCAAACAATAAAGAATTTGGTCTAGTGATAAAAATGAGAAGTGGAAGAGTGATATAAAAAAGGATGATGAGTAGGAAAAGGAGCAAAGTTCAATTAAAAACTTGCTTGCAGTCTCAAGCTTATCTCAGCTGGTCTTACCTGATGACCATTTTGCAGTCCTTTCACAGACCTGGGTTTAGTTTATAGTTTATTTTTATCTTAGATTGGAAGGCCATAGAAAGAGGAATAGACTGCAGATGAAAATCAAGTGCTAAATTTACATGCAGTTCGGCTTTTGATATCAGATATTGAACATGTATTTGCTTTTGGGTAAAGCTGGAGTCACTGCTTGGAAACATTCTGTGTCATTATATTTTAAGCAATGCTAGCAGTAAGGGTTCAGAAATCAGATTTTTAGAAATCATGAAGTTAGTGTAAAAATTATAGGAATTTTTTTAAGAATTTTTTTTTCCTTTATTCACACTTGCTCTAAAAAACTCTTGAAATCTGTTGCAGCAATGCCTTCAGGAGCTGCATTTTTAAGACAATTTCTCAGTGTTGTAAAACTCAGGGAAAAAATGACTAGAGTTGGTACTATATTTATTCAATAGCATTGATTATGAAGGGAGATTAATTTTAGCAACTTAAAGGCCTTATAGAGTCTGATGGCAGGCAAACATGAAAATTTTAGACAGAATTTCAATAATACTGAGTTGTCAGCTTTTGAGCCAAGACAGGGGGTTGGATTCCAAAGCTGCATTATTTGCCTTGTCAGATCTTCTCCAGTTATGAATCCAAGGCCCCGAATAGGAGGAAAAGATCAGGATTTACTGATGCAGTGGCCAAGCACTGAGATGCTAATGTATCCAAGTTTTCTTCACTGTAGCTGGCACCAAAGAGGGGAGAGAGAGGACTTGCTGATACAATGGTGTGATGCAGTTGCCTGCACGGAGTGGGCTGATGCCCCTGAGATGCGAGTGGGATAGACAAGGCTGAGACAACCAGTGGGTACAATTGGCAGGAACCTGGAGCAGCAGCTGGGGGCCCATGAGATGTCCTTAATTATTCTCATGGCACAAGCCTTTAGTGTTCACACAAATGTGTTAAATCCAGCATTATCTGCCTGTGCCATGTCAGACAACCCTCAGTTGGTCCAGTGTCCTTGGGAGAGCTGAAGACTGCAGAGAAGGATATTTAAAACACCTGTATATGTGGTGCTTAGCAACATGGTTTAGTGGTGAACTTGACAGTGTTAGGTTACCAGTTGGACTAGATGATCTTAAAAGGTCTTTTCCAATTAAAATGGTTATATGATTCTATGATATCTAACCAAATAAAAAGACATTTTTTTTTCCTAATTAAAATGTTTAAAATCCTTTGCTATTCTCTATCAATATCCACCCGTCACTGTCTCCATCTCTAGTGAAACTCATTTGTCAAGTTACTTACCTAATGTACATTTTGTTTCCTTTTACTAATGGCATTGAGTTACTGGATTTGCATTATGGATGGTGAAAGCAGTGTGCAAATCACAAGGAAAGAGAAAACTCCCACTGGGAAATTCTGTATCTTTTTGTAAAAATATTTCCTCCATGCACTTATCTGTCTTTTAAAAATGATAGTTTGGTCTCTGTTAGTTCCCTTATACAGGACTTTGTGGTTGGAAATTTTAAATTCTTCTTTTCCTCTTTTTTTTTTTAATTTTTAAAGTAAGTGTTTTGATCAGAAGCAAGAACACTGGAGCTGGCAGAGAGTGTATGCATATTCAGCCAAAGCCTTTTGCCCAGTTGACTCAATCTTCCCTTTAATCCCCACAACGGTCTGCAGTAAGGGATAAAAATTTGAGTCAGAGAAAGGAGAAAAAAAAACATCCCTCAGGAAGTAATTTTGATTGCTATGAGGAAGCACTAGAGGCTCTTGCCCCAGGGAACTCTCCCCAGTTCATTGGAGGCTTTCAGACACCATGGTGATAGGGGTCCTTATGAATAACTAGATAGATAAATGGTAAGTGCTTTTGATCTCTGCTAGCCTGTATTTCATTTTGTCAGCTGGGGAAGAGGCTATTCAAATCTGTCAGCTGCAGGAGGTCAGCCAGCAGAGAGAAAATGTCTTCATTACAGCCTTCTGTTCAGCCAGGCCTCCCAGCTGACCTTGGCGCCCAGGCTTGTCAGTCAGACAAGGCAAATTTTCTGACTGAGGGAAGACATCACTGTGCCAGATTTATCCCTGGTGTAAGAGCTCAGAGGCAGCAGCTTGAGGCCAGGGAAGACTTTGCTTGCATTGGGACATCTCCCCCAAAATGTCCATGAGATTTGCAGGCACTTTCCCCAACGGAATGTGTACAGGGAACCTGAACCTGTTTCCATCAGCACTCTTTTCCATGCCACTGGAGTGGGAGGCTTTAAAGGCAGGCTCCAGCTGAGCTTTTAGGGAAGATCACCTTACACTGTAGTTAGAAGTGCCTAAATACTAATTACATTTTCTGCATCGAGTCTTTTCAGTCAGCTAGTCCCCTCTCACGGATCTGATACACATTTCAAGCAAAGGAGTTGGAGTTCGTTTCAGTTTCCATTTCAGGCTGAAAGTGAATTTCTTGTATTTAAAGATCATGCTCTGGCTCTGGGGGCAGAGCTCCATTGAGGTTTGTGGCAGTACTCAGGAAGGAAACCAGGGCAGGTTATCTTTCCTTCCGTCTAACGAAGAAGGAAGATCTCAACTATTCAGGAGGGAGGAAGAGGGCATGTTTTTGCAAGAGGATGCATAAAAATTGAAATAGAAATTCCAATCCCATTATTTGGTAATGGGATTTGTAAACCTCATGTTCACAGGCTGAGATAAACAATATATGCTTCCTGAATTCTTCTTGGAAGAAGAGCTCCTCGCAGCATAGCTAAATTACACAGTAAGTTATCATTTACAAAAAGCAAAAATAGGAAAAGAAGTCAGCAAAATCAATTTATGTCTAAAGGATTTCTCAGTTTTCGGGTTGAAGGGCGGGGAAGCAGAGTCTTCTCCAAAACCACACTCAATGGAGATGGTTTTACTGTGTTAGATCATTTCCAGAAAGCATTATAAAAATGTTCCCTTTACTCAAGCCAGCCAGGTTTTAATAGTATCAAAGCAAAATATAGTCTGCTATTAGCATGAAATAACATTAACATAAATGGAAAAGAGTCAGGACGTTTGAAAAAAATTCCATATAACTGGCCTGTTCATTTCACTAGGCATCACTGTAGCCGAGAAACTGTGAAATTTCCATAATAATCGAGTGCAGAGAAAAACAAACAACAATTTTATTGATAGGGAAATTACATCCTGTTGCTGAATATAAAACTACAGCTCTGCTCAATATCCCTTTAACAGCCTTGAAAAAGTGTATTAATGCCTTGAAAGTGTGTATTAATTTGTAAGTGCAAATGAAATGTAAATAAAATACTCAGTTTGGTCTGGCCACAGAAACCTCCTGATAGTATTTCAGCGCAGGAACCCAGGAGACAAATATTTGGATTCCATATCCTAGACCCTGAGCTAGAGGCATCTGATACCTTTGTGGAAAAGATTTACTCAGCTGCTGTGTGGTGATATACTTGTGACAAAAAGCACAGTGCCAACTGGTCTATGAGATGCACTCGCTTTGGGGGAGAAGGGCTCCTTGGGTTTTTTTCTTGCTTTCTTTTGAAAAGAGGATCCTTCAGTGCTTTGTAGCAGAAATCCCAGATATTGCAGCTTGAAGTTATATGGCTGCAGTGCTTTGAACTGTTACAGAAGTGCTTTTCTTTGCAATAGGATTATATTTCCAAGGGGAAGCAAACTGCTTTTTTTTACCAATTGAGGAGCAGTGAGGAAAGAAGCTATGGAAAATGAGCCCAGTTGGGAGGGACCACACCAGTTGTTACCACAAAGCCCCAGAGCTGGCGGCTGCCAATGGGGCTCCAGAGCAGCACCGTTGTGGCCGTGGGCTGCTCCACCAGCCCCTGGCTCCTTCAGTGGTGCATGGTGGCAGTGATGAAGCTGCTTGGGTTTCCTAATGAGCATCTTCCCAGATGAAATGAATCAGCAAGAAGTTTGGAAAACCCACTGGGAGTCTGGGGTTCACTCACAGACACGAGCTCACTGGTGCTTCTGGAGTCTGTGGTCCCACAAGCAACAGTTGAGCTGGGCTGTAGCAGAAAGGATCTCTTCACCTATCTCAACATCCCTGGTAGAAGCAGATTTCTTCCTCCTGCCTGTAAACATGCCTGGGCACTGAAGGCTGTTCTCCCCATCACCTCCTGCAGCCATAAGCAGTCCTGCAAAGTAGGTCTGGAGCACTACCCAGTCAGCACCATGGTGCTTTACATGCCCTGGGCACTCCACATGGCAGTAAATGATTACCCCCAGGGCAACACAATGGAGAAAAAGGCTCTGAAATTGTGCCTTTAGCTGAGCTCCTGCCAGGCAGCCCTCCCTGAATGGCTCATCCTCAAAATTGTGGTTGGGGGAGACAGGGTTGGGGGGGATGGGAGTGATTGTGTAGCTGCACAAAGCCAGTTGAACAGTTAATGCTTTAACCTTGCGTATAATTTATACAATAAACAAAGTCACATGTTTCTCTAATAATTTAGATGTAAGCAAATGTTGATTTATTCAGGAAGGCTACTGCCAGCAGCAAAGCCTGCAGCACTGAAATTTGAATTAAACTAGGACAGAAGCAGGCTAGTCTATAATAACATTTGTATAATTTTATTTTTGCCCTTGGCTCAGTTCATTTCCTTCTACAGTAGATGCATGAAATTGGTTCTTCAGCCACCTTTAGCTGATGTTCATTGATATCGGGGGTAGGCAGAGAAGCAGGAGAATGTAACCTTTTTAGACTTTGTGTTTGCACACATGACCATGAATTCTTAGGTCATTTATGACAATAATTTTCTTCTCTGCCTTTCCTTCCCACAGTACTCTCTGAACAGCTCCATTTCACATGGAGTGATGGGGCTTTTCCCCCCACTTTTTTTTTTCTGCATAGAGACTTCTAGAACAGAGCCTGTTAAACAGATGCAAATGTTGTGTTGTTTTTATTCTTTTATTCAGGCCTGAGGGCATGAAATTAGAGTTGTCTTACTCTGCTTTCAACACGAAGAAAGAGGACTGTATGACACTTTTAAAAACGATGGTGAAAAAATATGCACTAGTACAGATCTCTGTAATGGATTCCTTGGCTTCTCTTCCAACTTTGCCTTCGAGGAGCTGAAAATATGCTGGCTAAAAGGAAAGAAACAGAGCAGTGTGGGGCGATGACTTCACCAGGCGTTTCTGGTGGCAGCAAAAAACCTGCTCCCAAGCCTCAGAGGATTCACAGTGCCAGAACACAAGCACAAACTGCCTTGTTTTTGTTCAAAGAACCCACAAGAGGTTTCCCAGTCAGAGAATCCTGCTCTGTGAGTGAGATCTTCTTTTCCCAGGCTTGCAGGCTCAGGAAGGAAAGCCTGGTGTTCCCTGTCTGTGATCCCACAGGCCATCTCCAGGGCTGGGTTGATATGCCCTGGAAAACCTTATTAAAATGTTCCCAAGAGCACAGTGTTTGCTTTGGCTGAGCCCAGAGAGATGAAGGCTGAGGGGACTTTATGGGCCAAGAAGTGCAAGCAAAACGGAAGCTGGAGAGCAGGGCAGATGAAAGGAGCTACAAGCAGCTGGGGCAAAAGAGTTAAAATGTCTCTGCCCAGCAATGTGACAAGGATCATCATTTAACTGCAGAGCCAGGATGAGCAAGACTTCTGCACAGGAATGACTCAAATTGGGTTTTTACAGATATAAGCCAGGCCAGGTACAAAAACTTGAATGCCTATCACCAACTGAGGTAGTGGTTATCTTACACATAACACCCATGTGTGCAGTGATCTCATGGTTCTGGTATTTGCTAAAGAGCAACTTCATTTTTGCAGCCCTCTAGGTTGAAAAGAAAAGCTTTTTAACATGAGTCAAAAGTAAACCAAGTCCTGTGGGCCCGGGGCAGTTTCTGGGACTCAGAAGCTGCCTCTAGCCATGCACATGGGCCTGTTCTCAACACGCACAGACCCTGAAACCTGCCAGTGACACTTTCAGAGACCAGGATGATAAAAGTTTCAGCAGAAGCACCTACCTGATGTGATTCAGTAGAGAGCTGTGGCTGATTGCCAGGATGGGAAATGCCAGCCTCAAGCTCTTCCCTTGAAAAAATAATGTACTCCATGAAAATGTTACCAACCTATGCCTCTTCAAAGCCCATGCCCCTCTTTCCTCAAGAGTGTGAAAACTTAAACAGGACAGCTTTCCAGTCCTAAATCCAAATAGTATATGACCTGTGGATACCTTGAATATTTTGGCCACACTTGACCCCATCTTGCACTGTCTCACCTGGAACCTAGGGGCCTGACATATTCTCCTTCCCCTGTTTTCCCTGGCCACAGACCACAGTGAAGAGAGGAGAGCCACCTCTGTGTGACTGTTGTGTCCATTCAGCTCTGCCCATGACGGTACCTGCAGACCTTCATTTCAGCCTATTCCTGTTGTTTACTGCAGGCAAGGGAAGGGCAAGTCAGAGGTATTGCCCTGAGGAAAAGGACTTGAGATTGGTGGTGAACAAGACGCTCAACATGAGCCAGCAATGCACACTTGCAGCCCAGAAAGTCAACCATGTCCTGGGCTGCATCAAAAGAAGGGAGGTGATTCTACCCCTTGACTCTGCTCTTGTGAGACCCCACCTGAAGTGCTGTGTCCAGGTCTGTAGTTCCCAATACAAGAAAGACATTAACTTCTCAGAGCCAGTCCAGACAAGGGCTATGAAGATGGTCAGAGGACTGGAGCACCTATTCTGTGAAGACAGGCTGAGAGAGTTGGGCTTATTCAGTTTGGATAAAAGAAGGCTCTGAGGAGACGCTATAACAGCCTTCCAGTACCTGAAGGGGGCTACAGGAAAGCTGGAGAGGAACCTTTTACAAGGACAGGTAGTGATAGGATGAGGGGGGAACAGTTTCAAACTAAAAGAAGGTAGATTTAGATTAGACATTAGGAAGATTTTTTATTTTATTTTATTTTATTTTTGTGAGGGTGTTGAGACACTGTGTTCTGGATTGGTGGGTTTTTTGGTAGCAGGGGAAGGGTGCCAAGAGTGGCTCCGGTAAGAAGCTGAGAAGCTCCCCCTGCTCCAAAATCAGCCAAGCAGCCATTAGAGAGACAATAGATGTGCCCCTGTGATTAACATATGAAAGGACTGATATAGCACCTGAAAAGGAAAGCACTTGGGGGAGAAGAGCTGTGCTGGAGAGGGAGAGCAGTGCTGGTGGTTGGTAAGGAAGAAGGGGAAGAAGGTGCCCAAGCAGAAGTTTCCCTGCAACCCATGGCGAGTTGGCAGCTGTGCCCCTGCTCTCGTGGAGGAACGTGGTGGAACATTCCAGGAATGTGACAGATGGGGTGAATTTGTCCAGTGGACTTGGATTTTCTGGCCAGTGGACTTGCTGCCAGTGGACTCTGATTACGCAGCTTTGGAAGACCCCGGGGGCACCAGGGTAGTTTGTTCCCGAAGCCCCCGTGACTCTGTGGGAAGCCCAGGCTGAAGCAGCTCCGGACCCGGTGGGAAGGACTCATGAAGAAGAGGTTCGTGGAGGACTCTCTCCCATGGGAGGGACCCCATGGGGAAACAGGGGAGGACTGTAAGGAATCCTTCTTTCTCAGGAAGAAGGAGCAGCAGGAACCCCCAGCCTGTGAACTGACTCTAAACCCCATCCCCTGTCCCCCTGTGCCGCTGGGGGGAAGGAGGGAGAGAAACTGGGAACGAAGTGATTTGGGCCCGGGAAGAAGGGAGGAGTGGGGTAACATATGCAAGCCCTGCTCTTTGTGTTGTCTGTGTCCTGTGTGTGTTTGATTAGTATTAAATTAAATTGCTATTTTTTCCCCAAGTTGAGTGTGTTTTGCTTGTGACCTTAATCGGTGAAGAACCTTCCTTGTCCTTTGTCTCAACCCAGGAGCTTTGCCCTCCTCATCCCAGGGTGTGTGTGTGTAGGGGCAGGGTGAGTTGAGTGAGCAGCTATGGGGCTGTTCTTTGTTGTCGTGTTGGGCCCAAACCATGATACACTGGCCCCCTCCCTGGAAATGTTCAAAGTCAGGCTGGATGGGGCTTTGAGCAGCCTGGTCTGGTGGGAGGTGTCCCTGCCCATGACAGGGTGGTTGGAACTAGGTTATCTTTAACATCCCTTCCAACCCAAACCATTCTGTGATTTTATGGTTCTATGATTTCCTTCACCAAAGCATGTGGGAAGCCAGAGCAGACTGCAACACCACCAGCCACAGCCTCTCAGGCTGCTCCTTGGGTAGAGCAGCCATGTGCTGCCCCTGACCTGGGGCAAAGTCATAGCAGAGCCCTTAGTTCCCTTATTATTAATTAAAACATTGGGGGAAATCCTTGGCTAGGATAAATATTCATTGCTTCTGGTCCTCACCCACTAGTTTCCAAAAGCACGTAGAAGTAGCCACATTTATGCTGTTAACACTGAACTTGGATCACACTTCTGCGGCCAAATAAACAAATATCGCTGCATCCCATTTAGCTCTGTTAATGCCACATTAAGAATGGCATGTGTTTTGACATAACCACCCTTTCCTTGTTGTTTGTTTTGTTGGGTTTTTTTAATGCCATAAATGAAGCACTAAAAGTCCCAATCCATCACAGTGACATCAGATCAGTGGACTGTGACTTTTATGACATCAGAGCAATTGATTATATGACTCTTTTATGTGTAGCTTGCTATGCAATGATTGCTCTTCTCTCCATATATTACACCGTAACATCCTGGAGTAATCTCAAGAGATAAAAAGGAATCACTGAGAAGCAGTGAAGTACAGTAGTTACCGAATTGCCATAAAACTGTCATAAAAATTGTAGAAACAAAAATGCCTTTAAAGATGGCAATGTTCCATTATGGGTCCCCAGCTAATGGTCTGCAGTTGCCCTGTGCATACCTTACTATATTTACTGCTGCTGGATATTTCTGTACCTTTCTCCCAAAAGCTTCAATGGTTACCAAGACATGCAAGGCTGTTGCCTGGCACACTGTAAGTCCTTTATCCCATTATATAATCTCTTAACAAGTGGAGTGCTTTTTGCACCAGGCTAAATTCAGGCTCCTTTTCAAATAGCCCAAAAAAAGAAAGGGGGGGTGTGAAGCTGACAAAAAAAGAGAGGGTATAAACTGTTGTCATGAAATTGCTGAAAGAAAACAGATACTCTGTAGTGCTTATAAAGAAAGGTACTGTTAAAATTAGATTCAAGGCACAAATTAAGTAGCTCTTCCCTGCTGAGAAGTGACATGGAAAGCTCTGCCCAGAAGACAGAGTTCCAACTGGATTTTTTACTATAAAACTACATGTGCCTCAGTACAGCGAACTTGTAAGGGGCTGGGCCACATAGCTATGTTTCTTGTGATGTCCAGATAATCTGCACAAGATTACTAGTGTGAGCAATGAGCAAGCCACTGTTTCTCTTTCATGGATACAAATGTGGTCTTTGTTGCTCTGAGGGAGATTGGGCCCCAGCAGGCAAAATTAAATACTTCCCACCCCCTCCTTCATTTTTCTTTTAATCTCAAGGCAATTTAATGTAAGAAAAGAGGTGCTACAGTCATAAGGAAGGTGTAAGTCATCTGAGAAGTTTATGCCTTGGGGTCTGAAATATGAGCTCTGGCTAATCTTGCCCCTGTCACTGCCAATGTCCTTGTCCCCAGCTCTCCACCCATGCTGCCTGTCCCTGCCCCTGAGCAGAGGCACAGAAAGCACCAATGCCCTCCCTGCTCCATTCCCATGTGGGCATGAGGATGAATGTGCACCATTGCACCAGCCCCCACAGAGGCACAGACAAGCATCTGTTGTGCTACTTCTGCTGTGATCCCTTAAGCAACTGCAGTGTTGCTGCTATAGATGTGAGGGGACACCTACAGTTCCTTCCCCAGGTTGTCTGCCTCACTATAGCAATACAGTAGCTTCAAGAAATACCTTAAAATCTTTTAAATACTTTGGGATCCTTATATAAAAGGCACTAGAGAAAAGATATATATGCAATAAAAATTCCATGAGTAGCTGGGTGTGCCAACATCTGCTAATCAGGATCAAAAATTATGTTGTGGAGAACAAGCAGCACCTCTTTGGTAAGCTTTCTCCAGCCACTCAACTGAGCTCCAAACCACATCTGGACAGGACATTTGCTGGGGAGAGGAAAAAAAAAACCCAACAGTCTGGGGGCCCTTCAGCCAAAATTGCCAAGACATGGGAGCCACAGTGAGTTCAGCAGCCTAAAAAGTAACCTCTGTGCTTGGGAGCACCACCGAGAAAATCCTGGTGCTGGGGTGGGTAGTGAGATTCTCCAGCTGCTGCCAGCCTTGCTTGATACTAACACGGAGCAGGGACCTAGAGGTGAATTGCTTCATGCCTTCTTTCTTCTTCCTCTGTCCCTCCCCAAGAGGAGTATTTAGCAGGCTGAGAGGCAATCTAAGCTAAGATGATGAATGATTAGTACTTATCCCTCTTTCAAGGATCTGTGCTCTGTTTTATTGGGGTGAGAAGGGAAGAGATGTGTTGCTGGGACCTTTAGAAGTGCCCTTTGCAGACCTCAGAGTGATTTCAAGGGCATCTTTTGGCATAGGATATTGACAACAATAGATCCCTGCTTGAACACCCACCCTTAACTCACTCTAATTTATATGCAGACCAAGCAGCAACATTATTGTTCAGCTGGGGGCATATTTAATTGCTGAATGTTCTGCAGATGTCTTGCAGGCTGTATAGATAAAGGCATTTAAGTTGCTGACATATAACAGCACATCTTTCTTATTTTAACATACAAATTTCTACCTTCTTTGATGGATGTGGAATTTTAAGGACTGAAATCCAGTGCTAGTCCTTTAAAATGTTGTACTGAATGTTAAACTCCCTGGCACTGTGAGGGAGCAGCTAAAAACCCTGATGCCTTTTCATTGGGGGGGGAAGAGCTTCATTACTGTAAAAGCAGTGCTTTCCCATGATATGAAATTGAGGAAGGTCCATTATTATTTCTTCAAACCCAGCAGTATGGCTTGTCAGGCTCTAGTCAGACACCAAAGCAATTGCAGTTTATTTAAATGCAAGCAGGCTGCTCAGTGCTGAATAAGATGTACATAGAGTCAGGAGCCTTGCCCCAAGGAGACTTCAACCCCAGGGCTGTTGTGCAAAGCGCTGTTGGTGCCAAGGATCTGGCAGAGCTCCCCTTCACAGCTGAGGTGGTGAGCAGTACAAGATGAGGCCCACAAACCTAAAGCTCTCTGGGGACAGAACTGTTCTGACCATCTCTAGTTAATATCTTATACTCAAGGACTAAATATTGCATATTGTCTCTTTTTTCATTCTGGTTTGTTTTTTGTTTTGTTTTGTTTTTTCCAAATCCCTCCCAACTTGCAAGAAGAATCAGATTTCAAAACAGGATCCTCCATCTATTTTTGTAATGACATCTACAATGTCCTATCTGGCTTGCATCACACCAGGACACCTCCGTGCTAGTGACATAGGTGTCTGACAACTTGCCAGAGAGATAGGCATAAGTTAGGCAGAAAACCAGACTCCATTAAAAAAACATAAAAGCTGGGAGGAGGCAACTTGATGTGGCATGGCTCCTGGCGATGAGGAAGCATGAGTGCATACTGAAGCTTAGAAATAGAAAGTGATGTCCTCATAAAAATATGGCTTTAGGCTGGTGTGCCACTAGAAATTCTTCTGTCAGTTTAGAATATTTAGCTCTAAGGGATCTCTACTTTCAAATGGATCCTTTGATGCAAAATAGGCTACACAGTCGGAGATAGTGTTGGAGAAGGGAGCGTCAGATTTGTTCTCAGTTATGCTTGGCAAAGTGAAGATTTTTAGATAGGCTTTTTGATTACAAAGTATTGAGTGGGCAGGTGGGTTACCTCACTGGGGTGTTAGCTGTCTGGGCCCTTCTCATTGAAAACCGTGACTGATGCCTGGGCACCTAAATAATACCAAAAGCTTCAACACTGTTAGTTATCTGGGGAACCTCTTTAGCCTAATTTGAAAGCTCAAAGCTCCAGGCAACTGAATTTTTTTGGTTACAGGCTCTTTTGTGTGATGTTCCAATGCAGTATATCCAATCAATGATGTGATATCACACACAGTACCATCATGTGGATGTTTATTCCCCCTGTGTTTTGTATTTGACTTGTTAAACTGCAAGAAGAGTTCAGGGAACAAGCAGGAGAGAAAAATTAAAAGCAAACTCTTCAGCTCCCCTGCTGCAGAAATTTAAAACCAGGAAATACACAAGGCTCAGCACTCCAAGATGAAAAAGAGTGGAAAGTGAAAATATACATATGTATACACATGAACAAAACATGAGCCATAGTCATGGCAATCCGGGCTCCAATGTGCCAAACAAAAGGTGTTATTTTTCCAAGCAATATTTGTGCCGTAGAATTTAGGACACAATCAAGCTGGTTTATGAACACACTGTAGATTCCATTATAAAACTATAAGTGGCAGTACAGTAAATTCCACTGGATTATTAGGGAAGGCTGGTTTGGGGGATTTTTAGTATTAGATCTGCTAAAAGAAGTAATGTTAAGGACAGTTCAGGGATGGAGGGAGGGCAGAGAGACTAAGTATCAAGATGCTCCTTCTTGCTTTCTTCTGCAATTTGTCTCTCACACACCTTCATAATTTAAGTTTACTTGGGGAAATTTCAAGAATTGTGAGGATTCTTTCCCCAGTGAAATAATAATAATAATAATAATAATAATAATAATAATAATAATAATAATAATAATAATAATAAAATATAATGATGGGCCAGACCTTAAAATTAAATACACGAGCCCAGACCATTTTGTTTACAGTGTGCCTGTGTAAATAATGTTTAATCAATTTTATTTGTTAGGATGCCAAAAAAAAAGTACAAACAAGCTTCATGATGAATGATTTACAGAAGGTGCCTGATTCTTCCTGAGGCTTTGGTCCAGAAAAGCAGGAACAGCTCATGGAAACTCTATAATTCTAAAACACTTTTGATATAGTTTGTTGTGACCTACTTCATCCAGTCCAGTGTTAAAAACACAAAAGATGGTTCAGGTCTAAGGATTCAATCAGCACTAGGTTAAAAGATTTTAAACCTTTGGAATGAAGATTTCAGCTCAACTCAAACTAATGTTGGTATTGGCTGCTCTTCTCTGTATCTGCAAGATTTTACGTCCAGTCTGGTTTCTTTTGCTGCTCTGTCCTGAAGCAAGCCATATGCCTGCATTTCTGATGCTGTTGTCCCTGGCCAGTGAGATAACTGTGACACCAGGGGTTTCTCCTTGTCATTTCACACATTCTCAAATGAGAACTCTTATTTGAACCTTAATATCTGTGACAACGAGGCCAATGGACAATCAAAAGTGGCAGGCATCTGACAGGAGGAAGCTTCCACAGTGCACACTGAGCAGTGTTCTTACACTAGAAGAAGAATCTCTTCTTTTTTGGCTCGATTGTGCCTGTGTTTAGTGACAGCTGATGGTGCTGATAACCTTGTGCTGTCATTGACACGAGCCAGGCGTGAGGTTATTTCATCCTGCAGGACTAAATCCTGTGCTCACCTTTACCCTGGAGCACTTACAGTGTAGCTGGATCTTACTTTTATTTTTGGCATCCTAAAAAATAAAATAATCTTAGCATTTTTTATACATATCCATGTAAGAAAGGTGGCCTCAAGTTCAACTGACACTACAGTCCCTTTCACTGTTGTAGCTCTCTGCTACAGGAATCCTCACAGTGAGTTCACGATGATTTTGTTGATTCCTAGAAGATGTCATTAGTGCAGCTGTGCCAGAAAGGGAGTGGGGAATGAAGCAACAATTACACATTCACTATGGCTGTATTAGTCTCATTTACAAGGGAAACAGTACCCAAAATTAAAGGTATTGTTGACTTAGTAAAAAAATCACCGCTGACGTCAGCTAAGAGTAATCAGATGAGACCTCTATTCTCTCTTACAGACTTTGGCATCAGAGTAACAAATCAAAGAGCATACCGAGAGGTGTTGATCAGATTTATCTAGGATGAGCAAAATTTTCCTTCTTACACCTGCCTGTCTTATTCTCTGTATCCACACCATTCACATCTGTTTGTCCACCATTTAGTCGTTGTCAGCTCGTGTCATTTGTAAGGAAGGGAGAAGGCAAACATAAGGAGAAAACAACTGCCACTCCAGATATAGAATTAAATAATGAAAAAACAGCACTCTCCAGACAGGAAGCACAGCAGAAGAGCAAAAACTTACATGATCAGGAAACAAGGTGAGCCAGCTAACCTCTCGTCTCAGGGAGGTGGAATGGATAGAAAGGTCTTCTCAGTTCTGCAGGGGATCTGCAGTCCCCAGGAGTCCTGGAAATTGTGCTGACACCTGCCAAAATGTGCCTGAGGCAGCACAGCACTGCCTACCTTTTGAATTTCTCTCAAGTCTGAAGTGAAGCTCAGCAGAACCAAAGCACAGAGTAAAACCAGGCAGTAAGAGACTGAAAAAAAAATCCCCAAACAAGTAGGGACTATGTTTATTTAAACTATAGCTAAGAGATTTATGAATCTAGGAATGCTACAATGCTCTTGCTCAAAAGATATAGCAAGTGCCATTAAGAGGAATGCCTTCTATACAGTTGAAGGTAATCTGTAACAGAATTACTACAAATTTCAATACAGCAGCAACAGTAACTCCTTTACCTACTCTCAGCTTATTTTGTCTGTTCATACATGACTGGTTAGGAGAGATATTTTTCCAAAACCTTGTGATCTAGAGATTCTGGAAACACCAGCATGCCCACAAGCAAGCATTTTCCCTTTTGCTGCTGTTTATTTTCATTTTGTGCTGGGGGAATGTACCGTGCATTTCTGTTAAGTCGTTTGGTAGCAAGTATGTTCAAATGAATGTTCATCCTAACAACAATGTCAGAAATAACTCATTTTTCCAAATGGCAAATTTTAATTGCTGGCTTTATCTAGTGTAACAACAATATGGAAGCTTTAGGCCTCAGTTCATCAAAGCATTTAAACATGTGCTTAAGTATCATTGCACTTAATGAGACTTAAGTCTCTGCCTAAAAGTGTCTGGCTAGTTCAGTAACCTGATACAATAACTGAGGAGTAAATGTTCACTGATTAACTCACACCACTGATAACATAATTTCAGAAAATTGTGTCTGAATAAAAACTTCTGAGTATAAAATTTAAGAGTGCAAAAATAGGCAATGTTTAAAACCCAAAAAATAAACATAACATGACATATTTTTTGCTGGTACTAAAGTACTATAAAATTGCAGTATGTTTGTTTCCATAAGCTCCCACTTTGGATCTGTGATATAGTCTCCACCGTAAAATGAACTTAGAGACCAAAATAGAAATGAGAAGTACAAACTTCAATCTATATGTACTTTGCTATTTACTTCAGTTTGACAAGGCATACAGTTGGCATGAAAACTGTTTTTCTCAGGACATACAGATCAGTGAAGTGTACCAAGTAACTCTCTGAAATATTCAGAAGGGTGGTGTGTAGTACAGATCTATTTGTGAGTTCCTCATTCCCTGAAGTACTATAATTTAAAAAGCCAAGCATTCATTGCAAGGAAGTCTGCAACTTAAATCTTCCACTTAGTAAAGTTTAACAGCTAAATTAGTTAAGAATAGAAGATTTAAAACACAAATGTAAAAAATATATATATTAAAAAAAAATCCCACCAAATCCACACAACCCACCCACCCCGTTTCCCTCCCCCCCAAAAAAAAAAACACAAAAAACAACCCACCAAACCTGCAGCTGTTTAGCTAAGGCCATAGAGGGAAGCTGTTGTATTAACTTCATTTGAGAAAGAGATTGTGCCTTTGTGATCTTACAACATCATTTCTCACTGAAAGCTGGCAAGTGTGCAAGTTCCTTTCACAAACACGTCATCTGCACCAATATAGGATAGTTAAGATGATTTATTTGGATTTTCTTCAAGGTTTTGACAAGATCCCTTACAAAAAAAATCCTGTAAAAGCTGTACAGTAGAAAAGTACTGTTGTTCTCTGCTGTGAAAAGAGGACTGGGAGACAGGAACTCCTGAGTTCTCATTGTATTCCCTTTGATCTATATGCCCTGTTCATAATAAGCCTGACACTTATTCCTTATGTGGCTTTGGGCAAGTCATATAATCCCTCTGCCTCGTTTTCTTATCTTGGGGGGTATTGCATGGATTAGTTAGTCAATGTTTGTAAAGCAGCTGAAAGAGTATTGACCCGATTCTCCCAGGGAAGCAGGGACACTCAGCTTCTTGGGAAGTCATGACCAATAAATTCTAAGGCGTGCTACAGAAAATAAATACCAGAAGAAAAATTAACCCAGCCCTGACCCAGACTGCACCTCATTTAGTTCAGCTCGTTCCTGAAAAAGGCTGCACACACCAACTCCCTGCTGCAGCTGTCAAAGGAGCTCAGGACTTCCCCAGGGGTGTTTGGCATCCTTCAGGTTTTGGGCTTTTGCTGCTGGTTGGAAAGGAGGGAAAATGGAGTGTTCTCAAAGGGGACACCGAAGCTGCTCTCAACAAGTATTTGCACTAATGAGCTGGCAGAGGAAAATAAACAGTGAGTGAGTGACACTTACTAATGGTACTCACTGTCCCATGCAGCTGAAGAGGACTGTGAGAAGCCTGAGATGAATTCAGGGGTGACTGATGATCAGATGAAATTTATCTTGGACGTGTATAAGGTAATAAACATTGGCAAGGTTCTCTCTGTGACCTTATTGATTTTACTGTGATTTAAGTCTGGCTTGAATTTGCTGCACAGTTACAGTCAGTATGTTTCCTTGTCTTTCTGTGTGATAGTGCAGAGAAATAACAGAGAGAGTATCACTTCTGCACTAGGCATCAGTGTGGGTGGCTTAGCTGATCACTGAGTTAAAAAAAAGGCAGATTGAAAACATCACTCTTTAAAACTAACAGAAAAATCAAGAGAGACAATATCATGGCCAAGCCATTGATATGTGTCAGAAAATCCCCAGGCAAAGGTGAAGTAATATTTTCTTAGTATTTGTGACCTTTCCTGATCATTTTGGAAACTGTTTTTCTCTGTTAGCTCATGTTAGGAGAGAGAAGGTGGCTGCTGCAACATTAGCAAAGCTCTGCATTTTCTCCTGGGGATGAGAAGTATAAGACGCAGAGGGATAAGCCACTTTTGCCAGTGTGAGTGCATCAGCGGTAGTAATTTTTTACCTCGGAGTAGCTATTTCTGTGCACGGGTAGTGTAGTTGCAGAGGGAGGAGAAGGCAATCAGTTGCCTTGACTTGGAGCCCAACTCCTTTCTTCGCACCAG
Organism: Chaetura pelagica; assembly: GCF_000747805.2. Classification (NCBI taxonomy): domain Eukaryota; kingdom Metazoa; phylum Chordata; class Aves; order Apodiformes; family Apodidae; genus Chaetura; species Chaetura pelagica. The sequence goes on from NW_009970725.1 coordinate 7,158,715, forward strand.
CAACTATGCCAGCTACATCAAGTCACTGACCCTTTGCCAGCACTCTTTGCTATTACATCTGTCAGGGAAGTGTTCCTAGTATAGACAACAGTCTTGGCAGTAATGCTTGCTTGTCAATGAGTACCTGTGAGATGTCTTTTTTGTGCCATCTTCCTTGAACTGTCTTTAGATTTATATTTGGTGATCATCATGTCCTTTGTCTTCTAGACACTCCCCTTTAGTGTGTACAAGTCGCTGACAAGAAGGGTGAAGAGTAGAAGAAAAACAACAACAGAACCCAAAGCAGGCTAGCAGGAGGTTGGCTGAAAGGTAGGACTTCTCTCAACATCTGTCTCATGCTGGTCAGGATGGAGAAGGGTTGCCTGGAGGAATATACAGAGTATTGCCTTTGCATGAACTAACACAGCAATTTTCAGTGAATGTGGTAAGAGAGGGAGAGTTTTGCCAGATGAGCGTTTTTCCCTGGCAGACATTTTCAGCCTCTGCCTTAAGGAGATGACTGTGTCTGTTTTCACAGGCAGTCAACTAGAATACTCTTTAAACTTGTAGCTCTCTTCGTGTACCCCTAGCACCCGTGACAGGACCAGCAGGGCATGGATTAGAATATCGAGGAGCTTCCAGTAAGCCACTATTTTTGACCAGCAAATGAACAAATAAAGATTGTGATGAGGCCGCAAGGTTTGTACCCCTGACTGCTATCTCTACCCAAAAACCTATCCAAAAACCTACTGTTGTCTGTCACTGCTCAATGTCTACAGGTTTCTTGTATGGAACGCAGTACTGGGACATTACTAAAACACAAAAATTACCCTTATAATTTCAGCTGTGATATATACTCTACATACAGAACCAAGACCAAAGCACATGGTAGCTTAACATTTATGCATCTTTCCTCCTTTGCATAAACTCATCCATCAAGTATGAGGGAGTAGCCCAGATCCTGAAGTTCCTTGCAAATCTGGGAAGTGACAAAGTAAATAAAAGAATGCAAAATAGGTATGGAGTGAAAAACTGCTGCTTTTCACAACGTAACTAGGAGAAAATCATCACTGATTTAAAAGCAGATTTCTTCAAATTATCCCAAACAGAAAAGTACAGCTGCTTTCTGTGGATTCCTGTTTCTACAAAAAGAGAGCAAGAAGATGCTAGCAGCATCAGTTTTTCAAAGCTCATGCATAGCATTGAAAGCATAGGGTAATTTCTGTCCCACAGAAATATAACAGAAAATACAGTACATTTTTGTTTTGGAAAGTGAATGTTCCAGACTGTTGGTGCTTCTTTAGCAGAAAGGTAGTAATTTTCTCTTTCAAGTATATTTTAGAAAAGATACACTTGGACTACAATGAGTCTAGAAAATTAGGCTGGCTCCAAAATCTGCAGATCACTCATTTCAATCAGTATTTGTAGGTCTAAAACTTTGGAACAGATTGTTTCTGAAGGGTGGACACAATACCTGCCCTTTTCAAATTCTGTGATCTGCCTCTTCCTTTATCCAGATCAGCAGTTTGACAATTCCAGACCAACATACACATTTCCAGACTTCAGGCTATTCAATGCACAGACATAAAGCCCAATTTCAAGGGCTGAGTTTCTCTTGCAGCTGTATTGCGTATCCTTCTGAAATGTTTCCTCAGATGGATAGGATGGTTTATCAGGTAGAAATTCATACTTGAAAAAACTGTCTCAATGTATTACCAAATTATACTGGTCACCCACACTTTCTGGAAGAGTGTGTTTAGAAATATGCTATATTGAGAAGAAGTGCTGTAACATCAATGTCAATTTTCTCTCTGCAAAAGTCATGTTACAGTTTAGTAAAACTTCTAATAATAGTGGTTTTAATGTTAAAAAAACAGGAGGGAAGGTTGATAGGTGTGTTTTTTTATTTAACCACACCAAACACCTCTGCTCCTTGTCTCTATGTATATAGGTGTGCTCAGGGAATGATTTTTATAGGCAGGAAAGTTTAGAGATTCTGACACCCAAAGGATGCACAAACAGATACACTAACATAAGTTTCTGTGGTGCCTTGAAGGGATTGCCATTGTATTTTAAGGCTTCTCATGAGCAGTTTTGGCTCAGACAACAGGACGGTGAAGCAAAGCTGAATGGTTCTGGACTTGATGGACTGAGAATAAGGCAGATTATGCTACCTCTAGAAACTGTGGGGGTTTTGTGATAGGGTACTGGAATATAAAATAGCAAAAATAAGTTAACCAAGTGCTTATTTTTCTCCTTACAGATTTGCTCCTAACATATATGCACATAAAATGCACAAACACACTTTACCCTGTTTTCCTCAGCACATTCTTTAATTAGAATGAGTTGAGCAGTTTAAAGTGGAACTATCTTAAAGCAATTTATACAATCTCATGAGATACATTATCAGTTATGCCCTGAATTCTGCACCCTTTATCTGAGCAGTTAGGCCAACTTAAGTTTCTTCCTTGTTCAAACCTGCTGAAAATTCCCTTATTCCAACCCAGAAAAGCTTACAGTGACCATAAGGGTGCATCAATCGTTTTGTAAAGAGTACTGACTAATCTGAAGAAAACATCTGGCTTGCAATGAGAGGAGTGGTTTCATATGTGCATAGGGGAAACACAGCCAAGTAGTAGGCAGCAGGAGCAGCGGGTAACTCTAATTTGCTCTCTGCCCACACAGGTTGTACAGAATTGGTCCTCTTCCACCAATTTTCAGCAAAGACAGGCAGATTTTCTATGCAACCACTATCTGAAGGCAGGAAACAAAGTCAGTGTGGTACTATCCTGTTGTGCCACTCAGAAAGGCTCTGCAATCACCAAGCAAGCCGAGGGGCTGCTTCTCAGAGGAAGGAATAACTGGGGAGGGAAGAGGGAAGCAGAGAACATCAGAAAAACGCAGAGCATTTCCCCAAGTTGATTATAAATGCATATACACATAGGCGGCAATGACACCAGAGTTCCTGTTTTCAATTCTGCATGCTCAAAGGCAATCTTCTAAGCCTTTCTTTTTTTCACCTTCCTACAAGCATCATGATTTTCTGGTGCTCTTAGCATCTCCAGCTCTCATTGCTGGCAGAGGGATTTAGGGACACTGAAGGCTTCTGAAAGACTCCCTTTCTGGAAGACCCCCAAAAACCTGAAGAGGAGCCTTCTGTGAAACTGCTCTGTAGTCTCTTGCTTACCCATGCAGTCTGCGAGCTTACCCATATCTTCACAAGGGACCCAGAAACTCCCAGACTTTGCTACACTAAAAATGTATGTTTCTGGAGAACAACCTAGTTTAAGCTGGAAGTTTTCATACCAAATGATAAAATTACATAAATGAGCTTCATGTTTTACTCCGATGATGCTGTTTCTCTACTAACAAAAGCTACCCACGGACTCCAGTCTTATTCTCTGAAGCAAACAACTGAGTGAGCTCAGGGTTCAAGACGTTTTGGTGCTGTGATGCAGAGAGAGAGACAGAACCTCCTCGTAGAATGTCTGGCAGGCAGAACTGTCGTATCTGGGCAGCTGAGGGTAGAGCTAAAGGATCCACATGGAAACCCATTACTGCTGCTGTTTCTGTATACATTTGCATTGCTTAACACAAAGACAACCTCACAACCAGGAATTGCAGTGGGATATGGAAATACTGTTACTCAGCTTCAGTTTTTTAAATAAGAACAGAAGCGGCAAAAGTGCAAGTGCTACAATGGACTACTTAGTAACAAGACAGAAGCACTTGTTGCTGCATTAGTTCAATCACCTCCCTAGAGCAGACCTGTGGTGAGGTTCCCTGCTATTCTCACAAGCACAGAAGAGATGTTATTGCTTAGGCTACTTCACTGTTTGGTGTGGTTTGTACTATTCAATCCATTTCACAGCTAAAAAACAAAACCTACATATGCAAATACTGCATCAAAGTATTGCTACTAATAAAGAAAAAATACATTATTTTTAACACTTCTTGTGGGGGGGGGGTGTGGATCTGGAGCAACTGTGTTAATAAATCTCACCCTTCAAATGCTACATAAAATCCTTTGTATTTTTCCAAAAAGAAAAGTATCACTGACAAAATACCTAATGAAGGCAACTGTTGCAAGCTTTTCTTCCCACACCTAGCTGCTCATCTTAGTATTTTTGAAACAAGATTGCAACACAGATGAAGCCTATGGAACTGCAAGAAGGAACTTTCAAAAGAAGGCCGAGATGACATGGGGGCCTTCCTCAGATGACCCTCTGTATTTTTCTCCAGGTAGGATTACAGGTAAATCAGAAATAATGCCTTTTTGTAAGGGGACACAAATGATCTGCAGCCATTGGAAAATGTGCTTCTTCAAAAGCTGCAGTTTTCCCAATTGTTACCATTGACAACGATATGGCAAAACTACTTTAGCTTTCCAGAGGCTAATTATGAACAGGTGATGATTTGAGGAAAAAATTCAGGAATCAAATATTGAGCTCAGTTTGAGCTCAATTAAAGTTGGTATTCAGCATCAGTAAAATATTCATAATGCATAAACACAATGTAGTTTTATGTAAACCTGTTTAAAAAAAGATAACTCCAAGTAAAACAGAGCAGAATTTGGTTTAATGCTTTCTCCTTTGTATGCAAACTATCTCCGAGCAGTTAATAAAGGTAAACCTTGCTAACTTCTATAGATATATGTGACAGCCCTTGTGGGTTATTTAGATATCACAGAATGGTTTGGGTCGGGAGGGACCTTAAAGATTATTTAGCTCCAACTCCCCTGCATGGGCAGGGACACCTCCCACTAGATCAGGTTCCTCAAAGCCCTATCCAGCCTGGTGTTGAACACTTCCAGGCAGGGGCATGTCTTGTGAACTCTACCGATGCCAAACACTCCTCCCTAGATCAGAGAAAGGCCACGTGAGTAGCGAATTCAGGCCTGAGCTGACCCAGAGAAGGCTTCGAACATCAAAAGCCAGGAGAAAGGAGAACAAGCGAAGCCAGGGTCTTTCCTCCCCTCTCTTAAGCAAGTACTATGGAAATGTTTAATTTGCACATGAAAAGAGGCGCAGATAAGTACTTCAAAGTAGCAGTTAACATCGACTTCTTTGAGAATACTGCCATTTTATTCATATACGTTCATTTTTTTTGCCTACCTTGTAGAGAGGTAAGGACCAGGCTGCAGTGCCATTGAGATAGGACAGTGGACAAATGGAAGCAACAATATTTACCCAAAAACTATTTGCAGCTACCCCCAGTGAGCATCTGCCCCATCCTTAGAATGTGACGAGAAACTCAAGCCTATGATTTCCTGGCTCGGAGATGAAAGTTTTACCAAATGAGCTTTCTTGAGGTAATAAATAGATCTTCTTACCTCTTAAGAAAATACACCTTTTCTTATCTAATGTTGACATCATCTGATAAATTATTTGCTGCAGGTAAAATAACAACATAAGGATATTTTTCACATTTTTAAAGGATGCTACATGGACATTTTTCTTCACCTTCCTCTGTAGTAGCCATTTGCAAGCTTGCAACTAAAATTCGTTCCTTTACTGTTTTGGTTTTTTTTTCCCTGTATTAGGCAGGTTGCTAATGAGTGCCAGGCTGCTGGCATTGCTTTATTTATGTATTAGAAGGAGAAGAGCAGTGGAGCATTTAAAATAGGCACGTATAAAGAGCCATTAAAGTTTTTGCTGTGACACACTGTAAGAAATGAAGTTAGTACAAGACACAAATCTGCTTAACTTGTAAACTGTTGATTTCATCTGGATGGAAAACTTACCAAAAAATTCTTTAGTGTGCTCTGACAAACCATAAAAACCTTAAAGTTATCAAATCAGCTCTTTAAGTACTTTAAAATTACTCTGTTGCCAAAACTGCGTATCATTAGCAAGGGTTGCAATGACCCTGGTCCACACAAAGCCAAGCTGGAGAAGGTTGAGGGAAGTTTTTCCTCTGATGTGCTGCTAGGTTTTGGAAGAATATTAAAAATTAAACCTGAAGATTAATCCGTGTTGAGTGTTTCTTGGACCTTGTAAGTGGTTTCTACTGAAAGTTTTTCCTTTTAGTGTGTGTCAGCCACTCCTGGTGAATTAACCTCACCTATCTGCGGCCATTATTCCGCGATGACAAAGCATTTGCAAATTGTGTGATTCCCACGTGGTCCTGCCGCCTTATTATGCTTAAAGAGAAGAGGAAGGACGAAAATAATGCATTGGGTTGGGTACATTTTTAAGCAAGAGAATTTAGTCTTTCCTTAGGTTGCAGCAACTGCCTCAGGAGAAAAAGGCGGTTGTTACATTTTGCATTACTTTTTAAAAAAACACACTAACAAACATATAACAAAAAGCTAAATGTAGGTATCCGCTGGGCGCGCCTGGTTCCATTCAGTGGCTTTATTGGGCAGTTTTGGCCTCACAGCCTGGTCTTTTTCACAAGAAATGTCAGCAAAGTCTCTGAATGAATGGACTGTGAAGTGTTTAGAAACGCACCGTTTCACCAAAGTCTACTGGGAGGAGGTGACAGTAATGGGAGGTGACCCGTGGGTTTATCACAAAATAGCCCACTCGATAACTACAACAAGCAAGGGAACCCTGACCAAGAGTAAGATGTGTAAATTATTTGGTGATCCCCGGGTTTGTTTCCTTCAGGAGAAAGGGACCTGCAAACTCCTTCCTGGCTGAAGGAAAGGAAAAAAGGCAAGGCTCGGCTTCAAGAGGATAATTGGAGAAGGAAAGTTAGCAGCGTTTGCAAGAGATGTCACATGAAACTGAGTGGTAAATTCCTGGATTTGCTTACATGGCTTTGTTTTCTTTTAATTTCGCTGGGTTAAAAAAAAAAAAAAAAAAAAAAAAAAAAAAAGAGCAGTGCAATTCCTTCAATCTTTTTGTAATTCTGCATGGTTGAACATTTGAAATGAGTTTGTGTATCACCCCCAGGCATTGATTCAGACTTGATTGGGGCAAAGCAGACTCCATGTGCTTATTTTTATACACGTCATTTGGGAAGTTATATAGCCAAGGGAACAGAAAATGTGTTGCTCCACTGCCAAATTATCACATATCCCTCGATCAAAACGGGAGGTGATCCTAATCAACAAGTTGTGCGACCTTAGTGCGATGGCAACGTCAGGTCAGTTCGGGAAAGCGAAGAGACAGATCTAAATACAAATAAAAAGAAAAAGAGAGGCAAAAAGAAAGAAAGAAACAACCAACAATCCTTATAATTATCATCATCTGCTGCTTTTCCCTCTTCTGGCAAAGAAACACTCCATCCATTTGCAGAAATCGCCCGCGGAAACGTTACATCAAAACTAATCACAACGATTAAAATCAGCTTTTCTGTGCAAGAGGAGAGTAAAAAGCAAGTTGGAGGCTGGAATGAGACTGTTTTTTCCACCAAAAAAAATCCGAAAAAAAATAAATAATACACGCAATATATATATATGTATATATCTATATGCACGTTTCGAAGGAGATCAATTTTATGCCCGTGTGATCAGTTAATTTAATTTAACTTTTCTTTCGGAGATTGATTCAGACTGGAGGTAGAGACATGAGCTAATTGTATCCTGATCCTTGCCTTGAGGGGTTTCAAAGCCCTGGAGCAACTATTCTCTCTATTTTGCTCTGTCTACCTTAGCCAAGCTATTGCATTTCTCTCTGGTGTAGCGAGGAGAGCAGACCGCTGCCGGGAGAGAGGGAAATATCGGAAGTGTGAGCTGGGGGGTGGGGG
>NW_009970725.1:7170340-7176207 GCF_000747805.2 Chaetura pelagica
CCCCCCTCAGTTTTCACTGTTTGAACAGCATCGACTGTTGCAAATACCAGCGCACAGGACGCTATTCAAGTGAGGGTGAAGGATTTCCGACGTGTCGTGTTCGTGCCCTCGTTGTCTGGGCACCAGTGGGTCAGTTAGCACACACCTTTCTCTGCGCTCCTAAAAAAAACACAAACGAATGTAAACGGGATTAATTTCATGCAGCAATTTCCGACTGTGGTTTGCAATATCCTCGCAGTTTGTTGTTGTTGGGGCCAAGTTCCAAATTTTGTCCTCGCTTTTCTCATGTCAATCCTGCCATAGGAGTAAGCGACGTAAAACTTGAATAAGGATTTCAGGGTATGGCTCATTATTTTAAGGAGAGAAATATGCAAGCAAGCAAAAAGCCAAGTTATAAAATTATAAAGACTCAATAAAGGTGATGGAGGCAACTAAAAATGATTGATTTCCAGCAATTTTCATATCCAGACCGTGTTACAGAACTAATTAGTCCCTCCAATCTTCATGTATTACAAGCAGAATTATCACCATTTTACGGATGGAAAAACTGAGAAATAAAAAGAAGGTCACTGACTTGCCTGAAGCCATATAGCAAATAAAAGATAGATCTGGAATCAGCTAGGACAGATTTAGTTCTCTTGCTGATTTGCACTGCTGTAACCATTGATTTCATTGAAATTCTTCTGGATTTAAATCAGAATTGGAATTTAGGTATTAGTGGGTTCCTTAGAAATGGTGCTTTCATCAAAATTCTACTTGGAACACGACTGGATTAGATGCAAGTTTTGGGGGAGAATATTTGGTGTACTTCTAATTTTAAAAATACAAATTACTGTGAAACTTGAGGACTATGTTGGCTTTTGAATTTTTTAATTCCATTGCAATTTCATCTGTCACATCACTGTAGTTCTGCAGTTGGGGGTTGGTATTTATTTATTTATTTTTTTAATTAACAATTTCCTCATGTGTAGTGCAGCTTTTGTTTCTGGTTTCTGAGAAGAGCTTCTTACTACATGTCTCTGAATGAAGCCTTCAGCTTTGTGTCAGAACAACCTGAGAACAAATAATTTTGGCGTGAGGAACACTTCCATTCCTTGTAGGTCTCACTCAGGAAGAGATGAAAAATTGCACGACCGTGGTACACAAAAAAGCCAGCTTTTCCCCTGCATAGAGGAAATACTTGCTCACATATGCTCTTTGCTGGATTATTCTAAGTTTCTGTATGGAGAAAACGCTATGTGAAAGGAAACATTCACTGCTCATAACAAATGTGAGTACTTTATTCAAAGTAGGGTCTCTCACAATTAACAAAATATCAAATCTGCCAGTCACACTCAGTATTTCACATGAGCCCAGCTGGGAAGGAATGGTAATTTCTGCTTTCTGTATTCCACCTACTTTACAAACATTTTCAGGATGCCATAAAACAGACACAGATGCACAGATTGTGATTATGGTGCTTTACTGTTTATTTATTAATGTGTGCTGTTACATACAAACTGCCACCACTAAAGCTTACATTAAAGTTCTTGCTTTTGTGTAACTGGTTGTCATCTGCATTGAGTAAGATGCTGATACTTGAGGGAGCTGATAGTCCCTCAGTGTTGCTCATACTCCTGTGGTCTGGGTCTGACCACATAACTTAGTATGTGGGGAAGCAGACATAGAACATGGCTGTAATTAAGACTAGTCATCATCTTCCCCTTCCCCACACTCCCCTCTCCCCATCTGAGCTTATATGTCTGAAACAGAAAGCACTGAGGTGGGAATTTGCACCACAGAGTCTATGAGGCTTGTTTAAGACCATGTACTTTAGCCCCCTTTCTCAAGTTCTGTGCAGGAAACTGCTGCATCTCGCTTGCAATGTGTGTTCTACTCTGCTCTGGTACCAGAGGAAAAATAACGTTGATCAGAAGCAAATTTTAGCGGATGTGCCTGCTGTTACTTATTTGGGATCCTTTTACACTGCTACAGCGGAGCCAAGTTGGATCTCCTTCCAGGAAACAAATTTAGTTACTTGGGTTTTTTTTTCTGACAGAAACATAATTCTTGCTTTAAATGGAATCTCTTCCGTTGGTCTGCATTGCACTTATGTTTTCTTTTTACAGCCTGGGTAAAATTAATCTCTGGTATAGTGCCATTGACTTCTGTGTTGTTTCACAAAGAATTAATGTGCCTTTCTGTGTTAAAATAGACTTCTGCTGTCCTACTTTCCATAGATTACAATTTCCTTTTTTTTGTTTGTTTTTTTTTGTTTGTTTGTTTAAAGGAGAAAAATATAAAATGCACAGATCTTAATTTTTATTTTGTCCACTTCTACTACTTGTGCAGGAAGAGGTATTGCTTCTTTTGCTTCTTGTTTTGTAAATGAAGTTGAATATATACATTTAAAGAATGTCTATGGGCAGGAGGAGGGAGGAACTACTATCTTCCTAGATTATAACACCTTAAAAAAGATATTCATGTATGTGAAATCCATTAGCACATTCCATACTGATGATGTATTTTGTAGCTTTAATAATCTCAGGTTCTCTAATGTGTATTTCAGTCGTGCTTTTAATCCAGAAGTCGAGCAACTTCCCATATCCAACTGAACCAAAGTTGACGCTGTTGCGTGTTCAGTTGTTTTAAGCCCATGTTTATGGAACGAAAGGCTCACCTGATAACCTTTTCCTGATAGCTCTTCATCTGGCTGGCTACCCCCACTGGCAATGGAAGCTACCCAGTGTTTGATGTGGTTGGCAGGTTAGTGCAAATGCGGCTTTGCAGGTGGTTTGTGTGTAGCCAAAGTCTACAGGTGAGGGATACAAACCTTAGAAGTGCTTGTTGGGGCAAAGGACAACTCATCCTGACAAATTATTTAGTGGCTTTTACTCAACTGGTTTTCCTTGCCCAATGTACTCATGAATAAGGAACAGTCTTTAAAAACACAAAAAGTAACACAGCACAGCAGGGTTGCCCTATGATGATAGGAAAATGAACTCTGTCTCACCCAGGTTAATGTTTTTTTCTGCTTCTGCTTCTTAAACAACACCTTCACCATTGTGGTTGTTTCCCCTCACCAAGCATTTGTGACTCAGTCCTGTCCCAAACCTCAAGGTCAGTGTGGGAATCTAAGGGTTTTCCTTTTTTTCTCACTGGTGTAATTCAGGATGATTTGCAGGTTAGCTAACGTGCAGGACTGTAACTGGTAGAATGTAGGCTCAGGCATGTGCCTCTGGCTCTGTGCGAGTGTAGTTGTCTCTGTCAAGCAGGCAGCTGGTGTGGGAACAAAACTCTACTACTGCTGTAGAAGGTTTTGCCAGACCTCACCTGTCATAGATTTTACTTCTCATGGAAAAACTGTGAAGCCACACTATGATTTGTTCAGGCAGAAATTATGGGAGATTGTCTCAGGCGAGGAATTTCCAGCAGACATGCAGAAATATTAACAGTTCTGTGTAAGGCGTGGGTGAAACTCAATCTAAAGCACAGTGTGCAGCTCTGAGAATCCATCTTTGAGAGAGGTGAATTTAAGCTGAAACCATAGCCAGAAGGATGATCAGGAAATGGAGTGTCTTCCTTGTGAAAGAGACTAGGGGAGGCTTGAATGTCCATGTTAGCAAAGTGCAGTCTGGAAAGTGACATGACTATTCCCTACAGATACACACAGGTAGTGAATCCCAGTAAGAAGTAACTGTTCAAGATAAATGGCAATGGAAGCGGATATAAACTGTCAGGCCCTGTTTGGATATTAGTTTCCAAGAACACTTTCTGTCTCATTATATGCAAGATTCAGCATTGAAAGTGAGACCTTGAATTTGGTAATGATCTGGCTCTTTAAAATTTTTACTATCTGGAGAAGATTCACCAAGAAACCACTGCCAGCCCTTTATCTCAGTGACTTTACCTGCACAGGTCCAATAGGCTACGGTTGACCAAGGTTTTTCATCAACATTTCTGTCAGGGGAGAAAAGATTTCATTTCTTTAAAGTAAAAATACATTTTAATATATTTTTTAAAAAATCTGTCAGAAGGCAATTTGAGTTTCTTTCACAAAACTGAAACCAGTCCCTTCTCATACCTGGAAATCACTACTTATTTTTAATTTTGCCTAGAAATAAATTAGAAAAAGACTACCTAACAGGAAAATGAAACAATTTTAATTTTTCACAGACAAAAAATCCTCAATGTCTGTTTTTATGATCAGTGAAAATTTTGCAGAAGTGTTTGTCAGTGGAAGGTATTTATTATTTGCTCTTCAGATAGGATTGTTGATTTCTTCTCTGTTCCTGCTGCAAAACTATTTCTCTTTCTGTAGTTCTAAATGTTTCTCAAGTTAGACCTTTAATACTTACGTTTATCCTCTGGTTTATTTAGTAGCATTCACTTTATTTTCATCAAACACTGTAACAAGGAGAGGAGAGATTTAATAAACATGAGAAAATAGAGCTTTTCTCTTCTTGTCACCTTCCTACAAACATTTATTTTAAAACATCCTCTTCATCATCCAATCACTTGACAAACTTTCTGCATGCTAGTTTGTTTGTATGCCCAATTTATAAATCCTGGTGAGGAAGGATCATCTCTCCTGCTAGAGCAGAGCACTGCAGATATTCAACAGGTAATTAGTAATAGCTCTCACTATCAGTGTTGCCAGAAAATCAGGGGGAAGAGAGGAGAGAAGCAGCAGACATTGGGAACATACAAATAACTGTTGGAAACCAAAGTATCCAAAGGCCGCTGAAGTAGCATGAAGTTAAGGCAAAGTGCTCTTATGAAATAAACCCAGCTTAATTTCCCTGTGTGGACAGAACCTGGCAGTGGCATTAGATGAAAATAGTTCTGTGCATATCACATCTTCACAACAGGAATACAGGCCCATCAGTATGATCCCACAGCAGTCAAGGCAAGGAGGGAGGGAGGTAGGTGTCCCTTGACTGCACAGATCCAGAGGAGGGAATGAAATGGGGGTCTCTGACTAAAATATCAATATCGGTCTCCCCAAGGTGTACTGCTTTCTAAATAGTTAAAGGCAAAATAACTCACATAGAGGTTTAGTTAAGATGTCCAAAAAAAAGATTGATGATCCATCCATTTGGCAGTTGGGATGACAAGTGCTGAATAATTCATTATCATTTCTGTGGTCTGTTTTGGACCCATTACACCAAACACTTCTTAACATGGAAGAGAGATAATCCACGCACTAAGGACCACTCCCACAATGTAAACGGAACTCCAGATTTTACCAGTAACAGGCAATTTGACACCATTTATCTGTAGCAGCCTGTTTCGCTGTAGGTGGAGGCATATGTATTATAGGAGAAAACGAGAGAAGGAGAGACTTGATCGACAGAGGACAATTAGCACCTTGATTATTAGAGGGAGCTCACAGATGCAGGGAAGTTAGGGAGAGCCTTGAAGACTGGTGAAAGTTGGCAGATGAAGCAGCAATGGAGGGATTCAAAGAGAGTCAAAAAGGGAGAGTTGGACAGCGAGGCCTCCATTCTGTGTAGACTAACAAAAAGGCTAATGGATTTACTGTGGACATCGAAGAAACAATAATTTATGAGGTCTTACATGGATCTGCAGTTTTGCTGCGGAGAAAGGGGGAAGGGGACAAAAAGAAACATTGGAGTTTGGAGGTGGCTGCAAATATGAGCTGAGGAGAAAAGAACAAGATGGAGCAACCTTCTTTACCCTCCCCAGCTTTTCCTTACAGTGGCCTCTGTGGTACAAAGACAACTTGGGACTCCTGGAGGCAAAATTTGGATGTGACTTTTGCTATTAGCAGAAAACAGAATTTCTAAGGTTGTTGATGCTGCTCTGAGGAAGAAGCTTCCTGAAAAATGTGAAACCCAATAATGGTATTTTTAAAAGTTAGTTCT
>NW_009970725.1:7176228-7177158 GCF_000747805.2 Chaetura pelagica
TCTTCAGCTCAAAAATCTGTATTTATTACTGGATGCATACACTCCTTCCTTTTTTTTCCTTAATCTTCTTGAACTATTTACATCAATGTCCTGCAACTGAGAGTTCCACGAGTTGCTTAGAGATAAGCTGAAGAGTGATATCCTTATCCATTTATGAGCTAATGCCTTTTTAAATTCCATTAGGTGCCCTCTTGTTTTATGAAGGGCATCTGATTTCTCCTTCACACCATTCATTATTTTATGTACCTCAATTCTATCATCTTTTACTGTTTTCCTTTCTAAATTAAATAGTTCTGGTCTTAATCTTTTTGTTTAGAAATACCCCCACATGTCTCTAATCATTTTTGTTGCCTCTGGCTATCTAGTGTAGCTATCTAGCACTCCCATCATTCTGTCTCACTGGGTCTTTTAAAGCTAGTTCCAAAGTCATCAGCATGAAGGAGACTGAAGGATGGTCTTGTGGTTAAAGTATATCACCAAGAGTCTGAAATTCTCCTTTCAGACCTCCTGCCCTATGACCTTTAGTTAATCACTCAGCTGCAGTGATCCACAATTTCCCTTTTAGTCCCAGGAAATGGTACATGGAAATTTCAAGCAAAATATGTTAAATGTTTCTCTTTGCCTGCATGGAAATTATTATAGAAGTACAGCCATATTAAATGTAGTAGTTTCTATTGTTTTTCCACAAGGCAGCTGCGTGTGTGTTGAAATTTGTAACTTCTCCCTAACTGATTGTATGGCACTTGACTGTTTTCTATTTGTTACACTGCTCTGATATTGGGTTCCAAACAAATGTAATTAAGTCTTTTCTCTTTGTTATTTTATGCTGAACTTCATATGGAAAATATGAGTTACAAACAGTTTGAAGCAAACAGACACATGGCTTTCATGTGTCCTTGGGGACTTGGAAAGCCAGAGCAGTCCTGCTGA
>NW_009970725.1:7177305-7191771 GCF_000747805.2 Chaetura pelagica
GCTGAAAGTGAAAAACAGAATAAAATTCCAATCATTTACATGTGGGACATGGCCCATCCCTGGGAGGCACTGAGTACCCCTCACTCCCACTCATACTTTGCACATGTGGGATCAAGACTAAGGTATTACTGGCTTGTCTTCAGTCTAAATGATCTAATTTTCCGCAACCTGTCAAGACACTCACAAGGAAATCAAGACTCACCTATCTGGTTCCCTCCTCTGACATTTGCAACTAGGCCTGGCTTTTACATATTTATAGCACCTTTATCACTCTCCAAAAGCCTGCTTCGGGTCTGGGGCATCTCACTGCCTTGGTGTTTCATTCAGTGCCTTGTCCTCTCTGGCACACAGGAGCCTCCAACACTGCAGCTGGATGTGCGCTGCTATCACAGCTCCGTGCACCAAGGGATCTCACAAGCAAAGTGTTCCTAAATGTCATCACCTGCTGCAAAATTGTCGTGTCTCATGCACTGGTATAGGAGATTTTTGAGATGTCTGAACTGTAAAACCTTCTTTTCTCAGAACATCTTGTGCTACAAAAGGTGCTAGAAAAACACGTTTCTTTGACAGGATGCTACTCTAGCAGAATAGCAAAAGCAACGTACTTAGATATCTGTAGCATAAAAGTAAGGATAACTACATTCTGGTTTAAACCGCATTGTTTTCTACTTGTTATCCTCCTAGCCCTATGCCTCCTTTTTTGCCTTCACATCCCTCCTTTCTTTTGTAAGCAGATAATCAGCTCCTGCTCCCATGTATATCCCAGATGGCACTGCCTGCTCCTGTTACTGGCTGGCTCAAGCCTCTGCATGCATTCCCGCACAAGCCAGGGGAAGTCTGGTGCTCTTGTGGTCTCTTTGAAAACGAATCAGTCCTACAAGAGTCTCCCGATAATGGCAATCATGTCAATAGGCCTGTTTGTGTGATTAAGGATAACACATAAGGATGCTCAGGGGTTTAGTACATCAAGAACTCTTGCACCTTTAACAGAGGAAAAGAGTGGTTCAGCCTTTGGTGGTGCTTGCAGGGTTTTGCTTCCCTTATGCCATATAGCTGGCATTTTGTCAGAGCCTTCTGCTCACTAGCATTCCCATGACACGTGGACATGCTCAGAGAAGAATTTCCTGTGAGAAATCAATGAGCTTCATTAAATTTTCAAAGTTTAGAGCTGTGATCGTCTTTGCCTCTCTCCAGAGTAGCTGGCCTTTCCAGACACTGATTTCTTATGTGAACATTTGAGAAATCTCACTGCGGACTACATTTGCTCTTTCACCCAAGCAGTTATCACACATATTTTCCTAACACTTTAAAATTATGCCTGCCAAACATTTTCTGATGTAAAGTTAAAAGTCATCTATTACTGAAGTGATTTTTCAGCCCTCATGGGCATTATTTTCCCTTTCCCCCCTCCCCTTTAAACAGGCTGCCAAGGGTCAGTTTAAAAAAAAATAAATAATAAATTATTTATTTTATGTGCCCTAAAAATATGTTGTTCTCTTTTACTCATCTCTTTTTAAAGCTGAAGTCAAGTGAATGTAATGTTGTTGCCTTACTGCAAAGGCCACAGAGAATGATACTAAACTGGAAGTTTCTCTTTCCTTTCCCATGCAGGTCTCAATCCTGCACTTAACATAAGGAAGGACACTTTTCCCACTTACTTCAGTTAGCCACAGCCAAATAGGGCCCATATCACTGTGCTGAAGTCAATGACACTTTCCCTGAAGTGACCACCACTATGTGCAGTGGCACTCATGCCAGCTTGTGCTCCTGAGATGTCCAAACCAGGGATGTGGCTTGAGGGGATCACAGCTCCCACCTGGTCACTGCACCACCTCACAGGAGAGGGAGTTCTTGCCCAGAGCAGAGCTGGGATGGGTCTGGATCAGGCATCCTGATTTGAAACACCCCCAGATCCTCCACTCTGAGTTGGACCTGTGTGGATTTCGTTGCAGCTTTGCAGTCCAGTGATCCAGTGTGATTTATAGCCAGCCTTTATATGCAAAACCTTTGCTCATATTCAGAGCCTTGCCTGACCCTCATTTTTTCCCCTTTTCCTCTCCTGTACAGCTCAGACTCCTGCTTTTAATGTGTGAGAAGAAAGAAAGATGTCATTTTTACCCTCCCTGACCCTCTTGTTTTCTCCTTTGACAGTGCTCCTGGCATTTTCCTTTAAATGCCTCTTTTCTTCCTCTAGGTTCCAGAGCTCTGCATGGGTTTTGAACTGATTAAAGCAGTTTGTACTACCATAGTAGGGAGATGCTAAAACAATGCATGCATGTTACTTGGTTTTAAACCATGATTTTTCTTACTCTTTTTCTAGTTTCTTGTTTAGCAAACATGGTTAAACACGATCATGGTGTAAAAAAAGCAAAGCATCTCCTCCCTTCCTGGAAAGCAACAGCCTGATAACACATCCAGCTGTTTTCCAAAATCCTGCTAGTACCTTTGAATGTACTGAAGCATGGTCCAGCATCAAGTGGTCTGACCAATCTGAATTTGTTACTTCCCCTTAAAGTGCTTTAGTGGGAATTTTATTTGAAAATGCCTTTTCTGCTTTTTTTGTGTCACAACCACATTTCATGCAGTATCTAGAAGTATAGAGACTTGAGTGTGGGCCAGTCTTAAAGAAATAATCTAATGAAAACACCCCCCACCCCAGTAAAACTCAAGAAAACCCAAAATGTCATACAAAGCCTTCTAGGGTGGAGATAGAAATCTAATAGCTAACTAGCACTTAAGCTGCACTGCAATTAAAATATAATCCTTCTTGGATGTGGAGGGAGGAGGGGGTTGGAAAGAGGTAGAGAGGAGGAAAAGAGTCCGAAGTGAAGACATTACAATCCTTAGCCTGAACATGGAACTACTTAAGCATACCATAATTGCATCACAGAAGGTATGCATACCCCGAAACCAAAAAGGAAGCAGGAAAGCAAGAAAAAACAAACACAGTATGATGAAGCAAACAGGTAACCTTCAGGAAAAGGAAATCTAGCCCTGGCTATCCTTAAAGATAGGAACATAAACTGGCAAGAAAGAGAGATGGGAAACAGGAGGACTGAGGGGAAATTTCAAGTGTATACAGACACATTTCTGCAAATAAATGAGAAATATATACATCTGAAAGAGAATTAGTGGATTTGCTGGATCAAAGGGGCAATTAAAAAATTACAAGGATATTGCAGAGACTACATTAAATTCTCCCATCACTCTTTACTGATTGGAAATACATTCACCCTGTACATGATTTATTTAATTACCAAAGATGGGGGCCTGTCAAACACTGAGGTAGCAGAAGAGAAACTGCAGGATTGACATGCTGTAGTAACAAATCTCCCAGAGCAGATGGCATCAATCGAGGCTGATAGCTGTTAACAAAATCATGCAATTTTTCCTCAAAAATAGACTATTCTGCTATAGCAAATCAATGAAACACAGCACGTATTTTAGTTTAAAATAGTCACATGGACATAAGATAGTCACATGAAAAAGAAAGGTTGAAATACAAATTAATGAGTTATACAACTTGCACACAAACTTAATGCTAAGCATGACTGATCCAGTAACAGAAAAGCAAGCCCTTTTTAACCTCCTAAAAAGACCTTGAAGTATCTCAGTGAAGCCATGGATTATGCAGAACCGCTTAATATAAATTTTAAAGGACATTTCAGAAAGTTGATAACTGTTTCTCACAAGATGCTGTTAAGAAAATCTAGCAGCCATGAGGTGAGATGTAAAATTCAACCCTAATGTGTGTTTTACAAGGGAGAGCAAGTATAGCAGGAACAAAGAGTGAAAGGTTAGTAAGGAAGGCAGTAGAACACCCACAAATAAACCCTAGGGGTGATCTTTAAACCTTTGATGAATTATCAGAACAAAAAACTGGGATATTTTGAGGTAATAACATTGTCAAAATTGTCTGGCTCCTTGGTCACCCAGGGCTTCTGGCCCTGAAAGAATTTGAGTAGTCAAATACAGTTATGTGAAGAGGAAGATGACATAATTTTTTTACTTCGATAACACAGAAAGTGACAAATGTGAGAGTAAATATTTTGAGTTCTCTGCATATACCATCAGGTTATAAAAAACCTCTTAAAGGCTTATTTTATGCATCATGCAAGAACAAAGTAGCTTCTCTCAGTCTGGCCTGCAAGGAGAGAGCCTCTGACCCAAGTGAGTGGGTCTAGTCACCCTGTTGTACAAAAAAAGAGAGTAAACACAGGTAGGATCTAAAATGGACAAAAACACAGAGGCATGGAAAGTCACCACCTGGCTGTGCAACTGCTGGTTTGCTTAGAGAGAAGACTGCAAATGTGATAAAACTAGACCATGTAACAAATACAGTTAAGAAAAGAAATTATGTGTTTCATTTTACTCTTTCATAATATTAGGAAGAGATCTGTGTGAAAGTGTTAGTTTGTAACACAGAAACTGGTGTTATTCCTGGAAGACTCATCTTTTCCAAGTTTCTGCCCAGAAGTGGCTCTAGAATCACTCCTGCCTATTTCCATGTAGTTTCTCTATCTTTGCAAACTGAAACAACCAGGGCAGTGTTCTCACAAATATCAGAAAGACAATAAAACATAAAGCCAGCAAGTCTAAAGCTGATAAGGGGAATTATATTTTTATACCACATGGAAACTGCCTGATGCAGTACATAATTGACAGCAAATGCCATTCAGCTCAGCACAGGCTGGCACAGTGAAGTTCACCCAAGCTGGTCCCTGGGAGAGACAGGAGAGAGGGATGTGCAAAGACCAGACTTAGTGCCCTACAACAAAAATGTGATCCATTTTTAAGAAGAAGTATACTGAACCCTTCATACTATATTACTAAATTTTGGGATCCACAGGTTTCTGTTGCTGTTCTTGTTTATTTTCCTTCCCTTACTCCTGCTGTGGTCTTGTTCCACTGCAGCCCCATGGCCGCTCACTCAACTGCCCGCCTCACACATACACAGGGATGAGGAGGACAAAGGCCAACTAGAAGCTCATGGGCTGAGACAAAGGACAAGGAGGGTTCTTCACCGATTAAGGTCCTGGGCAAAACAGACTCAACTTGGGGAAAAAACAACAATTTAACTCCACATTAATCAAACACACACAGGACACAGACAACATAAAGAGCAGGGCTTGCTTATCTTACCCCACCCCTTCCCTTCTTCCCGGGCCCAGAACAAATCACTTTGTTCCCAGTTTCTCTCCCTCCTTCCCCCCAGCAGCACAGGGGGACAGGGGATGGGGGTTTGGAGTCAGTTCACAGGCTGGTGGTTCTTGCTGCTCCTTCCTCCTCAGGAAGAAGGATTCCTTACAGTCCTTCCCTGCTTCCCCACGGGGTCTGTCCCATGGGAGAGAGTCCTCCACAACCCTCTCCTTCGTGAGTCCTTCCCACGAGGTCCGGAGCTGCTCCAGCCTGGGCTTCCCACAGAGTCACGGGGGCTTCGGGAACAAACACCCCTGGTGCCCCTGGGGTCTTCCAAAGCTGCACAGAGTCCACTGGCAGCAAATCCACTGGCCAGAAAATCCAAGTCCACTGGACAAATTCACCCCTCCTGGCACCTTCAGGCAATTTTCCGCCACGTTCCTCCATGAGTGCAGGGGCACAGCTGCCATCTCACCATGGTTTCAGGGAAACTTCTGCTTGGGCACCTTCTTCCCTTTCTTCCTCAGCGGCCACCTGGGATCTTCATCCCAGCACTGCCTTTCACCTCTCCAGCTCAGCTCTTCGTTTGTAACTCCTAGGTCAGGTCTTGTATCAGTTCTCTCATATGTTAATCGCTGAGTCACATCTATTGTCCCTCAAATGGCTCTTTGGCTGGTTTTGGGGCAGGTGGGGCTTCTCAGCTTCTTACCGAAGCCACCCCTCGGGCCCTTCCCCCACTGCCAAAAATCCTGCCAAACCAAACCAGTACAACCCTTCCTAATAAATTACTAAATTTGTGATCCAAAGGTTTCTGTCACTTTTTCATTGTCAAAATTGTCTGGCTCCTTGGTCACCCAGGGCTTCTGGCCCTGAAAGAATTTGAGTAGTCAAATACAGTTATGTGAAGAGGAAGATGACATAATTTTTTTACTTCGATAACACAGAAAGTGACAAATGTGAGAGTAAATATTTTGAGTTCTCTGCATATACCATCAGGTTATAAAAAACCTCTTAAAGGCTTATTTTATGCATCATGCAAGAACAAAGTAGCTTCTCTCAGTCTGGCCTGCAAGGAGAGAGCCTCTGACCCAAGTGAGTGGGTCTAGTCACCCTGTTGTACAAAAAAAGAGAGTAAACACAGGTAGGATCTAAAATGGACAAAAACACAGAGGCATGGAAAGTCACCACCTGGCTGTGCAACTGCTGGTTTGCTTAGAGAGAAGACTGCAAATGTGATAAAACTAGACCATGTAACAAATACAGTTAAGAAAAGAAATTATGTGTTTCATTTTACTCTTTCATAATATTAGGAAGAGATCTGTGTGAAAGTGTTAGTTTGTAACACAGAAACTGGTGTTATTCCTGGAAGACTCATCTTTTCCAAGTTTCTGCCCAGAAGTGGCTCTAGAATCACTCCTGCCTATTTCCATGTAGTTTCTCTATCTTTGCAAACTGAAACAACCAGGGCAGTGTTCTCACAAATATCAGAAAGACAATAAAACATAAAGCCAGCAAGTCTAAAGCTGATAAGGGGAATTATATTTTTATACCACATGGAAACTGCCTGATGCAGTACATAATTGACAGCAAATGCCATTCAGCTCAGCACAGGCTGGCACAGTGAAGTTCACCCAAGCTGGTCCCTGGGAGAGACAGGAGAGAGGGATGTGCAAAGACCAGACTTAGTGCCCTACAACAAAAATGTGATCCATTTTTAAGAAGAAGTATACTGAACCCTTCATACTATATTACTAAATTTTGGGATCCACAGGTTTCTGTTGCTGTTCTTGTTTATTTTCCTTCCCTTACTCCTGCTGTGGTCTTGTTCCACTGCAGCCCCATGGCCGCTCACTCAACTGCCCGCCTCACACATACACAGGGATGAGGAGGACAAAGGCCAACTAGAAGCTCATGGGCTGAGACAAAGGACAAGGAGGGTTCTTCACCGATTAAGGTCCTGGGCAAAACAGACTCAACTTGGGGAAAAAACAACAATTTAACTCCACATTAATCAAACACACACAGGACACAGACAACATAAAGAGCAGGGCTTGCTTATCTTACCCCACCCCTTCCCTTCTTCCCGGGCCCAGAACAAATCACTTTGTTCCCAGTTTCTCTCCCTCCTTCCCCCCAGCAGCACAGGGGGACAGGGGATGGGGGTTTGGAGTCAGTTCACAGGCTGGTGGTTCTTGCTGCTCCTTCCTCCTCAGGAAGAAGGATTCCTTACAGTCCTTCCCTGCTTCCCCACGGGGTCTGTCCCATGGGAGAGAGTCCTCCACAAACCTCTCCTTCGTGAGTCCTTCCCACGAGGTCCGGAGCTGCTCCAGCCTGGGCTTCCCACAGAGTCACGGGGGCTTCGGGAACAAACACCCCTGGTGCCCCTGGGGTCTTCCAAAGCTGCACAGAGTCCACTGGCAGCAAATCCACTGGCCAGAAAATCCAAGTCCACTGGACAAATTCACCCCTCCTGGCACCTTCAGGGAATGTTCCACCACGTTCCTCCATGAGTGCAGGGGCACAGCTGCCATCTCACCATGGTTTCAGGGAAACTTCTGCTTGGGCACCTTCTTCCCTTTCTTCCTCAGCGGCCACCTGGGATCTTCATCCCAGCACTGCCTTTCACCTCTCCAGCTCAGCTCTTCGTTTGTAACTCCTAGGTCAGGTCTTGTATCAGTTCTCTCATATGTTAATCGCTGAGTCACATCTATTGTCCCTCAAATGGCTCTTTGGCTGGTTTTGGGGCAGGTGGGGCTTCTCAGCTTCTTACCGAAGCCACCCCTCGGGCCCTTCCCCCACTGCCAAAAATCCTGCCAAACCAAACCAGTACAACCCTTCCTAATAAATTACTAAATTTGTGAGATCCAAAGGTCTGTCACTGTTCTTGTGTATTTTCCTTCCCTTATTACTGCTGTGGTCTTGTTCTGCTGCAAAATTACTTGAGAAAAATGTGCAGTTCAGTATGGGTTATTTGAAATTGTGTTACTCCTGGGGTAGGCAAGAAAGAAAGGGAGCGATACTTGAATAAGGAGAGATTCTAGTTTATGGAAATGAATAGGACATGATTAAAGCACAGAATAGGCTTCTTTAATCTCACAACAAATACAATATATTTGTGGGATGTCAGGTTTATGGCTTTCTTGAATGACTAGAGTTCAAAATACTCCTATTTTTAATTTTGTGGCTAGTGGCACTTCAGGGCCCAAGAGTCACCAGAGGAAATGATAGAGAGGGAAATAATCTAGAGAAAAAACAAAGTTTATTATGACACAAATCACAGTGGAGAAAGATGAATTTTATTCCCACATGCAGTACATGCTTTAAAATGCAAGCTGAGAAATAATAATACAAAAACTCTCTGCCTAACCTGATCAATAAAATCAATGTAATACTTCCATCTGTCCCAGTAATAAAGAATGACAGTATAGGTAAAATGTAGGTGACTTCTGAGTGATACTGTCAACACTGAATTTTTTTGTTATTTAACTTATAAAAAAAGGAGGGACACATTTTGTCCTTTTAAATCAGTGTCCCCAGTGGATGTTTCTGTTCTTTCTCTACAGAGTATTCTATAAGAAACTGCATTGAAAGTCCAGTATTTGACTTCTTTTTTTTGTCTAACAGGACAGGTAATCTCAGGTGCAAAGTTGCTACCTGTGAGAGAGCTGAGATGCCAGCCTCACAGGGGCCACCAGAAAATAGGAAACATTCAGTATGTGATGAACTTCCCACAAACTCTTTTACAGAGATTTGTAAAGTTATATCTTTTGCTGTGTGTACATGAGAAGGGAGGGGAGGAAAGAGAACAGCCGCATCACAGTTTTATTTTCAGTTCTCAAGGGCAGATTGTGTAATCTCCATAGATGAGTGTGCATCTTTAAATATACTCTGAGTATTAATGAACTTGGCATTCGTGTGTGCCAGCCACAAAATAGCAATCTGCAAGCTGCTCAGAGCATCCCTCGCTGTGCCAGTGTTTCTGTGGAGGTGGTCAGAACCTCACAGGATTAGATACACTGGACAAAACCAGCTATATTTAGCTGCACATAAGTAGTTCCATTTGCAAGTAAAGGTTCTGCTGAAGGCATTAGTAAGTGCTGTCAGTAACTTCTTAAATCCGTAAACTGATCACAGAGCAGAGTAAAACTGACTGTTAGATAGAAAGTGCAACTATGTCCTGGTAGACTGGTGAACAGAACAGCAGGAGTCACTGTCTTAAGGCGAAGAAATGAATACCAGAGTCTGTCCAGAAGTTAAAACAGAGCAGGTGGAGCATTCCCTAGTCACACGCAGAAGAGGAAAGGGTTGTTTGGTACACCATGCATTTATGAAAAGTTATGGATAGGCAGTTCAACAGAGAGAAGTGCTTTTACCCTCTATTCTGAGAGAAATAGGTTCCCAAAAGAAACAGATTTACCTGGAGAGGCAGCCATAGAAACTGCACTTTTCCATTGTGCTCAGGAGAAGCTACTTTTTGCTATGAGCAGATGGGACCAAAGGTTAATTTAAAATAATGATTATTTGAATAGAATAAGCAGAAACTAAGATAATTGTAGTAATTATAATGTCCACCTCTTCCATTTCATTTGTTATCAGCAGATTCCAAAGTTTATGACAAAGAGGTGTTTAACTTTGGATGCCTTTTTTCAGAGAGGAAAACTGCTGCACAGAAGATGGAGTGACCTATCCAAATTCAGCCAGGAGGCATTTGGCTGAGTTAGGAATAGAAACCAGAGTGCCAACCTAATAGGGAAGGCTTCCTAATACAACATGGAACCAGGAGAAATGGGCACAAAGTCTACATTTCGGCAGTGAGCAGCACCAGCTGCCTTATTCACCATTTCTTTAGAATACTAGTACACACGTTTGTTGTTTGGTTTTTTGTTTGTTGTTTTTTTTTAAAAAAGTATTTCATTAATTACTGAGCTGGCTCTGCAGTTCCTCTACAGGATGAAAACAAACACTTAAACAAACCTCTCCTGCTAACCCCACCCAACACCTACTCAGTTACAACAGATGGATGAGTGCCACAGACCAGATGTCAAAATGATACCAAATTTGACACTGCACAATAAACTGTAGCACACTGCAGAAAAGAACCGCTCCCACGGTAACAGTATTTAAGTGCCAGATTGCAGTGATGCCTGTTAGAAGGGATGTGCACAGAACCCACTCAGCAAAGCCTGTAGCTGCTGCCACAACACCTCAAAATCTTTCAATCTCTTCTAATAGTCTGGTCTAGATTTTGTTGTCCTCTGGGACTGGGAAGCATTGCTGAAAAAGGATAGAAATACCTAGCTGCAGGCCAAGGGGGATGGAATGACTGACTCCTGAACTTGGAATAGCTTTGATTACACCTGCTTTTGTAGTGCCTATTAATTAGAGACACCCAGGATGCTCCTTGCCACCCTTGGCCACTGGCCTTGAAGGGCAGGCAATCTCTCTTCTGAGAGACTGTTTCTGAAAGATTAAGAGATTCACATGTGACACGGACAGGGACATAAGTGTGTGAAGAAGGTATAAAGCTTCGACGCTTACATAGGTTACAGCTTAATCCAAATACTTTATATAATGTTGTGCCTAATGACTACTTTAAATCTGAAGAAGAGTGCCCTTCTGAGCAAATTGCAGGTTGGATAGATGGCCCAGGGTTACTGGTTTTTCCAAGGAGATTGGTCACCCTTGGGAGCGTGGGACAACAACCTAAGCCAGATAAGCACCTCTGGAGCTCTGGAGCATTTGTGGTTGGTACTGCAGAGTTCAGATGAAGATGAGATGCCTTTGCAAGCCTAGTTTGACTTCATTCAAAGTAACAACCTTTGGAAAGAGAAACTTGTATGATAGACCTAATACAGTCTTCCCAGAGAGTCTCAGCAGCACAGACAGGAAATGTGTATAAAGCAGTTGTCTGACAAGTACATTTCTGTCAAAATTGAAGCTTTTTGGTGGAATGTATTAATTTTGATTAAATCCTATCTGGGAAAGGTTTCTCAGTTAAATGCAGTGTACAAATCACCTACAAATGCCAGAAGTCTGCTGATTCAAGCAACTACATGGGCTGACCTGAACACCTGGAACCTGTATGACAGGCCCCCCCCCCGAACTGTGAGTGGTCTACTTTTGTCCTAATAAGGATTTGAAACCTCACCTTTTTATGGAAAGGGAATATCATTCCCCAAGGAAATATAATTTCCCAAAGACATACTTGCATCTGTCATGCTCTCCCCATGCTTGAAGAAGCAATTTGCAAAAAGGAAATGAAATCCTGGGAGATCATGGCTAAAACTGGTTACCAAATTTAAGTTTGAGCTGCTAAATGTCTATTTTTTTCAGAACACTTAACATTCTTGTAGCATTCTGCTCTAGTTGCATGCAATGAGTACTTTGTCCTTTCACAAATGAGATCTCAAGTGATTGGAGTCAGGCATCCACAGCATAAAAAATAGGCTCTTGGTGCCCACTTTGGTTTGGTTCAAGTGACTAGTCCAGTATCTTAATATAGGAACTTCGTGGCAGAGTCAGGTAAAGAATCAACTGATGTATCTTCAGCTCCAGGCAAATCTGAAGACAAACTGTCACACTACAGATGCCTATTCAATGAGTCCCATCCTTTTTGGGTGCTGAATGAGGCAAAGGCACTGTAGAAAAAAGGAGATGTGAGTAGATCATGAAGTGTAAAAGAAAATGTGACAGTAGAAGCAGCATAGCTATGCTGGCATAGCTATGCTGGCATAGCTAGCATAGCATAGCTATGCTAATCTCACTAGTGGAGAAATGGTTTTATTGTAGATGTGGCTGTATGGAACACTCCAGTGTTGGGTGACTTGCATTAATATCACACTTAGTTTGCTGACCAAACTTGCTGTATTCTCTTTGGTGCCCACAAACTCTCAGCAACATAAAAGAGTCAGGATCCATCCTCAGATCAAAGCTTAATCATGTTCTTGTTGCCTTATCACAGTCTCTATTTGCAGCACATGTGTGGGTCACACAAGGCAGGAGTGATCTGAAATACCAAGGCACTACATGTAAAATAATGGCTGGTATTTGGCAACAAAGTTGGGAATCATCCGCATTTTTAATGTTCTGTAAGATGTTTTGCTTTTTACAACTGTGCAGTCTTAAATAATATAATCTATTTTTAAATCCCTATAGTATATCTGTGTATTCCTGTATTTTGGAGAAACCCTGCTAATATGTCTAAGGCCTAGGAGTTAATCCATGTTAATTATTAACTGACTCCAGAACAATGGCATGTGAATGTAAACTCTTTGTGGATACTGGAGCTCATTACTGTGTTACCACTGGAGCAGTGACCTCACCATTTTGGCTTGCAACATGTTAATGCTGTGTAACACTGTGGAAACCGAGGTACCAGAGGTTTTTAAACATGGTTGTTGAATTCTGTGTGCTGTAGTAGAGGTTTTTGATATCACAAAATTTCATGAGACTAAAGTCTGTACCATGCCCCTCTAATTCCTAAGATAGAAGGCAGGCTTTGTGATGTATCCAAGATCAAAGAAGTGATACCTATTTTTAACTGCACAGCACTTGGTTGGTGGTGTTCTGCACCACACATGCAAAAGTGGCTTGTGTAGGTCACCTTCACAACAATGCAGCTGTGCTAATGGTGATGAGACTCTACCACTACAGCTGTTGGTCAAAACAAAATGAGAACTCTTCCATTAATCAGTCATATTAGTAAAACTGTCAAGGATAGACAAGGTATAGGAAGCCTAGTAACAGACAATGGAAGGGACTTGGAAGGTCTTTTGGAAGTGTAGTTGGTCATTTTGTACCAGCTGATTAGCAGATTGCTGTAATTTCTTATAGTAAATATTTTCTTTGTGACAATTATTTTTGATGAAGTGTTGGAGAGAACAAGGGAAAGTAAAAAAGAGCACCAAGCAGAGTATCAGTTCTCCAGGTCATGGTGATGAAAGCTGAAAAATGGGACAGAAGAGAAAAGGTGGTCTGAAAATAAATAGGAGGAAGAAAAAATAGGAGTATGTGGAAGTATGAGGTGCAAGAGAACAAATCAGGGAGTTACTTGACAGCTGAGGTAGGTGAGAAGTACCAATGTGTATCTCTAGACTGCCCCAGGTTCCTAGTGCAGCCACCAAGTAAAGGAGCAAGTTTAACGTTTCAAATGTTTTCCCTAAATGTACTTTCCATCCCAGTCAGTCCCTAGAACCAGTTACCTAACCCTAGTCATCCAACAGCCCTTGAGGAGCCCTTGTAGGTGGAAAGGGGAAGAAGCATCTGAGATCATGGTTTCTTGTGGCTGAGAAGGCTAATTTCCCTTCATTTAAGGATTTATATTTTTCACAGTTCTAAGGATGACTGATCAAATGTTCTTAGTCATGCATGTGCTTGCCTGATGGGAAATGTGCAAGAGTCTTTGGGGACTGTGGCTTTGGTACATGCAAATGGCAATAAAGAGAACAAAATCTGCCTCTGGCAAATTAACCTTGCACAGAATTCTAGAGGACTTTTTTCCATTGGTTTTGTTTTGAAATGACTTTATTTGCTGAAATGCAGGAAATTGAGGTTATAATTTCAAAACGTTTGTGGGGATGGAGTCCTTCTTCCCTGCCATGTGTGCTTGTTTTTCAGTCCTTCTTTCCCACTTCTATTTGCCTAGGCATTGGCCTGCATCCTTCCATGTGTATTGCCTCTGATGTCTGACGCATTATGGCAACAGGAGTGTTGATGCCAGACCCAGAAGCAGTACTTAAAAACCTGCTATTCTCTCTCCTTCAAGCTCAAAGCTAACCCAGTTTATGGCAAAAGAAAGAAATGCCATCATTTGGCACCTTGTCTGTGCATCAGTTTGGAAACCATAGGATCTTTCTCCTCTGCTTTTCTGAGTCCTTTTCTATTTGACTAGGCTGTCATGAGGACCACTAACTCTAGGGTGTGGAATTTAATGCTTTGGAAGGAAATTACTGGCTTTCCTTCTTGGGTTGCCAAGCCACTTCCCCACCTCACCTCCCAGTATATTTCCCAGTGCTTCCTATCCAGGAATCAAGAGTGTCGCGATCCGTGACCTATTATATCTCCTTTTTGGAGTGTATTAAGCTTCACACGTGGGTATCGCCTCACACAGAGGAGACAGGGGCTTTGGCCCTGACTTTTTTGAGTGAATAACTTGCTCAGTGCTTACTAATATTTCCAATAACAGCAGCCAATCCCCAACTAGAATTTACGAAATGCACTGTTTATTGTGGGGAAAACAAAGCAATTTGGGGCAGTGATTAAAACACATGAAATATATACGGGTACACCTTAGTTACACACCTTATTTACTTATAAAAGTGAGGGAAA
>NW_009970725.1:7194009-7206545 GCF_000747805.2 Chaetura pelagica
GGAAAAATACCTGGTCCTTCACAAAGAGATTCTCAGATTTCAAAGGTACAAACAGTCATCCTTAACACTTATCTTTGGGATGGAGGGCAAATGAATAGAGGAGAAGAGAAATGCAGAATAGGACTTGAAAAAAAAAAAAAAGCAATCTGAAAAGTCAAAAGAAGAAGTTAATTGAATACATCCAAATATTGTTTAAAAAATATTCAAGGCTTTTTCTCTTTCTTCATTCCTTGGGAACATCTTGTGGTCGTGACTACTTGAGATTGGCAAGGACTGGGCACTGTTGTACCCAAACACTTGTAAGGACACAGGGCTGAAAGCACAGAGATTCCCCAGCGTGTGGCGAGGGAGATGACTACTGGCAAAGTGCTGCAGCACTTGGTGTCACCTTGAGTGGCACCACAGCTGTTCTGTGCCATGTGCCATGGCGAGGAGTTGGAATCTCTGGAGAAGGCAGGCAGGGTTATACAAAAATGAAGGAACTTGAAGAAGGAAGGAGACAATCATCTTGTCTTTCCCACAGGTAGTAGCACTGTCTGTTCAGCTGTGTGTACGCCCCCATAGGAGCAACCGAGCAGCCAGGGATTCTTCTGAACAAGTGTGGAAATCATTCACCCTGAGATACAGTCACAGCCCAGAGAGAAAGGGGTTTTATCTTCTTCTACTTCGAAGCTGACAGGCATTCAGCTTTTTCCTGCCAGTTTTCAAGGGATTGCAAAGAAGAGATAAAGCAGAAGGAGGAGATAGCAGAAGAGATGTTGAAGGTAATTTGGCATATCAGCTCAGCATATTTTCTGTCCCACGCTTCCTTGTCTTCCATCTTCCTGATCCCCACCAAGAGAAATCTGGGAAAAAGTTTACAGAATCACAGAATGGTAGGGGTTGGAAGGGACCTCTGGACCTTTTCATGGAGTCCAACGTGCCTGCCAGAGCTTCAGGCAGCTGGGCACGTACCTCTGCCCATCCCTGAAGGAAGACTAGGTGGTGAGGGAGAGGATATGGGAGAAAGAACAAGGTGATTTTGAGAGAGTGGAGAACAGGTGAAGAGAGGAAGCATTGTCTGAGCTGGGACTGATGTGCAGCATTTCTGTTACCTGGGTGTGATGCACAAGGGAGAGGGGAAAAAAACAGGGAGTTTCTTATAGAATAATAACAGCAAAAAGAAGAGTGCCAGGCCCAGGACATTTATCAGCCAATTTTACCAGGATGACACTGGACTGCTGAGGGAGGCATCAAGGGACAAAAAGCAGGAGAAGGAGTGCAAGATAGATTTATCCACCATTTGTCTTAATTAGAGTGAACAGTGAGACACTAGTAGGTTTTGTACCCCTTTGGAGGCTGCAAGAAAGGCAAACACAAGAAGCTTTGGGGAGACATGTAGATGTCATGCTTGGGAACGTGGTATAAACATCAGACTTGTTAGAATTGGGTCAATGGTTGGTAGAGTTAGGTGATGGTTGAACTCGATGATCTTAAAAGGTGTTTTCCAACTAGAGTGATTCTGTGATTCTGTGTCTTAAAACCAGACTTCTTGTCCACTTTGAGGCACCTTCAGGGCAAAGTGACCCAGTCTGCCAATGGCAATGCTTGCATGACCTCTGCAAGATGCATGCCACTTGTTTCCACTGTCTAAAGTCCTTATCAGTGACTCAGGAGAAATCTTCTCTTGCCTCTGCAGGCACAGCAAATTTTCTTAGGCTTCGGTTGTGACACCAGCAGTTTGACTTGAGACAAGGTTGCTGGCAGTTTTGAGCAGAGCTAACCTAAGGTTCTAGCAATGCAGAAGCTGTTGACGGCAACAGATTGCCTCGATGAACAAACCAGCTCTGGGCCCAATTCTATGTCACCTGTACCAGAGCCCTAGAAACTGAGACTTGCTTTTAGTGCTGCCTTCACCAATGGAGAGTTGCTGCAGGGAGGGAAGAAACTCAGATCCCACCTCTTGTCAGCTATGGGATAAAGGAAGTCTGGCTCTACAGAACCCTTCTTCTATCTCTTCATATCTCTCCCCTGCCATTTCTGTGTCAGACATGCTCTGGCCCTGAACCCTGCCCACCACTGCTCCTTCACTGGGACATTCTAATGTAGTTGTGCTACTGAGAAACATTCATCTGTTCTGTGTATAGAGCTCATGAATATGGTTGCACATGCCCAAGGGTCACAGATGGATCAGGGCTATGGGAATGCTCCCACGGTGAGTCTTCCTATCCAGAGAGACTACTAATGTGAAGAAACTGTAGGCAGCCAGACCACTTCATCTTCTATTAAAGGCTCCTCTCAGCAAAGTGTAGGATGAATTGCACACAGTTTGAAAACAGGATGGCTTCAGGGCTGTCAAGGTTCAGATAATTGCCAACAGACTTAGGGGGCATGCAGGGATTGTTGGAGGAAAGTGCAGCCTGAGAGGGACTAATTTCAGAACCACTTCATATTCTTTTGTAGTCTAAGTCCAGTTGCCCACCTTTTCCTGTCATTTACATTTGTTTCAGTGTATTTTCCATGGTTAGCGCAGCCCAGCCCTGACATCCTGGTATTAGATCTTCTCTGATACAGCTGTGGCAGTGGTTCAAAAAGAGCAAGGCAGGATGCTAGTGGAGAAAATAACCATCTGTTTAGTCTGGATTTTCTGGGATCTTTTGAGGGAGTGGTTATTCAAGAGGAATGTTCATGGTGAAATTGTACTTCTGTCTGCTATGACTTTGCAAGTCATCGTATATCAGACTGGTTGCCATGAGTCAAAGATTACCTCCCCCTGATAGAGCTTGTTTTGCAAATGTGGTGTGGGATTTTCTAGAGTTCCTGCTGTCTTTTGGGAAATCTTCATGATCCTGAGGTCTGTATTAACAGGGGAACCTTAAGACCTCACATATACTATTCGGGCACAGGAGCAGCCTTGGCATCCTTGGTGTTAATGGAGAATGTCCTTTAAAAACATAATAGTAAGTCAAATGAAGATTGACTACACAAAGCAAGGGGGCATCTTATTTCTGCCATGAGGAAACAAAGCCAAATATGTGATGCAGATTATTCTACTGAAAAGTCTTTTGCTCTTGTGCCCACATTACTAATGTTTTCCCCCAAGGTGTACACATTTTGCAGCAAGCACAAACAATGGGGCATGGATCACCACAAGCTGTCAAACGACTGCCAACAGGTGAGACTGAATTCTGCTTTTCCCAGTCTATTTGCTAAGACATACTCTGTTGGCAGATTCATCAGAGTCAAGGATTCATGGTAGGATGCAAAAGAAAAGGTGCAACCTTTTCTTAGTGGTCTTAGTTTCAGGGTCTTAGTTTCAGGGTTTAGTTTCAGAGTTTTCTTGCTTTTGAGGTGCTTCTTGGAGTACTTTGCTTTGCAGTATAGGTAAAAGATACTTCGTAGTAATGGCTAATTTCCACATGATGAATGTGTCCTCTACATTTCTTCATACTGTTCTCCTGACTCAGTGACACTTTGCATACACTTGAAGGAAAAGAGCCTCTTTTAACACTGTAAAACTCTCATGTCATCCCAGCTGTAAGTTTTATTACCTGTTTGTTTTTGTTTTGTTTCCTTTTTTATATTAGTCTATTTTCAGCTTAGGTGGTTTTTTGGTTTAGGTTGGGTTTTATTCTTTTTTAAAACATATACAAAGTTGTACATTAATCACAACAACTTTTTGCTTGTTTCATGTCCTTTCTGCAAAGCAGAAGAAATTGAGAGGAATCGTTCTCTCTCTGAGGTAGAAGTCAAGGGTAAACCTTTCATACAGGCAAGTGCTATCTTGCTTACTGCCTATTAAAATAATAGGTTAGGCACGTGGCTTTGAGAAACTACTGTAGGACCAGTATTTGCCATCTTTCAGTTCTTACTGATGTACCATATGTGGGAGACTGGCTTAATACAAATACCACAGTGCTTATGTTCAAATGATGATGAAAATCTTAGACTTTTCTGATGCTTTCAGAGGGTGAAAACTCTTTTATCTTTTTTAATTTAAAATTCTCTTATTGACCAGCAGATAAAAAAGTGAAAGTACTGGAAGCTTGCGAGTATGACTCCACTACCATATAAAAAAATTACTGAAGAAGTATTTGATTTAGGTATATTTGTTGTTTTGACAGTGATCATCTAACTCTAGATAAAGCCTAAGAGGTGGGACAGCCCTTCAGAGAGTGTGTGCAAACCCAGAGTCCAGCAGCTTGTCCCTTGGGTGGGTTTCTGCGCAGGA
Source organism: Chaetura pelagica (assembly GCF_000747805.2). Lineage (NCBI taxonomy): Eukaryota > Metazoa > Chordata > Aves > Apodiformes > Apodidae > Chaetura > Chaetura pelagica. Next base: position 7,198,220 of record NW_009970725.1, read on the forward strand.
CAAGGAAGAAGGGTAGTGGCATTTCTCCATGGTATTAGGGAGAACCTTCATGAAAGCTTGGAGTTTGTGTTCACAAAGCATGAAGAAATTAGAACCTGACAGACTTTGCCAACATGGGCATCATTGTGTAGCTTCTACCTGTTGCTGGTGCTACTGCTGAGAGATGAAACTCTCACCATAAATTCCCAAAATGGTACCGGGCTTCTTGAACCTCACAGAGCTTAAGAGACAGGCAGAAAAGTACCCCTGCAAGGGGCAAACGTCTTGTTCTGTTGGGTATTTAAAAGCCTCTGGGCTTGTACCCTCTGTATAACAATATTTCAGCAACCCCTGTAAGTGAGAATGATTATGGAAGTCCTAGGTGGACAGGTTAGCCCCTGAACAACCTGCCATGTGTTTCTGCCATGATATATTTTCTGAACCATTTTCTTATAAGGTTTGGGATGTGGCCAAAGCCAGGAAGTGCAGCAGGCAGGTTCAAGCAGATTTCCTGTCCTTGGGTGCTAATTAGTGCTGCTGACCTTAGTGGGATATTGGGATTTTCCCAGTTTATTCAGCAGAGTGTGGGCTTCTCTCTACCTAGTCCGAATTAACCCAGGCACTAGTGGTCACACTGGAATTCAGAAGAAAAAATCCTGTCCCTCCTTGTTTGGGATCTGACAAGCTTATTTGAAGTGATGGGTTAAACTGAATCTAGAACTTCCTTTCAAATACAGTGCCTGTCCTCCCTAAAAATTAGAAATTAATCCAGATATTTGGATCCCTTGAGCTTCACAAATAAAGCTCCTGTAACCCTGTGTCTCCACTTTATTATTAATTATTATTATTAGGACTGATATTCCTAAGTACACCAGTACTTTCTGATGGAATAGAACTAGTTCTTCGAGCATATTACTAAACATTTTAGTGTAAGATAAGTCAAATATACTTGCTGAACAAAGGAAAAGCTTTAAAATTTGGGAACTCCAGTGAAAATAGAACTAAGTTGATTAAATGCTGTACCTAGATTTGGGGAGGACAATCCAACTGTAACTGCTGGATATGCAGTGAAACAGTGGGAGCTTTTGGTAGAAGTATCCCAAACATCTAGCTAGCTTGAAAGGGAAAAAGGAAATGTGGTACATAATATGTAATGCACAGAAAGGATGTATTTTGTTTCATTCTTCTACCAGTGTGCCAGAACGACTAAAGGTCAGGTTTTTGGATGAACACTGTGTTCACTAACTCTAATCTAATTATCTACATAAGCAGCCATGTTTGCAAATGGCTAAGCACCAAGCAGCTTCCATGGAAACCATATCTGTTGCAAGCCTGTTTGAAAATACAGCTGGCTGAAATACCTGTAGAACAGTTTTTGAATGCAAGGACCTTCTAATGGTCAGAGTTATTGGTTCTGAGAACTTGAAAAAATATGGATATTGATTTTTGTGAAGTAGTTCCTTGTGATTCTTTCACTCTTCTAAACATATTGCCAAAGAGGTGGCAAAACCAGCTTGTATAGGGTTTGAATGGTGACTTTTTGACAAAGAAATCTTAAGAGGAAAAGAGGTCAGTAATGTAGAGACCTGTGCAGAAAACCAAGTCAAATTACCGGCTCAGTTCTCATAGCCAAGTTTTCCTGGAAAACCTCAGGAATGTCAATCACCACTCTTCAAAATAAGAATTCAATCTTAAAAATCACAGGGATTTCTTCTTCTTAAAATTACAAAATTGTGCTTCTCCACCTGATTTCCAAGTTTTTGCAGAGCAGTAATTCAACATTTCAAACTTGTCTTCCAAACCCTAATTTTCAACTCATCCACTCCAACATATGGAGGAGGAAACTCCAAACCCACTAAGTACCATGAGGCTGTGAGATTTGGCAACCCTGTCATCAAGATGTTGCTGTCAAGGCCAAATCCGTGGGAGTGACCTTGAAATGAAGGCCCACTTATCTCTCACCAGCTCTTCAAACTATCCATCCCCCAAGAAACTTCTGTGATTGGAATAGGATGCAGGTCGGTTTGGAAAGATACTAAACTGTTCACAGCTGCCTGGGAATTAACAAGCTTCCTTCTCTTTACAGTGGAATGCAGCATATTTCTGAGCCAGGTGGAGAATACCATGTGAGGTTCTTGTAGGATCTGGAGTTGGCACAAAGAACATTTTCAAGTCTGCACATGTATCTGAGTTACCAGGGCTCAATAATAATTTTCTGGCAGATTAGTCCTGCCCTACAGCAGGTTTCTATGATCACTAAAGCCAGAATGAAAGCAATGGGTCTGGATTTCACACTTCATATCTTGCCACATTGAAACTTTGATTTTAAAAATTGCTTTTTTTTTTTTTTTTTTTTTAATACCAGTCAGCAAGAGCAAGTCTAACAATACACAGGTAAACAGCAGAGTAAACTGCAGGGACAGGTCAAGTAACAGGCCAAGTGATACAGTCATAACTCAGAGAAAATTACTCAGAATAACTTGATAAACATTTGTGAGGATTGCTAATGGAGAGATCTTGCACTGCAAAATGCAAATATGACCTTGTTTTGTCCAAGGCAAAAGAATAACTTATAATTTTTTCTTGCTTATTTTAGCAATGCTTGTTGATCCTAAAACCCAGGGTCTTTACTAGCAAATAACTACCTGGATGTAATTAAACAATTCAGCCTATGAATGTGACAAGTGTTGGCTCTGAGGGGTTTTAGAATTATTCTTATTTACTTGAAGACACCTTTAGATCTGTGAAAAGAGAATTAATTTTAGCCTTGATCTTCAGATAAGGAAACTTTAAAGCAGCTTAATCTTTCTTGGATAGAAAAAGGCAAGGCTATGCAAAGCAAGGTACAACTCAGGGATGGACAAAAAATGTACTTAAGCATTCTCAACAGTTTCAGATGTAATTTTTTTAGAATGCCAAATTCTAGGAAAATAATGATGCTCACCAGCTGTTAGAAAGTGTTTTTCATCAGTTTTAGTATTATTTGATACTGAAAAAATAGGAGACGTACATGCAAGGCATGGTTAACCCTCTACAACTTAAAATACAGCACTCTGCTGCAGTCCACACATTCAGGTCTCTTTACGTCATGGCATCTGGGTTCAAACCTCAAATAAAAGTCCTGACAATATCCTGAAGATTTTTCCCCAATTTTTACCTGATATCCCATATACTAGCAGTATTTAGTTTGTGAAAGTGTTTTTGCACAAAGGACTAGTCAAACCAAAAAAAGCAACTATATTTTCTTTATCTATTAAAATTCTGCCACATATATACAACTTTTTTTCTTAATATGAGTCAAATCATGATTGATAAAAGATGTGACAGGGGCTGGAGGTGAGCAGGCTATACTTTTTTTATCCCTGTATTCTTCTGCAATAAGGTCCATGAATTTCTTTCCTTCTGCTCAGTGACAGAGCCCTGGAACAGGCTGCCCAGAGAGGCTGAGGAGTCTCCTTTGCTGGAGACATTCAAAACCTGCCTGGACACGTTCCTGTGTGATGTGCTCTGGGTGACCCTGCTCTGGCAGGGGGGGTGGACTGGATGATCTTTCCAGGTCCCTTCCAACCCCTAGGATTCTGTGATTCTGTGATACTCAAGTGCTGCTTTATCAGTTAGTGTAATCTGTGATGCAAACCTTATTTAGGCCGTTCCTGTCTTTTTAGATCTCTTCAGTTGTCTCAAGATAACTAGGGATACCTTATCATTTCTCACGTTGAGAAGGGAATGTGGCATTCTATTATTAGGGCCAGAAAACTTTGTCACTAGATCATGTTTTAAAAGAAAGTAGATGCAAAATTTGCACAGGTCAGATTTTCCAACAATATATAAAATAAACCAGAGGTGAATGAAAGGGAGTTGTACAAAACCAAAAGTTGTGTTTGATTGCAAGTTACTTTTTCAGTGATGGAAAGGTGGGTCTGGATGATAGCCTGAGTAGGACTCTGACACTGTTTTACAGTGTGGTTATGCTCTCCATGGGCATCATTTGAACTCATCCAGTATTTAAGTTGCTTAAAGTGGATTCGTGTCAACCCAGCTGAGATAACTCAACTGAGAAAAGAAAATCCAAGTAGACAGGCCATTGGTACTGGGGGTTTTGCTACATAAATACCTGAAAAGGAATTTCCAAATTCACTATGACACAGACATAATACTGGTGGAAAAGGGGAATAATCAGTTTATTTCAGTCACTAAATCAAAACAAAAGTATATTGACAGTGAAATCATGGTATAAAGAGGCATTAAAGCCACTAGCCGACCGTCAGAGGAAGATTCCCTTTTCCAGGCAGTACTGAAGGCCAGCTGTTGCCCTGTCCCTTGAGGACCCCCAAACTCTAAGAAAAGCCTGGCATGAATAAGTTATTTGGATTGTGAAGCCCTACGTCTGGCCTGCACAGGAATCAGAGCGCTCAGTGCACCTTGTGCCAACAAATGGGGATTGAAAAAGTAGGCATGATAGAACTAATACGGAATGGAAACAAGGTGGAAAGTGCATTTCTTCAGCATCTCATTACATGAGTTTTTTGTTTGTTATATTGTAACAGCTCAGGTTTTTTTCTTCCTTTTTTTCTTAAACACTTTGTCATATAACCAGTCATCCCTCTCTGCATTTCTAGACTTCATCCAAATCATTGTGACTTCCAGACTGAACTTTTAGTTCAAAATAATTTTTTATTGGAAGATTATGAACAGAAAAAACTACACATCAAATAAAGCATTAACTTGTGCTCTACTACATAATACTAAAAACATTGTATAAAGTGAAAACTTGTACTTACAAAGACCTACAACACCTTAAAAAAGGCTTTGTGGTTTCACCGGGCTCTCTCATTGGAGTTTCCTTTCTTGAGTTACTGGCTTGGTGCTTCTAAATTTCCCTCACCCCCATGTAGAATTATGGACCCAGTTGGAAAGGACTAAAAACTAACATCAATTACCAGCCTGGATGGGAAGAGCTCTTTTTCTTTGCACAGAGGATAAACCCGCCAGTAACATGCTGAGTTGCTCAGTGTCAGTGGTTCGTAGAAATGACCAGACAACTGCTAGAGCAACTATAACCTGCTACTGCTGTGCCTCACAAATCAGCCAATTTGTTTCAAGTGCCCTTATCACCACAAAAGCAAAGACGAACATAAACTGAAACACAGCTAAATAAAACATTAATATATCTCCTGGCAATTTGCCTCCAGCACATTTTAAAAGACCCTTCAAACCTTTATGTAGTGCAATGCAATTTGTTATCTGCCTCTCTCCAAGCTGTCTGACAACATAGCTCTTCTATATTTTTGGAAGCAAAAATGCTCCAGCTGCTTGACACTGAAAATAACGATGATTCACGAAGTCTTGACTTTTAATTTGCAAAGCACTAAACACGTGCTTTCTTGCAAAGATGATGACTCAGGTTTTCTCCTGTTTATTTGGGAAAAAGAGCAATCGTGAAACAAACTGTGGTCTCAGCAACATAAGTATTGCTTTTTTGAAAGAAAAAAAAAAAAGTAAGCTAAATGAATAATGGCAAATACCTGGGGGGAAAAAAAAAAAGAGCAGACTTTAGAAATGCACTTTCGATTGGTACCATGGAACTTCATGAGGGGGCTGGCTTGATGCTGCCTCCTCCTTTCACAATGTCTTGATAGTAGCTGGTGCTTTGATATGCACAACTACCACTAACATTTCATAATATGACAATCTAAGAGGTGAAATAGCTTTTGTATTTTAAAATTCATTAAAAGCAGCTGCAAGTTGGCTTTGATGGATACATCATTACTTTCCTAAATCAATGTCGTCTTTGTCGGGTTATATAAAGCCATTTCATTGCCATGCAGACAGGAGAAGCTAATCTAAAAATGAAAATTGTAAAATAAAAGAGGTTTAATGTCTATTATAGTACATTATATGTCAGCATCAGCTGTCCCTAGCATCAAGGAGTAATTAAACAACTAGAAATATCCTATATGCAATCAAAAGAGTAAAATAAAAATGGAATTAGCATTTTGAAGTGGTAGTTCTGAAGTGCTATAAAAGCTTATCTCAAAACTGTGTTTCTGGGTGGGAGAAGGATTTCTAGGACATGCTTTTTCCCTAACTGAATTTTCCAAGAGTCCCAAGTGTTATTTGCCTTCAAGTTCTGTAGTATCAGTATGGATTTCATACAACAATTTCCATGAAGCCTGCCTCTAAAGAGAAAATGTTTTGTGTTTAGAAAACAAATTAACACATTTTAAGAACATGTTTATTGCCTTGACTCTGACTGTAAAATTGTACATGGAGAAGATGCTCTTTTCTTAAAAAGATGCCATGCAATCAGCCTCAGGGTTAGCCAACAAGCTTGTTTTAAGCACTGTTTTAAAAAATCTTTTCTGGATGCCTAGACTGGATCCCAGGAAGCAAATTACTCCAGTGGATCTTCTTTGCTTCTTGGCTTTTGGGGGAATATTCCGTTTTAGTTCCTAATGAAGCTTAATGATGAAACACCTACCAAGAAACACTGAACCAGGAAAGCTTAGGTGGCTGTAAGTGAAATAACCACTTGAAGAGGCTGCAGGAGAGGAAACCTCTCTTAGTCTGAAGGAGAATAAGGCTGTGCAGGGCTTTAGCACAATAAAAAAAAGAGTGTGGCTCTAGCAAGCTCTGTGCTTGCCAGGAGTGAGACTGGAGGCCAAGGGGAAGAGTAACTCAAAAATGAAGTGAGGAAAAGCCTGAAACTATTTGGCAATGTGGTTACAAGCTTTACCTTTATTATAAACCAACTGACTCACGGGGAAGGGGTTTTGGTTTTGGGTTTAATGTGGTATGCTGTGTCTGTAGCATATGAACTGATCTCCAAGTATACACAAGGAAGGAAAATCTGGTCTAGGGTTGCAGCCTTAGTGGGGCAGGTACAGTATTAGTGTTCTGTGGGTTTTACATCTTCTTTACTGACAGCAGTAATAAAATGTACTCTCCAGGTGTGGACAGGACCTATATGACAATTAGCCTCAAACCTTGGGTCCTAGGGGAGAATGCTGTCTATGCCTGTGCAGAGCTCTCAGCAGGATAAAACTCTGATTAGTGACATGGAGGGTGGAGTGGATGCAAGTTTAATGTTATCACGCCAACTTGCATTAGACAAACTCGTGCAACTCTGGCAGTTTCAGAATGCAGTTTGATTACCTTGTCTAACTTGAGAGCTTGAACAATAGGTTTTAATACAACTGACTAGGCTAAATCTTAACTTTAGAAACATAGAGAAATAGGTAAGTTAATACACATATGTGATTGACTTTCATATACATGCACACACATCTATATGTATTCAGGTATATACACCTTATGTGGATGTCTTCCCAATTGTAGGCATTTGCAGCTCTCTGAACACCTCACTTGCTACTCTCTGATTTCCCCCCGGCTGCTGAGGTGCTTCCAATTGATGTGTGTAATATGGATGCTCCATATACATTTTTCCCCTCCAACCTCACTGCAAGTTCTTTATGTCCTTTATACTTACTGTTAGTATACTGGGCTCCATATTAATCTCCAAGTCTGTCAACATAGTTCACCTCCTGTAATCAGGAAATGGCGATTAAATGAACATCCAAGTACAGAAGCTGTCAACCTGGTGTTCATTCTTTTTAAAGTCAAAAAACCCAAATGTTCAATTACCTTTTGCACTCATGTGGCTCTGAAAAGCTCTTCTTAAAAAAACAAAGCAGCTTTTCTTCTTCAATCTTAAGACAGAATAGGTTTGAAGGTTCGTGCCAATCACAGTTTTTAGCATTTATGGGAACAAGAAAGGGTGGGGAGGGGGAAATCACTGTACAAGTGTACACTGCAAGCCCTGCAGCTCTCTGTCTTCTAGGGTGGGTTGTTACAGCTCCTAAAGGGAGCTTGTCTGGCGCATTTAGATTTTAACCAGAACGGGGTCTTGCTGCTTTTAGCTATGTTTCAGCATCTGATCCATCTCTTTGGAAGGCTTTTGAGACTGTGGTCCAGGATTGGGTTAGAGAGAACCTTTGTCGGGGGGTGGAGAGGTGGATGGGGGAGTTATTTGTAGCCACCTTATGTGCATATGTAGATGAAATATATGCCATCGACCTAAGAGGGAACATAATCCACTCTCAAACTACAGCGCTAGTACAAGCTCTTTAGCTCATGCAACTACTTTGACCTCCGTGTAATTAGTCCGTCAGTATAACAGTGCCCGGTTTCTTTTCAATTATTTTCTGGGAGTGGCAGGCTCTCTTCCTGGAGTGCTTATTTGTTTCGAATTGGCCTAATTTGCTCTACAATTTGCGCATCCCCTCTTGGGGATCCCGCGTTTGCCCGGACGAGCGAGGGCTGAGGCTGCCCCGGTTGCCCCGTCCGT
>NW_009970725.1:7209005-7209682 GCF_000747805.2 Chaetura pelagica
CATCCGCAGCTCTCTCAATCGCTACCTCAACGAGCCACCCTACTGCCGCACCCTCGACCTCACCAAGGACCCCGAGCTGCGCGCTGCCAACCTCACCCTGGCCGCTGTCATCCGCAAGCTGGAGGAGCAGGGGGCCGGGCCGGTGGTGCAGAAGCAGGCCATCACCCGCGCCGACCTCCGCAAGCTCTACACCTGCAGCGTCTTCAGCACCCAGAGCCCCTTCGGGCTCCTCAACAAGGTCTGGTTTGAGACCTGCATGTACTTCTGCACCCGGGGCCGGGAGAACCAGCGGGAGCTGGAGGAGGACTCCTTTGGGCTGGCCGTGGATGAGGACGGACGCAAGTTCGTCTACTTCAAGGCACTGGGGCCCTACCACAAGTCGCGCTCGTCCTCCTGGAGCAAGAAGCGGGCGGAGAGCAGCGACGAGGAGAACCTGCCCCGCATGTATGAAACTGGCACAGAGTTCTGCCCCTATGCCAGCTTTGTCAAGTACCTCTCCAAGCGCAACCCCCTCTGCAAGGCCTTCTTCCAGCGCCCACGGGACCACTGCAGTGAGGGTGACATCACCTGGTACGAGAACAAGGCCATCGGCAAGAACCTTCTGGGCACCCGCATGCAGATGCTCTCGAAGGCAGCCAAACTCTCCAAGACTTACACCAACCATTGCATCTTGGTTA
>NW_009970725.1:7209894-7216585 GCF_000747805.2 Chaetura pelagica
GCGGGCCCTCTACGAGGCGGTGTTCCCAGCAGGGGCTGCAGCTGGTGGCGATGCCTGTGGGCCCTCTGCCTCCCCCAAAAGACTCTGCCGCCGCCCCGCTGAGCCCCTGGACGCTGCCGCGCCTGCCGTGGTGGTGGTCTCAGTGAAACATGACCCCCTGCCTCACCTCCTCCCCGAAGCCAATGGGCACAGAAGCACCACCTCACCCACAGTAGTTTCACCTGCTATTGTTTCCCCCACACAGGTAACCAGAAAAAGAAAAAAAAGAAAAAGAAAAAAAAAAAAAGAAAAAAGGTGGTGACCTGGCACCCCATCCCACATGGCCCCCAGTGCACCCCTCCTTCCTTCCCCATCTCCCCCAAGGTTGGGTGCCTGTGCACGCTGCCAGCCTCAGACTGGTGCCTGGGGTAGCTCTTGGTGTTCAGGCACCCAGCAAGCCCGAATGTGAGTTTTCCAACTCTTTCACCCCCCAGTTTTCTCACCCCCTGCTACTGGTCAGGCGGCCGCTTGCTGTGTGCCCATGGGTTGGATGTGAGGCGTGCCCGGGTGCTGCCCTCTTCCCCCTCAGTGGCAGCCCGGATGGCTCAGCCCTCTGGGCTTCTTCTTTCCCTCCTTTTTCTTTCTTTTCCTTTTTTTTTTTCTCTTTTGTTTATATTTTATTTTTATTTTTTTTTGGTGAGAGATGTGAGTTATGAAAGTGGGGCCAAAATAGTAGATAAGGGCGTCAGGTATCATTAGTGTGCGTGGTGTTCTTGATGTGCTAATGAACTATTTGAATAACCTCAAATGCAGGAAACAGCCAGGAGAATACTCAATTACACACTGGTAATGAGGGTGTAATTTTAAACTTCAGAAGTTAACAAGAGGGTTAATACGGCAATTGCATTCATCTTGTATTTGTTTATTTAAAATAGCTCAGTTTCCTGGCACTGGTCCTCTTTTTTCTTTTTTTTTTTCCTCCTTTTTTTTTCTTTCTTTTTTTTTTTTTTCTTTTTTTTTCTTTTTTCTTTTTTAATAAGGCAAATTTGCTTTCGTTGTGTCAGTTGCCATAGCGGTGAAATACACAGTGAGAGCACAACTAGACGGGTTTAGGTGCAGCTGGGCAGCGGAACGAGCCCGGGCGGATGAGGTGCGTTTCGCGGAGGTCCCAGGCGCTGCCGGGCTCTGTGCCCCGACCCCTGCCCTGGGAACCCCCCCTCTGCTGGGCGCCGGCACGTGCCGCTGGTGCCCGCTCCCTGTCCCCTCCGGAAAGAGCTTTTTCCTTGCGGGTTGTTCGAGCGCTGGAGCTTAAACGACTTCCATGAAGCCGCAATCGGCTTGAAGTTTGGGGGGAAAAAAAAAACAAAACAAAAAAAAAATCATTCTCACTAAATCTATGTAAGAGCGCGTGCGGTTCACGTTGTGCCCCATAAAAGCCGGTGTTTTAGGCAAGAACTTTACCGCCGGCTGCCCGACGCGGTTACAAAACCCCTCTGACATTCTTGTGTCAAGTAGGAACAGGGCTCGCAGCCGGAGAGCGCGGCGCTGGGTGAGCACAGGTATATGACATGCCTGAGCTGTTTCCCAAGTGGAAATACCAGTTCTGGACAGACTGACCTTTTCAAAGAGTTTGCCAGCTAATCAACCAGCCTGCAGGCTAATTGGGAGGCGGGGGAAAGGGAGAGGGGGACTTTCTGTGAATGCCTGCATAAGCGTTTATGTTCTTTAAAATACCTGTGACCTCTCCTTTCTAGCAAGAGAGGTTTTTTTCTGACCACTTCAGTGGAGTGCTGTAGTTTGATCTCCTGCTGTGTGTATCTGGTGTCTCTGAATGGCTTAGAGGCTTGATTATGTGCAGATAATGTTTTTGTTCTAGCTCATTATTTCAGGTATAAGCTAATGCGCTTTGCTTAATTTAACCCTAGACTGCTATTTCCCGTGCCTTTAATGACCTTGAAAGTAACTTTGAAACTTCAGGCATAGTTTGGCTTTTCTAGAGCAGCAGCACACGTGAGTATGGGAAGGGGGAACTGGGCAGTTCAGATCCAGTTAGCAGTAACAGAATATGTGTGTCTTTTAACCTGGTAAATGAGGTGTCTTAGTACATTCAGTCATCAGGCTGGAGAGCTGGGTCTCAACGCCTGCCCACAAATCTCTTCACACTTGTATAAAGCTTAGGTGAGGAGAAATCCAGCTGCTGCACTGTTTGGTGCAGAGCTGCAAAGCTTCCTGTGTGAAGCTTTCGGAGCTGTAATTCTCATTAGTGGTGGGCTATGGGGAGAAAGAGGGAAATATCTAAAATAGATTATAAACTACACAGGCATGTGCTGTTTTCTGAAGTGTGTCAAGAAAGAAAGTGAACAATCAGCAAAGATGCTACACAGGGTGTGGGGTGTTCCTGTAATTGTATGGAAATGTTCATCTTCACTCACAATTTAATGAGCTAAACATGCTGCCCAGCCACTTCTGTAGCTGAATCTTGCCTTCGTTACAAAACTCAGTCTTTAGGAAAAGTGTATTTTTATTTTTTTTTTCCTTTTTAATCACCTGTTCTTCTTGGGTCAGTTTTAACTTATGGACCTCTGGGATGTGACAAAATGAAAAACACTGACTGTGGAATAGATTTCCTTGGGAGAATGTTAATGCTAAACTTTTTCTCCCTATCTACCTTTTATAATAGTTACTTTAATCAAGGTCCAGGGCATTTCCTGGGGAAATTAATGACTGGCCAGAGTTAATGGCCCAAGGCATTGCCTCAAGTCATCAGCTGTCCCAGCTAGTCATTAATCCCCAGGAAATGCCCTGGACCTCGATCGTTACTGCTTAATAAATAAAGACCTTCCAGGCCTTTTTTCTGAATACATCTGATCAAATCATGTGATGTGAAATTCTGCTGTTGACAAATATTCCTGATTCCTTGAAAACTTGAAGGTCCTAAGTTTGTGGTTTGTTGGTCATCTTTGTAATTATTCTTCCAAGGAACAGATTCTGCTGCCCTTGTAGTCTTCTGCAATATTCTGTTGAATAAATGCTGGTGTGATGAGTGGGTTTCTTAGCATGCATCTGTGCTCTATTTTATATCATTAATCATGGAAATGGTTAAATGAAGGCACTAAATGGGATGTCTTCAATTTGCACTGACTACAAATTTTAAGACTGAACAAGGATGCTAATTTTATGCTTTTCTGTTGTGGTTGCTCCCATCTTCTGTTTTAGCCCCAAGATGTCTTTTCAATGCTGGGCTTGTAGGAGCCTCCTCTAGAGTTTAGGGAAAGGTATGTTCAGTGTTCATCTTGATCCAACTATTGCTTTAGGTTGCAGCCTTGAGAGCAGCATTTATAGAGTGTATTTTAAGCACTGTGCCATCATGGCACAACTTTCATTTCAGTCCTTATTTGCTCTGAAGTGTAGCAATTTTCCTGCCACTGACAGCAGTACTTCAGTTCAAGTTGATGACAGAGGGATGTAATTTGGCTGTTGTTAGTCTCTCGTGTTACTGCAAGATGAACAATAGCTAAAGTTTAAGCTTTTGATGCTACAGTGTGGTGGTAGCTGTTCATTTATAGATGTGGTACACATTGAACTTACTATGGTAGTAATAGCCAAAAATAGGTCTAAGAAAATACATTGGCTTCTGCCATGGGTGAGGAGAGTTGTATGTCACTTGAATATGCTTCTGTTATGTGGGTTCTCTCACTCAGTCTGGTTTCTCTGGGCTGCTTGTGAAGAGCTGCATCAGCTATTAAGATACCTACCAGTCATTAAAACATCACCCATGTGCATTTGTCCTGGCTGTTTCCTCCTGTTTTAAATCCAGATCTGGGTTGTTGTTTTCTTTTGATCTGGCACATGTCTTTTTGTTGCCTTTCACTCTCTCTGAAGAGCTTACTTTGACCAGAACCAGAGATCTCGTTCTGACTGTAGGTTTCACAGAGGAAGGCAAAATAGTAGCACATGATGAATTTAAGTAGGCAGCATAAATCAAAGTAACTAATAAGTTAGTCTAGCTCTTTCTAGTCTTTGGGTTTTTTTAAACGTGGCTAAGAGTCTTTCTGCTTGATCTTTGGTCTGGGAGTAGCCTACATTTGCATAAAATGGCCACAAAAAAGGTTTGTGTTCTGTACAGATGTCTGTAGTACTCTGACTAGAATCATCATTATGTGCTTTCCAAGTATACAGGGTAGGAGAAAGCCTCAGACAGCGTCAGGGAAGGATGCTTAGGATGGCAGTGTTAGGATGCTAGGCTTTATTTCTATACAGATAATAGATGAGGCAATACCCCTATCTTAAAGGCTTAAAGTACAGCAGCTGTTAAGGCTGATGACTGCTAAACACCTTGTTAATTCTTGTGTCAGTACTTCTGCTGATCTGGTTTCAGAGGTTAGTACTGGCTGCCCTACTACCTAGTTAGTGCCATCGTGTTTGACTAATGGATTGTTCCAAGTTGAAAGAAAATCCAGGATTTGCTTCATGTCTTTTAAAATAAAAACATGGACGTTAAAATCTTAAAAGTGTGAGGATTTAAGGAGGTGTAGGAACTGTGCCTACTTCAGAGGCTTCCAGTTCATGGTTGTTTGTGGCTTTTTTAATGGTGGAGATTTTCACCTTCTAAGTTACAGATCAAGGAAGTGATTAAGTGAAGGATTCCTGATAGTCATCAAAATTGCTCTGAAATCACTGGGAGATGGGGTAAGGTAGCAGGGGTGTAAAATATCATCCTCAAAGACAACTTTCCTATCAATCTTCCAAGTGAAACACGTGAATCCTGGCTATTGCTCTCTTTGGTGGAAGTTGATGTTGTTTGTAACTTCTAATGCTTCTAAAGGTAATTGAACAGAGATTAATTTGTTTTGTTCTGGTTTTTTTTTATGCGTGGCGTTTTTTTTTTGTTTGTTTTGTGTTGTGGGTTTTTTTTTTTAAGATAGTAGGATGTTCCAGGCTATGTTACTTATAACTGAGTTTTGGTAGTCATGTGACTGTTTCCCCAAATGAGTGCAAGAAAAGCAGAATTCTGTATTAAGAGATTAGGCTTAGTGGTCATGTATACAGTGTTTGGGACCGTATGTGCACTGAAGCGAATGAAGGGAACTGGTTTTTCTTTCCTAGACTGAAGTCGGTCCCTTTTGGTTCAGCTATTAGTGAGGGAGTTGATTTAAGGTGACTCAGAAGAAGTCTTCACAGAAGATCTGAGAATGGTGTTTCAATACACACATTTAGAATTCTGGTTGTGGAGTTTAAATAATACTATTTTTGTAGGTCCTCTTAATTGTATTGGCACAATTAAATTTTATAACTATTTCAGTTGTTGGTTTCTTCCACTATTGCTTTAATTTTCAAAATATTTTTACTTATTAGAATTTAGATTCCTTTTATTTAGTTGCATCATGAGAGCAAGATAACTTTCTTGGTTCAGCCTTCAGTGATGGTAAGAATGCAAGAGGTGATATGTTTTGTATAATGCAAATGAAGACAATCTTTTTAGTACAATTAGAAGGGAAAAATCAGCATTGTTGAAGCCCTGCTGTATTTTTACACTTAATTCTATAGAATCTGAAATTACTATGTTGGTACTCTTCCTCGGTGCACATCAAAGATAAAATGCACAAACTTAAAGGCAGCAGAGAGCTTTTTTTAACAAAAAGTCTTCTGTGATTATCCTGGAAGAGATTTCCCATTGCTCACTGTTCTCCTTACAGAGAGCAAGAGATCAGAAACTGTTCAGTCTAATTGGTGAGTCTGTGTGACAGTGAGCTGCCTTATTTCATGTATGGTGTAGAAATAAATGAGTGCTTAAACCCTTTGAAACACACCACTACTGCAAAAGCCATAGGCTGTAATTAAATTGAATATGGGGTTGTATTGTCTTTTGCCGTGGGCTATAAACTTGATAACAGACCATGGTACACCCACTATTGTGTTAGAAGCTGGAACCTAATTAGTGATGATGTAGATTTTCAGTTACTTTCGAAGTCCTTCTCTTCATCTCTTCTCCCCATGTCCTTTCTTTTTTTTTTTAATTATTTTGCTTTTCTGTTACTGAAGCAATAAATGCACCCTTCTTTTCAGAAGGAAACTGTTAAGGGCATGTAGCCAAATATGTATGTGCAAGATAATTTTTTATCATATTTTGGATTCAAGGGACAAATGTTGGTAACTGCATTTTATCTGATGTAGAAGAGATTTATTAGTGTTGTGATAGTAAAAATATATAATCATGTTTCCAGGGAATGCTTTCTAAGTCTCTTCCAGGCATTTAAGGAGGGGAGTAAGGAAGAGATTGGAACTTCTCATAATACCTTGATCTAAAAGTAACACTGGAAGATGTACAACTGAATTCTGTTCTGGTTAGTTTTGGGGGATTATCCACAAGGAAATAGGGCTCTTCTGGGTTTTTAGAAATTCACATGCTTTTGCACTCAGCCAGTTTTACTCAGTTGATCTGAAAACCTTCAAACTTGCTAGGGACTTAATCCCTAATGAGGACAAGTGCCTTTGATGTGCTCTTAATACCATTTTTGGTTGGGGAAATAATCAAAGTTGTAGTGCACAGATGCAGTATGTACACTTCCAGTAAATTCTTAGTTAATTGATATGCTTATTTATTGTATGCATCTGTACACCTCGGTATCTAGGACACATCATTCATTTGAAACTGAGTGAATTTTTAAATCCCTATTCACTTTACAAATGTATGAAAACACTTCCCCCCCCC
>NW_009970725.1:7216835-7217466 GCF_000747805.2 Chaetura pelagica
CCCCCCCCCTCACTGTATGGTTAGGACGTATCTGCTCCATATAACACAGTCCTGTACATAGATACTTGAGCTAGCACTTCCTTGGGACTTCTGAGTTGCTTCTTGTACTGGTCTGAGTGGTGCCCTGTACTGATGAGGTTTGCAGCATTTCTGGTACTTAAACTGAGTCCTGTAGCCTGAATACTGTGTTCTTATGTAGATTTTGGCAAGGGCTAATCACTTCTCTTCATTCAGTGGTACTGGCACCATGCAACTGGTGCTTCTCCTGTCATACCCTCACAATTTTCCATTGGGGAACAACAGGAGTCCACAAAGACAAATCTGATGTTATCTGCAGGGAAGCACAGACTGTAAATCCCTTGGTGAAGCTTCCCCAAGGTGGGGGTAGGAGAGGAGGTTTGAGTGTAGCTTTTCTGGTAGTGCACAGCTCAGGGGATAGGCAGTTTGTTCAGTAGGTGCTGTTCAGGTAACACAGGTAGGAGCGCTTTTCCTTGCAAAGGAAGGGGAGGCAGAAATATTTTTATGAGAGGTGAGGTGTGAGGATGAATTTTGGCTTTCCTTCTGTTTTCTTAGCCCAAAGATCTTGTGGAGGTGCTGGGGTGATTTCTGAGCTGGGGCTTATCTCTAGCAC
>NW_009970725.1:7217477-7226563 GCF_000747805.2 Chaetura pelagica
TTTCCTCCTTAAAGGAGGAACTCACTCTGATGACCCTGTCTTTTAGTTCAGTTTGTTTTTCGATATGGCAAGTGGGGGGAAGTGGAGGCTGCGTAGCTGGGACTCCTGTGCTTGGTACCTCTAATGAAGGAGCCACAGCTTTCAGGCTTCCCTGCAAGTTGGCACCTGTGTACACTGTTACTACTTTTACATCTGTCTGTCAGAAATGTAATGGCATAAACAAATGACTTCTCTGGAACACCACTGTATTTTAGGCTTTTTTTTTTTTTTTTTTTCCTGTGTGTCAGTTTGTGTATGTTTAACATTAAGGATTGCTGGAGAAATTTGAAGAGTGATTTCTCAATGCCCCTCACCTGAATCCTGAGCTTTTACTCACTGCAGTGATGTGTGTGTGTGTGTTTATATGCTTCTTTTGCTGCTCATGATTTTTCTCTGTATGTTTCTAGCAGGCTTCAAAAGTGGCAAGGAGGGGCTGGTTCAGAGCAAGGACAGCATAGTGTGTCTGATGCTTTGAGTTCTTAAGGTCCACTGTAGTCCTCGTGTGAGCCGGGGTTCTGGCTGCCAAGCCTGTGCTCGCCTTGCTGCAGTGAGCTCTTGTTTCACAGGTGAGGTGTCTGCAGCACACCTGAAGGTACAGCACCGGAACTGTCAGGCACAATAGGAAATCATCGGTGGTTAATTACTGTGTGTCCTCTGGCTTAGAGCTCCCCTGAGAGAAGCAGCTGCGGAAGTCTGTGGTGTGTCTGGCCAGTGCAGGGGTGGGAACACTGGGTATGAGGGTTTAGCACGAAAGAGGAGGGGAAATCCACTTGCGTTGCCCTCCTCAACCCAGTGATGCTTGGGGTGAGTTGAGGCCGTTCCCTCCTTGTGACTGAAATATGGGGAAGAGGAGGAGCAAAGAGGGTGAAGTGGGCTTAAATAGTTTCCTTCCTGGCAAGGGCTGACTGTTCTCTGTGACGTGCCTGGTGAATTCCTGCCCTCCTGTTAAAATCACCCTGTTCAGAAGTATGTGAGTCGCTTAAAGTGCTGTAATTAACCCACATAGTTTTGATGCCAAATTCAGAGAACCTAACTGTGGGAGCCGACAAGTTGGAAAGTATAAATGGGAGCACAGATGCCGTGACAGACAAACCTACCGGCTGTAGTACGAATGGTGTGTCAGACAGAGAGGGAACCTGCTTGAATCGGTTGCCTTTTTGAGTGTTTCGAAGTGTTTCTAATAATTTTATGGCTAGCAGTACTCACGTAATGGGTGACTGTGTCCTCTTCTTCCTCCTTTCAGATACAGCAGTGATTCTGGCTGCAGTTTTATTGTAAGACTTAGCTAGAAAATTATTACAGACCACGTTTGTGGTGACTGGGAGATGGTGCTTTGTGTAGGTTTTTATCAGGTTTATCAGTATCAGATTCTATCTTAGGTTAAGAAACTTGTTAGTTATCTCTTTCCTGTCATCAGAACACTAGTTTCTGGAAGCAGTGTTGCAAGACCAGGTTCACATTTTTGCTCAGTTCTTTCAAAAGTGTTTTGTAGTTTGCTTGTGGTTTGTTTTTTTATTTTTTTATTTATTTTTTTTTGGGGGGGAGGATGAGTGGTAGAATAATATGTTCTAAGCATGTGGATTTTGGCAAATAACCCTTCCCAAAATAACTTTAGCCCTTTAGTATATTTTACACTTTCTCATTTCTTTTTATTTGGTAATGCTGAAGTATGTGTGTTGCTGATTATCTGTCTTTGAAAACACATTTTTCTCTGGAAAATAAACGACACTCTCTCTCTCTGAAAATGCATACTAACCAGTGACTGGTAACTTCTAAGTGGAAGAGTAATTATTCTTGAAGGCAAAAAGGGATAAAGCAAAGCTCTGTGGTCCATGAAGCCATGTGAGGAGAACTAAGTTTTCTCAAACTGGCCAGTGTTTGTAGGAGTAAGATTTCCTTCCAGCACAGACACTTGAAAAATGTATATTCCTTAGCAGGGATGGCAATTTGACTCTGGTTCTTTTTCCCAAGTACTGATTGAAAAAAAGAGTGGGACTAACGTGGTTTCAGTATCGCTCTCAAAAAATTGCTACAAAATTGGCTTCCTGAAGCTACTGCCAGTCCAAAGCAGTATGTGTAACAATTATGCTTTTTTGTTGTTGTTTTTGTGGTTGTTGGATTTTTTGTTTTCTTTTGGTTTTGTTCTTTTTTTATTATTTTTAAGAAAAAGAAACAACTTCAGTGTCCTGTCAGAACTTTGGAGTTTTGCCTTCCTTTTAGGATATTTGACACACTTCTAAAGCAGCCTTATTTCTGGATCTCTCTTTAAAAAAAGTCTTTGCAAGTTACCTTTCTTGATTTTTTTTTTTTATTTTTTTTTTTTAATGCATTAGTTTTGAAATGCACCTGCATTTGCCATCTGGTTTCAAATAAAACATTGTGAAGCTTTTTGGTATCTCCTAAATAGACCCTGAATATAAATGTTCTCACTGAAAGTACTTTTAGATATAAACTGTTGAAAACCCAAGTTCACTATAACCAACAAGTACAAATGTGTCAAAACAGGTATTGAATTTAAAATGCACAGTGAGTGAAAGAATACTAAGGATAGTATTAATTGAAATGCTAATGCATTGGTGTATGGAAGTAGCATCACACTGCTGTGTAAATAGCAAAAGTATCCCTGTGGCACAGAGGAGGATAATTCAGAGTTTACTATGGTAATTCATTAGGAAAGGATTCATTGTGCCTGTGCTAAAGTGGAAGTTTAACCAGTCAGTTTTCCTCAATACAGTGTGTTTGGTTTGATTTGGAACTGCTAAGTAGCTGTACTCAGGATCATGAGTATAATGGTAGGCTAGATTTGCAGTACAGGATAATGATATGGTAGTAATTGTTGCAGTCACAGTAGACACTTTGAGAAGCTTACAAATGTTTTAATTGTCGAGAGATAGCAAAGCATCAGGTCAAATTCATATATTTCCAGGAAAAGATACAATAGCTGTTGTGGATGCTCCTTCCCTAGAAGTGTTCAGGGTCAGCTTGGATGGGACTTTGAGCAGCCTGGTCTAGTGGGAGGTGTCCTTGCCCATGCAGGGGAATTGAAACTACCTTTAAGGTCCCTTCCAACCCAAACCATCCTGTGAGATGCTTATTTTATTTTATTTGTATTTCACAAGGCCCATGTCCAAATTCTTGCTAAAGGAGTGCAATAACCTCCCACTTATTGCTGTGCTTGTTAACTTAGCTAATGAATATTCTAAGTTGTTAAGGCGTTTCTGTAGTGCTGTACTGATTCCACTGGACACTTCTTTTTGCTACAGGCATTATGATCTTGCTGATGTTTGCTGCTGTAAAATGCTCAGGTGTGGTGATTTTCTGGCCTTCTTCTTTGAGAATTTCCAGAGCCAGAACAACTACCCTAGCCTTTGCAGCAGGCACCTCTTGCTGAGCACATGGGGTGGCAGAGTTCTCCATGGCCCCATCCTTCCTGTGGCAAACTACTTTGGGCTGTAGCACAAACAAACTCTGGTGCTTGAGCAGGGATTGTGCAGCCCAGCCTCACCACGGAGATGTCAGCACTGCTGCCAACAGCCCATGGCTCTGGCCTCCTCAGGTCTTCTCAGGGTTTCCTCCAAAAATGTCCCCTGCCTGAAGGGACTAGATTATTTTATTATTTTTTTTTGTGGGTGGGAGGCAGGGGAGGCAACAGAGATGAGTTTACTGACCTATCTGGAGGTCAGGAAGCAGGAATTAAATAATTGTGCCAGGAGGATTTTGAAGGCATAACATACGAATTTTGTGAGAAGAAAGATCTGGATAAAACTTGAAATGGAAAATAAGGAGAGGCAAAGCAGGGTGAGAAAACTTTACCATCTTGTTGCAGCATGTAATTTTGGAAACTAGATTAATTTCTGTATATCACTGTGCATCTACTGGATTGTTTTGAATTCAAGGGGTGGGAAATAATATTTCTGTTTGAAGAGGGGCTAAAAATAGGGGGTGAAATTAGGAAATATCCTTTTCTCCTGAGACTAAGTAACAAATGCAATAGACACTGAAGAAAGACTTGATCAAGGAAAAAATAGATCCAGAGGATCTTTCTACTGTAATGTAGAAATACTAGAGAAAAATGTAAAAAGACAGTGAAAAGGGGGGTGAAGGAGAGTCTTGGTTTTCTTCAGCTTTCAAGTTAATGAGAAACAAATTATTATAACGTAAAATAAGAACATGGTATTCTTGCCTCTTACGGAAACTAAAATATAAAGTTGGGGGTTTTTTCCTGAATTTTAAAAAATGTCACATTTAAACTAGTGGTTTCCTATAGAGTTTTGTGTTAGAATAAGCATTGGGTTTTGGATATGTATCCCAAAAGAAATCCACTGTCAGCACTGTGGTAAAATGGCCTAAAAGCATTGTGTTTGGTTTTATGCCTCATGGACGATAAGTTAGTTTTCTCAAGGTACTTGAAATACTCCCTGTAAACTAAAGTGTCTGGATCAATTTCTCATTCGCGTTTTGTTAAATTTGGGTGAGGAAGTTAGGAAAACATGTTTTTGATCAAAGCATGGTATAATTTAGTCATCTCCATTAGTATTTTAAGCTGCTTCATAAAATTCCCAAAAAGAACTCTTGTGGGTTCTCATTGCAAAGACAGCTTCATCCCACCTGGATGCCAAGCAGACAGCAGATCCACTGTGTGATGGGAGCACATGGGGAAGGTTTACATGGTTTGGAAGAGAGAAGACAGTTGAAGAGTCTTGTTTTTCCCATGTTTATGTGACTCACAGTTTCCTAGTGGAATACTGAGATTGTGGCATTACTTCTATGAATAGCTGTCTGCATCCAAATGACTTGTGTATGCTAGTCTGTTCTGTATGTTAATGCCTGCATTTTTGTTATGTAGTCAGTTCATGTTATATATGACAACCTTAAATGTCTCTATGGTGTACTTAATCAAAACACATTTTTTCCCTAAGGAAACAAATGTAAGGTCATGGTTCTGAGATGTCAGGAATTTCTTGTTGGTTCTGGTGATAGCTGGCTAGATGCAAGCTTTCAGCAACCCATTCTTGAGAAGAAGTTAAGCTGCTATCATTCTGCACTCCACTTTTTTTTTTTTTTTCCCATAAATATATTTTAAACTATACAGGCTTTTTTTAGCCTATGTATCAACTTTCTGCCTATGTATCTTAATGAGTAGGAGACCTAAATCAGTACTTATAGCATTTTTTATCATGCTTTAGATATGCTACTATATCAAGATACGTGGTTGTGCACCATATGAATAAGAAACTTCAAGGAGAGGTGTTAATCTGATCCACAATATCTGCTTCTTGGCAATGGGAAAGGGATGCAAAACTGTGGTACTGTGTGTTAGAAATACTTTCAGATATGCTGGTTTTGACATTACTTGAAAATTAAATCTTGGTGTTCTACTGTGGAAAAATAGTATATGAGAAGTGGCCACCACAACATAAAGCCTATCTGGAGTGAGAAGCAGGCCACCTGCATGCCAGAGGGATGATGCCCTGAGATTAAGAAGTTGTGCTTCCAGTGATAGCAAATGGCAGTGTTGGAGGTGGTGTACCAGCTGATCAAAGGCTCTAAAGAGGAGATGGGCTATGTGACTGAGAAAGCTGATAAGAGATATTAATCTGGTTGCACCAGCAATCTAGCCCAAAAAGATAGTGGGGGAAGAAAGTCCTCACCTGTAATAACGGAAAGTTGTTTGCTCTTCTTAAAGCAGTTTATTTTTGTGACAGGTGAAAATTGGTGGTCTCAGTTGGATCCTAGTGGACAAGTGGATCCTCATAACAGAGGAGGCTACCAGAACTGACAGTAATTGTCACTCCTGTTGGCAGCCTGAGTGGTGAGGCCAGGGGAAGTGCTGCTCTGGTCCCAGAGGTGAGCTCGTGACCACCAGGGTGAGTTCATGGCCATGTGAGGAAGCTCGCTCTGCTGGTGCTGATTTGCTGTCTGGATGGTCTGCTGGACTGTGGATGTGATGTTATCTTATCTAAAAGTAGCAGACTCCTGTACCAATTTAAGTGGAAAAACAAGACTAATGGCCAAATTTGTACACTCCTTGTTTTGTCAGTAACCATGAAAAATAGCAGTTTGCTTCTCCATCCTTCTGGCCTTACCATCTCCTTATAAATGTACAGACTTTTACTGATGGCTTCTTGTGTCTAATCAATTCTTAATGAATCAGGCAAGTGTATTTTATTTCATCCTGCATGGCCTCCTTTTTGCCTCTCATTCTTATTTCCCTCCACTCCATTTCCACTCCAGGCAAAAATTATTTCCAGCTGAGAGGGGCTGGATGCATGTCATTCCATAGCAATTGTAAATGACCCTACAGATTTGCTTGCAAAAAGCAGAACATATTTCCCCTCAGTGCACACCCTCCTTTTCTCACCTTGAATGCATGCGAGAGGTCACACAGGGCCAGGCCCGAGAAGTGTCTGTCCCTGTGTGCCATCCCCAGTTCAGTGGCCAAGAGCAAATGTCTGTAGAAGAGAACAGGAATGGGTGAGTGGGTGATGCTTCTCATGTGAGTCTTACAAAGATGTTTGCCAGATCCCACTCTGAGGTGTAAGTGACGTGGCAGAAGGACATTAATAATTAAAAAGCAGATATTAACACCATTCCTTTGGGTCTGTGGGATGAACGGACCCCTTTGCATTTTCCTCCCAAAGTGTTTTGATGGGAATGTTGATTACAGACAAGGCAAACTTGTTTGTACTTTATTCATTAATAACAAACTATAAACTGCCCTGCCTCCCCTCCCCAAAGGCAAGGCACTTGAGGAGTTGCCAGGCAATTAAAGTACTTAAGACAGTAATTACAGTCAAATATACAACAAAAATAAAATCACTGCACATGATTTTTTTTGTGCTTGGTTTTGTTCTCTGCATTTATTAAACCACAATTCTTGCCTCATGAATCTCTCAATTGGTAATACCCAAAGTGTGTGACAAGTTTGCTTTGGCTCAGCTGTGTATTTAATCAATTCTTTGACAGCCTTAACTACTGAATTCTTCACAGCTCTGAAACTCCTGCTTTTTAGATGGCTCTTGATGTATAAAGTCAGCGCACCTCCGAGTCTTAGCAGTATCAGTAGGGAGGTGGTACCAATGCTCTCTTCAGACTTCTAATTTCTTGCTCTTCTTGCAAGTTTTCTCGTTGTACAAAGAGTAGTGTTTCTCTGGTTATTGTGAGGCTTAGGAAGGGAAGACTGAGTTAGGCTGAGGTGTTCAGTTAATACTCCATAGTTGGCTTCAAATATTTAAACTTGACTGATGCATTTTAAACTTCAGAAATATGTGTACACACTGTATTTATTGTGAACCTATTTAATAAGTTAGTATCCTGCAGTATAAACTTATGTTTGTGCCAGCTCAATGTATTTTTAAGTGACATTCTTAGTGACTTCAATATCCCTGATAAAGTGCACTTTAAAAAGACAAACTTAGCTGTAATGAGATCCAGCTGGTGTACATAAACCTTTCACATTACATGACATAATTAAGTTGGTAAGTAATGTATGGGGAAAAGTTCTCGTTACTTATTCTTTTGTACTGGAGTTTTACAAGACTATATAAATACTCTAAGTATTTAATGGGGGAAATGCAGAATTAAAACCAAACAGTGTATGATATATATGGTACAAAAATGTCATAAACCAAATGTGTAATATTACCCTTTCAGTATTTATTATTAAATCACCGAAACTTGACAGTGTTTTGAATGTCAACTACATTAAAAGAGGTTTCATAAGAACAATTTCCAATATATGGGTGGATTGTTTTATGCTGGATGATACCGGATTGTGGATTCCTTGTGACTAATGTTTTGACCAGTCTTTTTATTTGGTAAAATCTACATCGCTGTGATATTTAAAGCAAGGTACAGGCTCACGGACTCCTTACCATAACTTAACAACCTGCCCTCCTTTTAACAAACTGTAATTACAGAAACATAAACTACGTCTTTATTTATTTCGATGGTAGAGCATGGGAGAGGAATGTGGGAAGACATTCTTTGTGCTGCCATCAGCTTAGTTGCCTACCTTGGAGTTGTTTCATAAACATCCTAGAAAGCTCCTGAAAGGACTGAATGTGGAATGTGCCAAAAAATGGTTAAAATGCAAGACTTTGTCCTCTGAGAGACAAGCCCTGGCAAATCTTAGCTTGATGTTACTGCCCTCGGCTGCCCTCCTCCCTTGCAGGAGGTTTGTGCTCCCTTGCAGAGTCAGCACAAGGTACCGTGTGCCTGCACTTCAGCGGCTCCAGCAAACCCTGGTCAAAGGGTTATTATTTTTTGGGTACTGTTGTTGTCGCCAGCATTTTGGGTTGCTGTGTTTAGTCCGTGGACTGGAACACAAGAGGCACGGGCATACACTCTGTTTTGCCAGCTCTGCTATGGGGGTGGTAGCCTTGGGGAGTGGTTAAAAAAAAGAGGAGTCCTAAATTGCACAGCTATTTGCTGCGTGATGGTGAGTCTGAGCCCTCAGCTATCCTCATTTAAAGGGAATGGTCAGGCAGGTATCATAACGTGTTTAAAGCTTAGGCTGTTGTTCTTGCGAAGAGTGTAATTTACAATAATTGCTGCTTTTAATAACGAACCAATCTGTTTGAGATGTTTCAATGCCCGCTAAACAGTTAAAATGACAACTAATTTTCAACATGCTGTTAGGGATGTAGGTATATTGACCTCGAGGTGTTCAGGGGGAATATTGTGGGGTCATTTCCTTAGTGAAAGTGCATTACGCTTAGGCTCCCTTCTACAGAAGGGAAACTGGATTTTGAAATAGAAATAATCTTTCACTTGCTTGAGACTTACTCGATGAGAGGTGAAAGGAACATTAAGAATGTAGGTGAATAACAAATATCTTTGGCTTTGTGGGTTTGTATTTTCCCATAAATCAGTCAGCAAGTTCCCAGTCGTGACAACCACATGTCCCATATTCTGACATTGCAGCCACCACAAAACTCAAGAGAAGGGTGTGATCAGCCCATAATAAGAGTAGCAAGCCCAGCAAGTAGCATTAAAAAAACAGTTTTGCAGATTTTTTACTTAATATTTTGCAGGCTGTCAGTGCC
>NW_009970725.1:7226826-7250008 GCF_000747805.2 Chaetura pelagica
CTTTCCTCTGTGAGTCCCCACGTTGCCCCTTTCTACTTGGTAAAGCAGCAAGCAAAAGCTCATCGTGGGACTTCGTGGGGTAAGAACAGGCTGAAGACCTTTAATGGTTCATTCATAAAGATTTGACACAGCTTAGTATTTTGTGATCCTCATTTTTAAGGAAACACTCGTGTCAATGAACATTTATTGTAAAATATGGGAAAGAAATAGGTTAAAACTCAAAGTAACAATGATCAGTGATTCTCTTTTTTTCTCTCCTTATTCCTGGGGGCTGAGTTCCCTAGTGCTCTTGGTGAAGCCACCACAAGGAGTGGGGCTGTCGCACATTTCCCAGCAAGGGTGAGCTCTGGACATGC
Organism: Chaetura pelagica; assembly: GCF_000747805.2. Lineage (NCBI taxonomy): Eukaryota > Metazoa > Chordata > Aves > Apodiformes > Apodidae > Chaetura > Chaetura pelagica. The sequence continues at coordinate 7,227,183 of NW_009970725.1, forward strand.
AGCCCAATGTCACACAAACATCCCAAATTTAAAAAAGAGAGTAGGATGCATTACTCTTCGGCAGCTTTGGATTGCTTGGCAGGGCTGCATTTCTTGACAGCTTCTTGCTGCATTCAGGACTTCTGAATAGTTGGCAGAGCTGCCAAAGTGCTGAGAGATGTGGTTGAAGGTGCTGATAGGGAAGTCTGCGAGCACCCAACACCTTGTGTGCTCCTGTTGTGCAGAGTGGCCTCTCTGGGAGCAAGGTGCAAGTTCGCTTCAGCCTCTGAGCGGCCCGTTCCAGAGCTCTACCAGCCCCTATCCAAATGCTGGCCTGAACCAACCCTGGTTGGCTTGAGATCTGGTGGGATCATGGTGCAGCAGGGATAAGAGGCACTTTGTTCTCCATCGTAGCTACTCTGCAATTAAAGCCGACAGTCATGAGGCTAGATTTACTGCTGTGCTCTCGCTGTTTTGCATTGCACAACAGTACAAACAACCAGAGAGTGAGTGAAATCATGGTGCAGCAGGAATAAGAGGCACTTTGTTCTCCATCGTAGCTACTCTGCAATTAAAGCCGACAGTCATGAGGCTAGATTTACTGCTGTGCTCTCGCTGTTTTGCATTGCACAACAGTACAAACAACCAGAGAGTGAGTGAATTCGATCGGTGTGTCCTAAGGATTGTGAAATCTTCCTTCTGTATAAATTTGCTGGCTGAATTTTAAATATTATTTATAAAAGGGGCCTTTCCTTTTATCGTAAACATAATTTCCCTCTCTGTAGGGCTGTAAGACAAACGGTCTTAGTCTTCAAGGTAACTTTTTCAGTGTTCTGTCCTTAACAAGGTTTTGGCTCATATCCCCTGCAGCACACTTACTAACTGAAGCTATTTAACTGAGATGCTAAAGAAAAGTACTGTTTCTTCAGCATTTGGACCCAACACTGGCTTAAGAGAAATGTAGAGCAAGGATGGCATTTGTTTTGCACTGTTCAGAGCCTTTCTAAAATACTCTGAAGTGTGCTGTGGTTCTTATTTTTGGTCTGTTTCCTCTGTCTGCTGTTGCAAGTAGACTTTCTCTTGCTAATCTGCTGCCTGAAATACTCTTTGTTCAGGAAAGCAAGTCTCTTTCTGTTGTAATCAGGGCTAGGAATTCAGCTGCAGGGTCACTCTTGGTGCTGTAGAGTTCACTGACCACATTTTGCTTCTGGCAGTCCTAGCTTTGGCCCCTTTACACAGATCAATGCCAGGCTAACCCCATTTATTGCTACTACTGAATCAAAACTCTGCTTCTCCTATTTAATTTAGCTCAAAATAGATGTAATGCGAACAAGCATCAGCATGGCAAAAGAACCAGAAGAACGGGAGGAAGAAAAAAATGCACTCAGGATTTTTTTGTATTAAATAAACCAAATAGTGCCAGGCTTGAGATGGGAGGAATTAGTTTGCATTGTATCATTAGACCCTTTATAAAAATCAATCATCATCGTTGATTCTAATTTGCATTGGAGTATCAGAGTTTATATGGTTGTCTTCAGTTCCCTTTTTGTGTTTAAAACCATTTCTAATGTAACTGCTACTGCTTAAGCTCAGCCATGCATTTGGATTTCTTCTGAGTTTCTTAGTCCCAGATCAGTCTCCTGGTTTGCTTTGTTGTGGCCCAACTAGATGAGCCTCCAACCTTTTTGCTATATGACTTCCACCATTTACCACAGCATCAGCATCCTAGAAACTTCCAGACTTACTTCTGGTCAAGTGAAGTTGCTCTTGGCAGGAGCGTATTATTCTTGGTGAAGCTACTTGGTGTGGAGCACTTTGTAAGGCTTGTCACTGTGAGATGGGTTAGAAGGTTTTGTTAAAGCAAGCATGTGGCACGTTAGACTCCTGTGGCTATCAAACCCTATGGCTGGAATATGTATATGCATTTGTTCCCGTATCTGTGGCACACCTCAATTTGAGCAATTGTCGGGATCCTCAGGACTGGACTTGAAGTTTAGATGACGAGACCTTTGTGGTGTGGTTGGCATCCAGCCACCTTTCCTGGCCACGGCTGGAGTTACAAATTCCACTTGCCACACCTCATTCCACACTGCTTGTCAAATATGTGGAATGAGGCACACACACATCCTCAACCGATGTTCTTCTGAGCTGAAACTCTGTTGTTTAATGAGGTTTAGTGTTTCTGCTGAAAAACAAAACAATCTTGCCATGCATCCCTCCACAGCACCCTAGAAAACCTCTCTCCAATAATCCCCTTTGGTTCATCACCTTCAGGACGGTGTTCAGCAGAAGTCATGCTCTCACTCAGGTGCATCTGTAATGGGATAGAAGGTGGCTGCCATGAGACAAATCTGTAATTTAAGCGTTGTTGCTGAAGTTAATTGCTGCTATCTTCTGTTAGATGATCACCACAAGACCCCTGAAACCTTTCCTGTTTGTTTCAAATGCAGTTTTATTTCTGACATTACAATTCATCTGTTCCCAAAGGCAAGCTTTTCAAGTATTTGTTCCAGAGGGGAGACCAAAGCCTGTCAACTATAATGTTTGTTGTTTTTTTCTTTGTTTCACCACCCTTCTTCCCACTCTTACTGATTAAATTCCTTCTCCTTCTTCTGCCTGTGCTTTTGTTTTTCTCACAGATCTTTGTCGTTCCGATGGAGGATGCTTTGGTTTCCCACTCCCAATGAACGTGCATTTTGCATCTCTGTTGCCTCCTTTCCTTGCCTCCTGCAGGAACAGTAGTGCTGCAGCCTCTCTGCTTTCCTCCCCTTCTGTGACTGGGAGTGAGCTGATGGCTTCCTGCACTGCTCCTCTGGGCAGGAGATGTATATCAAGCAAAACAGAGACAAATAAGACAAAAGCTGCAAGGCCTTCCTGATGTTTCCCTCAAACTTTACCTGGTCCCAGATAAAATCCTTTGCAGATACTGTCTCCCAGACTTTAGCTGGAATTGCTCTTTTAAAGAGTCCAGATGTGTTGCTGTATACGATTGTCCCTTTATCTGCTCCTTTACCTGTCAGTTCCTTCTCTTGTGGTGGTTTCTTCCACTTTTCAGATCTCTATTGAAATGTGGTGGGATTTTTGCATGCAATTTAAAAGACTATTTCATTGTAGTTGATGGTTTTCTCAACCTTCCACCATCTCATACTTTTGATTCTCAAACTGCTCTTTTAAAGATTATTTTTTATATATATACTTCCAGATCTTGTAGTCTTGATTTTTCCTTAAACTCGTTTTTTTTCTATTACAGAAGCCAGGTGTAGTTCAGAGTTGTCACTTTGGCTCTAGAGAACTTTTCCACTTACCAGAATTATCTTACTGGTTATGACCATTCCAGATATTTAGCAGGCTTTAGTTAGATGAAGTCTTTCCCCCCTTTCCCACCAACCCAACAAAATACTTCTTCAGGTATTATTTTGAATGAGGATAATTTCGTATAAAGCTTATCCCTTCATCAGTAGTTAAATTAGCTGAGCCTCTTGGCAAGGGCCAGCTTCTCCAAGAGCTCCATTACACAGATTACCAAAAGGGAGATTTCATACCTAAATGCTTCCTCCACGGTGGCTGGTCCAGATGTGGAACTGTGTCACCTCACTTAACTTCTGTATTTTAAAAATAAGATAGCTATGTATTTTGTTTAGCTTTCATTTTCTTAGTGAAGCTGCCATTCACAATTTCAATTTTGAGCTGTACCTCAGAATCATCTAATGATATGGTTCTTCTTTGTTATTGGCTTCATAACACAGCTGTATGTCCTGTTGGTTTATGTGAATGTGAATTTATTTCTTGCTTTTCAATTTATTTTATTAATGTATTGTACTGTGGAAGCAAAAAAAGCAAATAGCTAGAGCAAGTGAGATAGCCATCTCTTGTTGATTGACCAGCATGGTGTTTTCTGCTTCTTTAAACATTTGCATATCCTTTTGTCCAAGTTCTGATGCTTTGCATGTTAGTAATGACCAGAGAAGCACAAACAGACTTAGAAGCAGGGCACACCATCCGAAGAAATGCATATTGTAGAAAAATTCATCCACTATTCAAAAGTTATGAGTGTGATTGTGGTGTCAGGTCAAGCAAAAGCCTTTTATTATAAAATTAAGAGTTTGCTGAGGTAGTTAGCAGGGTTCTGTCTATGACTAGATAGTAGATTGCTGCTTCATGAGGTTGGTGATGGCAATGATGGCTTCTGTTAGCATATAGCTCATGGTTATATGGATTGAGGGTTAATCCATCCTTGTGGGCAAAAATGCTAAAATTAGCTGCCAAATTGATGTTTTCATTATACAAGCTACAATGACTACTTGGAGAAATCCCCACAGGTCTGAAAACAGTAATAATCAAAATTGTATTTCTCAGCCTTGCATTCTAGAGTATCTTTTGCACACAATGGAAGCAAATGAACCAAATCTAAAATATGCTTTGTTCATATGCCATATGGTTGTCATCTTGCCAAGCACTCTTTCTTGCCTTCCAGAGCAGACTTCTGTGTTCTTTCCTCAAATTCTGTCCTTCACACTTAACAAAAAAATAGTTCCTTGACCCTCAGTCATATGCCTATCTTTTCTTGCTTTGTCACTAAATGTTTTCCTAACTTTAAGCACCAGAAAAGACATAAGACTAGTTCAGGCTACTGCATTGAAGGAACCTTTTAAATTTAACCGCAGCTGTGTTTAGCTTAGTTCAGGACTTTGGCCACTTCCCACCAGCCACCAAAAAGCATAACTACTCCTCTGAGGGTTTTCAAATCCAAAGATGGACAGATTTTAGTATGGGATGAGGATAGGGAAGTATCTGGGTCACTGACGGTTTTCAGTTCAGATCCCATGTGCCACATGGATAGCCCATTTCCAGAGCTCTGGGGAGGCTCCTGTCGCTGCATGCTGCCTCATATGTGTATTTTTAGCAGGAGGCTGTTCCCTGTCCCCGCACCAGATGTACCTATGCGGTGTTATGCTGCCTGTCCTGGGGTGTTAAGTAACCCATGTGCATTTTGAAATAGCTAATGATAATACGATTTTTCTTGTGATAGTGCTTGGGCTTTTTCACTCTCCTGCTTGTTATGAAATCTGTAGGCTGATAATTTTAATGGGAGTTACAAGAAGAGAGGAAAAAGTCCCAGCCAGCCTGGAAATGCATGGAATAGTAGCAGAGCCAAGTAAACGCTCCCTGTTGCAGTCTGTCTTAACAAGGACTTCCAAAAAGCCTGTCATTTCAGTAAGTTCAGCTTTTACCCTTTCCTTGTGCTGTTATCCCTCCTGGCAGTCTCTGTCCCTGTGGTGGGGTATCAATAGATTATAATTTTTCTGAGGTAAGGTCATTGCTTTTCTAAGTTCAACTATGGAAACTTGCTGGGAGGGGAAGAGGATGGGAGAGAGAAGGAGGAAAACCCAGTGATGACACAGAGCTCCTAAAAGTTGGTCCTTTTTGCCCAAAATGTTGCATCGCTGGGAGCGACGGATGAATAATTTAAGACTACAATTTCGTACTGTATTTCTAATTCTATACCAGCCTGAATTGTAACTGTTGAAATTGCAGTTCTGTTTACACTGTTGTCATAAATTAGATAATTACAAATGTATGGCTTTCAGTCCCTCTTGAGTTGGGTTTTTTTTTCTGCAGTTAAGTTATAGATGAAGCTATCTGTTTTATTGTCTAGTCTCATAATTACTAAAGTGGACACAATGTCTTCAAACTTATGATTCTGTCTGAGACTATTTTATTATTGGTTGCTCCAAGAAGCATCTGGAGAGTGCTTAGAGCTCTTTTGCATTAGAGCATTTTGAAGACAGGGTTTTATTGGATGCTTATAAATTGTCCCTTTCCTTTTCCCTCTTCATATGGCAGGAAGAGCAAATAGAGGCTTTATTGTGTTTTTCTTAAGCTTGGTAAGATGATTCCACATAAAAATTCTTGAGATAGTCTGAAGGTGGGTTTCTCGTTCTTTGGATGGTCAATCTGAAGTAGATCATGGTCTGTTGGTACGTCCAAAAATGCATCTTCTCTAGATGGGTCAGTTTTATCTCTTTCTGCTCCTAGGCAAATTAATAAACCAAATTTTAAAAGTGCAAAGGAAAGCAGGCTGATTCAAAGGGAGAGGCTATGTTTTTCATCACCACCCTTTCAAAGCCTCTCTGAATCAAAAGAACCATTGGATTGCGAAGGCAAGACCTATGCCACACCAGAAGCTCCCAGTTCAGCAATTTTCCCAGGGTAAAATTATAACTCATGTTTCCTCAGCACAGGCTGTAACTGGCAGCGTTCCTTCTACTTCTAAGGGTGAAATTGCTGCAGGGGGAACAGACATCTAATGTGCCTCTGGAAATTTTACAATGGGTGTAAGCCACCCTTTGTGGAAAGGTAGACGTTCTTCTGGAACATACCCAAGGGCAGGTGCTATTCATAGTGGAGTGTAAATTAACTTCAAATAAGGCAGTACGGGCTTATTTTTGTTCAGTTTCAGAGTCAAATCTAAAGAAGAAAAACACATTTCTCAAATTCTGACAGTTTATTATGATCTTCCAGTTATCCCACTGAAGTCTGCATTTTTATGGGTCTTTAAAATCTTCAGATATGACTGCAATTCAAGATGTTAATCTTTATTCATGTACTACTGATAGGATCTTAACTTGTAAACAGAACAGACAAATTTTAGCAATGTTTGTTTTTTGGTGTTGCTTCTCGCCAGAAGAGTATCGGACAAATCGCAAACTCAGTCCGAGAAGAGCGTAACCAGTTGGTTTCTTTCCCACTCAAAATTTGACACTGTCTTTAAGGATTTGTTTAACTTTGCATTCGAATGTACCAGCATGGTTCTGGCAAACGGAATCCTTTCCTTCTAAACCCAGGAGGGAGTATTTTTTTTCTTGTCCTTTTCTTATGTAAAGACTCTACAAAATATGCACAGAGTGCCTGCTAGAAGTGGATAAAAGACAACAACACTTGAGTGAGATGTCTGACTGAAAATTACATTATTAATATATCTCAACCTACAAGGTGTCCAACTGGGAGCAGCTGGAAGATAGTTGCCAGTGTTCAGAGCTGCCCTATCCCTTCCCATGGGGGGGTCTGTTCCTGGTCCAAACCCCAAGTATATGCATGGGGAGGAGGTGGATGTTGCATGCCTGTCTTTACTGGTGCAGGAGAGGAGCTGGGAGATCTCCATCCCTCATGGAGGCAGCAGGAGCTGTTCCCAGAGATAGGGGAGAGCTGCCTGAGCAGCTGCCTCTTTCAGGGAGGAGGTTAGGACTCTGGATGGAGCCCCAGAGTGCATAGGTATGTTACCTGCAAAGGTGATGTCAGGCCACACCTCTTGCGCCCAGGATGGAGTGGTCCAAGGTGTTAGGATCAATGGTGCTTGCTGGAGTGGATGAAGCCTTGTACAAAGGAAAGCTGGTCTGTCATTTCTGTCGTTTGCCAAAAGGTGAAACTTTCCCTTTGGTGTACTCACTTTCCTATGAAGTACAGGTAAATTCATGTTGTCTCTGGTACCTGAGGTTTGATAGAGGTAGGAGAAGAAAAGCGACCTATTTTCCAGGTTTAAAGGAAAGTAAATGAAGCTGTCCTCAGGGCAGCAGAAGCAAAGACTTCTGTATCAGCTGTAGTGTTGTGGGCAGGGCTGCCAGGCTGCAAAAGGCTTTTCAGACCTGGCAGCCTCTTTCCCAGGGACTGCTCATCTTTTTAATATGGTTTCCTTCCCTTTTTTTTATTTTTTAAAAAAGGAATCCACAGTGACTGCAGTCTTTCTCTGCTGAGACTTAGGGATCTCTTGGCACTTACTGGCTTGTAATAGTTTCTGCAGTATTTGCAGGATTCCCCTTTTGCCTGTGAAAACGAAGAAGGCTGAGCAAAGGTCACCGGGGTGCTTTGCTGTACACCTCATGAAAAACTTTGAGCTGGGCATGTACCAGTTAGAGAAGCCTCAGACTGGGGAGTTACGCTTTGTTTTGGTCACAGTTTTATTGCTAGTTTGACTAGAAGCTGGTGGAGAACAGACAAGCCCCTGGTGGAGCAAGTGTCCTGAAATGCCAAGTATCCAGTCAGCCCGTATCATATAGAGCACCATTGGAAGCAGCACAGCAGGTCTGTTGACCTTTGGTCCAAAGTCCTCCTGCTTCTAAACCCTGTGTCCTCCAGCATGTTTAGGGGATGTTTTTGCCTCCTGCATCCTGGGGTAAACACCCTGTGATTATACAGTGTCAGGTGGGCAGTGGTGTGCTTGTGCAGTAATTGAGAACAGCTTTCAAATCCGGTTTTGCTTGTAAATTAAATGGCTGCTTTTACTGAGCAAGAATCAAATCAGCACGTCTGAAGACCGTAAGAATCACCTACTTAAAGCCAAAGCAGCTAGTGGATGTGTGTGTGTTTGGGGGTAGTGAATCTGGGCTGGACCTCCAAGTTATATGTGCTTTTTTTTTTTTTTTTTTTTAAAAATGCAATGGTTTGAAGAATCAAATCAGCACGTCTGAAGACCGTAAGAATCACCTACTTAAAGCCAAAGCAGCTAGTGGATGTGTGTGTGTTTGGGGGTAGTGAATCTGGGCTGGACCTCCAAGTTATATGTGCTTTTTTTTTTTTTTTTTTAATAATGCAATGGATTGGTGAAGGTCCTGCTTGCATTATGGGCTTAAGTACTGTGCCAGCCACATTTACCACTTGCTTGACCAAAGAGTAGAGAGTGCGCACAGCAAGAAACGGACAGGCAGTGCCGAAGAACAGAGCTTTACTTACAGGGCCTGACTGTAATATATTAAAGCATTTGCACTGGCCTCAGCACTGCTTACCCAAACAAGCAAGGGGCTAAGTTAATCTTCCATAGAGAGTACGCATTTGTAGAATATCTTGAAGTAGGTACTAGACTTTTTCTTTTTTTAATTCTTCAGTTTCAAGGCTCATGGGAATTTTCAGAGAAGCTTATAAGCAGTTGAGAAGATACATCCTGTCCTTGTAAATCTGACCTTCTCCATCTTTTGGACTTACTGCTGTACTGGTATAAGTGCAGGTTATCATTTGACTCCTGTCCTTACTCCTAAATCATTTTTCTGCAGTTAATTTGAGATTTTTTCTTAAGGTCTCAGTGGCCAGTTTCTGATGAAGGTGTGGTTAGGGTTGTTCTTCTGAAGTTAGTCGTGTGCTGCAGGCTCAGCTACCAGGCACTGGCATTCTCAAAGTTTCTTCAAGGTCTTGTCCAAGACTGTCCTGCCTCTCCAGGTATGCAGCTCTCTCTGCCAAGGACAAATAGCTTGCTTCCCTCAGCCCTTTACCTTGCATTTGGTTCTCTGCACTTGTGGCATTTATTCTAGGTCCTGATCAGCTCTGATGAAATCTCAACAAGGCTCAGTTTACCGAGGAAATGCAACCACAGGCTCCCCAGCAGCTGCAGCACTGAGCGAGTGTACGTGCTCAGCAGTGCTGGCATCTTGAGGAGGAGGAGGAGGCTGTGAGCAGTCACCGTGCAGGATATGGAGCCAAAGGACCCTCGTCTGGAGGAGCTGGATTGGTGTTCCACCAGTGCCTCTGGGACAAGGAGGATGTAGCAGTGAAAATTGTCTTGTCAGGTAAGTGCTCCAGTCACCACTGCTACAGCCACTGGCTATGTTAGACCCCTCTGGGTATCTCCATCCCCATTCTCGGGCAGCCTTGTGGCATCCACCTTTCTAAATTGCATTGCTGCATGTAATTCTGAACATAGTACTAAGTGCTGCAAACATGTCACTGGTGGTGGGAGGAGTGAGCAGCTGCTTGGTATAGTAGTAGGTCTTCTGCTCCTCTTGGGTGCCTCAGCATCTCAAGAAAACCTTCCTACTTCTCAGGCTCTCTGTTGCATTTGACTGCCTTGCATAGGATGATTTGACCTTCTGTCACATCTTGTCAGACGTTCCAGATTTAAAATGAGTTTTTTTCTTCAAAGGTCTAAAATAATAATTCCTGTACTACCACTGAGTCTTAAGTGACCTGCTGTCTCAGCTGACTGTGGCACCGAATTGCAGCTGATAGTGTTTTAGGCCTTTTTTTCATGAGCCACTCAAACACAATTATTTCGGAGTTCTGCTTTATAAACATAATTCGTAATGTTCAGTGTCAGCATCCTAAAGCTTGCAGCTGTGAGGGAAAGAGCTCTCGGATTATACTGATGAAAAGCAAAACATGACAGTGCAATCAGCATATTTTTGCTGGGGAAAACAATGTGCTGTTTCTTTTTTTGTAGACCCAGTGGCACCAGTACAGTCCAGCCATCTCCTCAGAGATCTACCGGCCATTGGTGTAAGGGGGAAGATGCAGAAGACAGGGCATGGATGTGCTCACTTGTAAAGACTTTTTGGCAAAGATCTGGGCAACTTCTTTGTGCTTCTGGGCTCTTTAGAACAAAGATGAAGATGGCATGTGTTGGCGTGCCTTAAGAGACCAAAATGTGCACGTGGTTGTCTGACCACCTTGCAGGTCTCTGTCTGATGGGCCAGCATAACTCAGTGTCATCTATGGATGCAACATATCATGGCCATAGCAGTGTGAGGATATCACTAGCGCGAAGAGGTGCTCAGGGTGGAACTTTCCCCTTCCAGCAGAGCAAGCACATGGGATTCCTTGACACATAGCTCTCTATCTCTGCGTGCTTGCTACACCTTCCAGAAGTGCTGTTTGTTCTGTACTGATGTTGTTTATGTTGAATAAATGCTTTCTCCAGCCTCTTTGTTGTGGCAACTGTTTTTGCTTAATTGGAAAAAGTGGGGGGTACTTGTTTAAGCATTGTGGTGAGACATGATCATGATTTTTTTTTTTTTAATCTTTAATGAAATGTGTGTTTTGAAAAAGTCACCGTCAAAATGGGGACACTTACACAGAAACTGAATCTTGAGTAGTCCTAATGTTCCTGGTTTAGATGAGGGACTTGAACTGGGCGTTCCCACCTCCCACAAGCATCAGCCTCCTATTTCTTAGAGACAGGTACATAGCTGTCCATGACGTTTGAATTATTCCTGCTTTATACTGAAAGAAAAGGGATTTGTTTCTCCAGCTTCCAAAATCTGTTCACTGTTTGGGTTCATTCTCCATACAGTGTATGTGTTCAGAAGAGACCTTTCTACTGAAGATGGCTAATGTGGGTGTGCTAACTGCTCTTGCCAGCTGTTCCTGCGCACCAAGCTTTTGTAGGGAGAAACACCCCTTGTGGCTTGCTGTTGTGAAAAAATTTAATGAATGCAGACAGATTTGATGCTTTATTATAAACTGCTGCATTATTATTGTTTCTAATGTCTAGAATACGTAAGACGATTTTTTTCACCTCCCCCCCCAAAAATGCAAGAGAGTTTGAAATGTGTAACTTTGAGTTTCTCAGCAGTAAGAATTGCCTGGGCTGTGACAGGGACCATCTGGTAATTTTAGAATTTGATACGAAGGCTAGAGATACAGCAGATTGACTAGTGATCACTTTAGTTAGTAGAAGCTCAATTTACCAACTTCGGCTTGAGCTGGGCTGGTTCACAGTGAAAATGTTGGCTACAATAAACCTAGCCAGCAAGGCCTAAACCCGCAACCTAAAATTATCCCCACAGTCCTGTGAGTCAAGTAGATGTTTTGTACTTGAATGTCAGGCCTCCTGTGAGTGAGCTCGGGTTGTCTTGTAGTGGCATGTGTTTTGTCAAGGTTTCTGGCTTAAGAAGGGAACTGGAATGACTTTACTCAAGACTAGAGAGTGTAAATAACACTTCTGAAACCGCTACTATTCATAGCAGTCTAACATGAGGGAATATTTTGAGCAGAGCAGGAAGCCTCCTGTCTCTTTGTTTTTTGTACGCTTAGCACATTGTAACATCTTGCGTTCTTCAGATATCTCTCATTTCTTCCACTTGCTACCAGAAGAGTGACAAGGTTCTTAAGTTGTTCTTTGGGTAAGCATCTTGGTCCTACAGCTATTCTGTTTTTTCAACCCAGATAAAGGCTTATTCTTTAACGATATTCTTGAGTGGAGTTGGGGAGAAGACTGTATGGAAGAAAATGAGAGGAAAAGAAATCTGAAAGCTCTCCTCCATGGTCCTTAATACCCTTTGGTAGAAAGACTTCTAAATCCTAAGGAATCTTGTTAACCCTTGGGAGGAGGAGTTCAGGCAGGGCTGCTTTTGTTTCTGTGCAGTCTATGGGAGGGCTTGCCTAGAGCAGAAGATGAGAAGCGGATTCAGGTATGCTCAGAAGACTCGGGCATATCAACTGCTTGCTGTTGAAAGACTCCTTCAAATATTGACAAGAAAGCAGAAGAGCCCCAAACTGCTCTAATAGAGCAGTGTTTTTGTGAGCTGAACCAAAACTGAAAAGTTTTATGCTACCTAAATGCCTTTAACCTGCCTAGCACACAGATTTTAACCTTTTGATTTTATAGTTTCAGGAATAAATTAATTCTGATTGAAAACTTGTAGTCATTTAAAAAAAAAAAAAAAAGTTGTTGGGGAAAAAAAAATATGAGTACTAATAATGATCAATATTTTACAGGATACTTGTAGTATTTTTGTCCATAGGCATTGTAAAACCTGGTATTTCCTCTTCTTACTTCTTTTTTTTGTTGAGTAAATTTAAAAATGTTTGAGAAGAAAAGGTACCAAGTGGAAAAACTGACTGTTGGCAGATGAGGAAAGTCACTGCCCACCCAGCCTGTGCAGGCGCTACCTGTGCTTTCTGTCTCACTTGTGAATTAAGTTGGTGTGGTTCCTGAGGCAGGTGAACAGCCTCTATGATTTCCCATGTGGGAACAGCCATGGCTGAGCTATAAACCCTTCCTGGGTGCAGGTCTCACCTTCCTGACACCAAGCACAGCAAGGGAGCCTTCCAAAGAACTTTTTGATCCTTGTGTCATCAGCTGTTCTAGATAGCTTTCTGGATCCCAATGAGTTTATCTTCTATTACTCTCTTCTCTCTTCCTGTAATTGTTTCTGAGGAATTATATTTATGATCACTTTAGGTAGCAAAGCTTAATTTATCAGCAGTGCCTTGTTCTAATGACTTTTTACCTAAACCTGTTCACTTCCATGTTTGTAGTTATCCAGTGCAAGCCATGTATTTCTTCAGACTATTTGCCCGTGCTATCCTTTCTGTAGCTGAACTGATACAGTGATTCAACTAAAGCAGTGATTAAGCTCTGATCTGTTAAATGTCAGAGTGGTTTTAATGCCATACCCGCTGGATGGTGGTCTTCTGTGCTGCAGCTGTGCTAGTAGGTTGTGCCACATAAAAGAAGCTGTTTTTTAAGCAACTGGTTCTCTGAATCCCATTTCTACTTTAATATCTTTGGGGCAACTGCAAGCAGAAACATCATTGCCTAATTTCAAAGTGGTCTCCAAAACAGTAGCGAACTGCTTGGTCGAGGAAAATGTGCCTCATGAACTAAAGCTGGAGCAAGGCTGGCATTATTGTATTTAATATCTAAATGTTGAGCAGGTGGACATTGTTTCTGGAGGCACAAAAAATAAAGGCAACTTAAAGAGGGAGTGTTTAAAAAGAGGAGGGTGAAATAAGATAGCAAAAGATTTTATAATAAAGCTTTTTTATTTCCTGGGAATTTTATTTGGTAAACTGTGTAAATGGCAGCTTGGTTAAGTATGCTTTTTGGAAACTGGTTCCCTTTTCTTATGGTTTTGTTTGGATTTTTTTTTTGCCTTGTAAAATGCCCACAGTCCTTTGACCTATTCCCATCCTGGCAGTGATGTTTATACTGCACATTCTTCTACCTTTTCATGCAGCCAGCTCTATCGCAGCTATGCTGAATGAGGTCCCAGCCTAACTGCAATATTAACCCTGCAAATCTGTTCATTTTCTCCTGAGCAGCCCCAGGCAGGGTATACAGGAGAATGTGTCCAATTGAAAAACTATTACAGGCTCGGTGGTGCTGCAGTGTGCTAAATTGCAACAGGGCTGTGTTTTTCTGCCAGAGAGGATCCAGCAAAGGGAGGTCGTGCTGTCTGTCTCATACAAGTTACAGAATTTGTTTTTTTTGTTTTAGTCTCAGCCTTTGTTGATTATTTTATTTTTTAATATTTTTTCAAACTGTTTGTCTGCTTTTAGGTACTGCAATGTGTTTCCTTTCTCACACCCGCTACTTTCCTCCTGCTAATCGTCCAATGCGTCCTTTCTTTTTCCCCCCAGTTTGGATCATGCCTTGCCTTCTTACTTTTGCCTTTCCAGTTGTTATTTTTTTTCTTCATTATTTTACTAAATATCATACTGCAGATCAGTAGCATCTTGGGTGGTGGTTGTATCACATAGCATTTATAGCAGACTTCAGTTTTGCATAGCGTGTGTACCTTATTTTGTCTGGACTTGTCTTCATTGCGCTGCAGGCACCTCCTCAAGCCATTGTAGTGATTAAGCATGGTATTTCTGCAGATTTATATTAATTTCTGCTTATAAAGAAACAGAAGAAACCCAACCCCTCTCCCCCCAACTTCTAAACTATATATTTTTCTCCATCCCCTTCATTTTTATCAGTATGTGACCTAAGCTCACTTTTGCGTATGAAAGAAAATTAGCTAAATACTTTGTGGTTTATAGATCCTTTTTGTTACATATTACTTGGATTTATTGTGCAACGTTGGCCTGTAAATCATTTCAGTTAGACGTTTACCTGGCTCGTGTTGCCTTTATGGTTTACGTCTTTTAACAGCCATGAAAAATGGAGAAGTGTTTTCAGCAGTGGACTTTGCTAGTCTTAATACCCAGTAACTCTCTCTCTCACGGCCGTGCTCCGCTCCTTGCGAGGTTTGCTGCCCAGCTCTGTGGAGATGTTTACAAGGAATCCATTACCTTTCGCAGCCGAAAGACGTGTCGAAAGAACAAAGCGAGTTTTGTGATGAAGTGTACCTGACTTCTTGCTGCTTTGCTTACCTTTTAAATGTAAAACTTAGTAATTTGCAAGGGCTTTTAGTTCTCAGGGCATCCCTATAAGATTCCACCCCGGTAGGGAGCTTTTCCTCCAGTCGAAAGCGGGGCTGGCTCCAAACTGCTCTCAAATGCGTTTCTATTTTAATCCCAAAGTTTGAAGGCAGCCTGCCTTACTGGCTCCAGCACATCGCCCTGCCCTGCCCCACCCGCCGCGCACGCAGGCTGGGGCTGCTTTTTGCTGGCATTACAGCTCTTCCTTTGTGACTAAAAGTTGGTTTCATCAGCAAAGCATCGGCTCCCGCTCTGCTCCCGGAGCTCGCCCGCCTTGGGAAGTCGCTCAGACCTGCAGCCTATGCGGGGCACGCGGGGGCACCTGTCGCCATACGTATAACTTTTAAATGGAAAATGTCTTTCTCAAAGGCTGTCGATGTCCAGTGGTCTGCAGTCCATGAGCAGTTGACTAGTCCAGGTGTTTCTGCTTCTGTTTCCGTGCTATGTGAATTGGGAATTCAAGAGAAGAGTGTGCAGGATGGAGGAGCTGAGGGTTTGTATTTCTGTTCTGACTGTACGGCAGTGATGGAGGGCTTGGGAAGGGACAGAAAGTCTACCTGGGGTCTTCTTAAAGGAAAACAGTAATTGTTCTTGGTCTTTCTGTCTGCAGCTTTTTCTGTCAGAGCCTTTATCAGCTCTTAAATATGAGAATTACTTTTTTTTTTCTTCTTTTTGTATGGATTGTCTGTCACAAGCAGCATGCAGGAAGAACTTGTTTTATTGAACATAATTTCTACTTTGTGGGGTTTAGCACAGCATTTTGCCCCACTTACTTAAAATGTAACCAGTTAAGACTCTTAGAGCTGGATTGATTTCTAAAACTGCCAAATATTTGTCTATGCTTTAATAAGATAAAAATCGGAAGCTGAGACTATGAGACAGTGCTATTGATTCAAAACTGTGGGTTTCTGTGAAGTTATTAAGGAGATCATTAACCCAGGTCTATCTCTTCACAGGACAGTCGGCCCAATATGTCAAGACCTCTGATCACTAGATCCCCTGCATCTCCATTGAACAATCAAGGCATCCCCACTCCAGCACAGCTCACAAAATCCAACGCACCAGTTCACATTGATGTGGGTGGGCACATGTATACCAGCAGCCTGGCCACGCTTACAAAATATCCTGATTCCAGGTAACTTTAAAAAGCTTGTTCTGCATGTCTTTGGCAACTCCTTTTCTTCCATTTCATGCTTGGACCTCCTAGGGCTGTCTTAGAATGATAAATTTAGTTCCGTTTGTTACAAAATTAAATTAGGTTTCTTTGTTCGTTGGAGGTTAGAAACTGACTTTGCTTTCCCTGCTCCACTGTGTTTTCAGTCAAATGGCACTTCTGCAGATCCCTATGTCTGTGTATGAAACAAAGTCTATGGTAAAAGAACACTTACTTTCTACCACCTAGAATTCTGGTCTTGTGCCAGAGCACCCATTCTGTGGTTTATTACATTTAAAAACTAGTAATACCGCATTTACGTCCAGTTGTGGGGGTGTTGGGGTATTTATTGTGTTTTTTTTTCTTTTGGATTAGTAACCACTGTCCTGTACTATCAATGTGTAATCTCAGATTTGTCACTTGAGGTAAAGTCGTATGTAAGAAACTGTAAAATGGCATTAACTGAAAACTTTTTACAGAATCTTAAAACTTTTCAAATTATTAGAGTCTTAACTCTCACGTACATTCTGAGTGAAACTTTTGAGGCTATGGTAGCTTATTGGTATTAAGCAGTTAGAAAACCTGCATGCATGTGTAACCTGCAAGTGGTGTATATAGAGCAGATGAAATAGGAGTGCAGCTTTAAGAAAACAACAGTGGCATTGAATACAGTGTGTGTGGATAGCACATTGTGATGATTGCAGATAAACACTGCAGGGCTATTGTGATACTAGGAGTTGGTTATCAGTTTGCGGGTGTTTATTGTGTCTGCAGTATTAGTCTATACTTTGCCCTTTGTGGCCTGATCCTGCTCTAGAAATTAGACAGTGTTACCTTCATGGTCTTTCCACTCAGAGAGTTTTGGAGTTTCTTGATCCTGCAAATCTGACTTGCCTTTCTAAAGGGTACAAGGCATGATTCATGGGATTTGATTTTGTTCTAAGCACAATTTTCACTGGTACTACAGCCCCTGCAGCATTGCCTGTGTAGTTTTAGGTGGGACTGGAGCAATGCTTCTGACCGTAGGAGCTGACAGGGCTAGAAAGAGAGAAAGTAAATAAAGATGTATGAAAGAGAAACCACTGGGCACATGGCCTTTCTTATGACAACCTCCATAAGGAAGACCAGGGAAATAACAGAAGGCATGTCAAAGCGCAGGCCTGCCAGAAGAGATTGAAGCAATGTCTGGAAAAACTAGAACTGTTCTTCAAAAACCAAATCTATCATTTTGGGGAACTTTTTTATGACCTGCTTGTGTTCAGCTACTAGGAGTTGTGATTACTTAGGTTTTTTTCAGTGGTTGGAATAGTGATGGTGTCTAAAACTACTGTTGTGCTGTATGAGAGGCTGCTGCTATTAATGCATGCACCTTCTGTGTCCGTGCCAGATTGACTGGGACAGCATATTGTTTTAAGTGAAGAAATACTAAAATGTCTTTCATAAGTGTGTTTTGTGGCAGTGGAATGTAAGCTTAATGCATTCTGTATTCAATTGAGCCATTGTAGCACTTGAAAGTGGAAGCTATGCCTGTAGTATCAAAGCTGGTTTAATAAATTAAACATTTTAAAGCTCTTCAAACATAATTTAAAGAAAACCCAAAGTCTGAGTTGTAGTCATTCTGTTTCAAGTCGTTCTGACATGCACTTGTGTTTCAGTTCTGACAGAAAGTGTCTTTTGAACCCCTTGATGAGTGAATATTTCCAGCATAGCTGTTAGAACCTGGAATTCCCAGCCACTTCCAGAACTTGAGAGTTTGGTTGTGGGTTTTTTTTAACATTAGCAGCTTCAAAAGAGCAATTATTAAGCTCGTTTGGATGTCAAGACAGTGGCATGAAGCAGTATGCTGGCAATCATTATATAGTTGTTAGGGTTTTTGTCTGTGAAATTTTACCTTACCTTTTTTTCTTCAGTGAGGGGGGGATGTGTGTATGTAGCTCTCTATAGATACGGATATGGTGAGTGCTGGTTACAAATTATCCAGTAATATTTCGACATTAATACATGTTGTTCCTTGAAGCCTGACCTGGTCAGTCTATATCTACAGTCTTTGTTGGTGTTAACCAATCCAAGTTTTTGGTCAACATTACTCGTATGTTTTTCTACTGGTATCACGTGTGTGAAGGAGATCAAAACTAAGGCAAGGCCTCACAGATGTCTTTGGGCCAGTTGAAGCCTCCTGAGGCTTATTGTCATATGAAGTATTGTCTGTGAAAAATAAGGTCTTGATTATCTTGCCTGAAAGAGCAGTGCTCCAGGGATGAGTCAAAGCATAGGTTGCAGGCTCCAGCATCTAACAGGTTGAGACATGAAAGTCATTAGGCTTCTGACTCGTATTACATGTAGTCTAAGGGCCAGAAGCCTAAAATGAACCTTTCATCTGTGGGCCAGGTACCAGAGTCATCTTTCTTTGTGCGATTGAAATGGTGATATCCAAACCAGCAGCTTTGGAGTCACTGTGGCTTGTTGGTGTAAAGGAGACCTATCCTGATAGAGCAGTCTCTGTCTTTGAGAACGTGTGTGCTCTTCCTTCTCCTTTTAGATCATCCTATCTTGTGCCTCTCTGTTTTCTCGTTCTTGGATAGTAGAGTAGGAATCATAGAATCACAGAATGTTTTGGGTTGGAAGGGACCATAAAGATCATCTAGTTCCAACTCCTCTGCATGGGCAGGGACACCTCCCACTAGACTGGGTTGCTCAAAGCCCCATCCAGTCTCTCCTTGAACACTTTCAGGGTGGGGACATCTACAATTTCTCTGGAAACAGTACTTTAAAAAAGAGTTTCTTAGATTATATGAGGTGAAGACTTGTAGCTCACAGGGCTCATTTTCCATAGTTCTTTTGTTTAAATCCCCCTAACTGGTTTGTACCTTGATATGTGAAGTGCCTACTGACAGGTATCCATTCATTCTTCCAAAGCAACTCAGGTGTGACTATAAAATCATCATTACTTATACTAGGTCCGTGCCCTTTGCTATGGAAAGACCATTGAGGGCTTCTCTGCGATGTTCTTGTGATTGAAGAACACAAGGAATTGGAGCCTGTCTGTGTTTTGGCCAAAGGCTGAGATGGTGAAGCAATCCAACAGACAAGCAGCTTATCTAATAGATGGTTTGAATTGAGTAATCCTAGAACTTTAAATTCTGAAGCTGAAATAATGCTAAAAAACTAGCAAACACCAAAATTAATTAAAAAACCCAGTAGCATAGAATTCCAAGGAGCCCAGTTATATTCTAGACCAGAGAGAACCTACTGTTTTCACAAGGAAGATCCCATATGGTTATTTTATCTTGTCAATAGGCTTCATGTTCTTCCAAGACACCAGTGAGGCCATGCCTCAGACATGATCTCATGCAGCTGAGTAATACAATTTGCCAGACTTAGGCTTCAAGAAGAGTCAATTTGAATCAGTATATATACCAAGACCACCTTATGTAAGGTCAATTTGCTGAAAGAAATAGTAGGGGTTTTTTTTAATGCCTGAGAGGGTGGCAGGTGTCCTTTTTTGTAGCTCTGTCCACCAAAACTGTACAATTGGTGCATTCACCCATATGCAGATTGGTCCTCCTCTTTTTGAGGTGTTGACTGATGGTTATTTGTATGCCTGTGTGAATGGACCAAACGAGTTGTTTCTCTTTTGTGAGGAGGCTTATGTTTTTGAAATCTGTTCTGTTTTGAACTACTTCATGCCCTCCTCTTCTCAACAACCTTTGATTTACTTTAAGTCACTGGATCCGAAGGATGATATTTAGCAACACAAAGTGGTCTGTTAGAGGTTTGGGTGCACTACATTTTTTAATTATTTTGGTTTTTGCAAGTGAATATTTTTAAAAACAGGTCTGCTTTCTGCTGACCAGAGAAAAACACTCTATTTTTTTATTCCAGAGAAGATGGATACAAGATGAGGGTCTGCTAAAGGAGCCTTTCTTCCTTGAGAGCTGAGGCATGTGTATGCTGCCCATTGGTCCCTGTGGTCACCAGGGAGTTTGAGGCAAATGGGTTGAATTTTAGGATTTCTGAATAGTAGAGAAAGAACAGACCTGTTAGTGCTGATATTTAAACCTGAGCAGCCTACTCCCCTCCTTTCAGAGCATTATCATCTTGCATAGGATTGAACCCTTTGCTTGGAACTGTCATTCCTACATCTTTTGGTGTTAATCCTGTCTGTATTGTATCTACTAAAAGCTACTGTGCACCAGGCAAAGACAACCTCAACTGACTATCAGAACTAAATGGGAAGATGCTTGATTATATGGGCATCAGCCGTCTGATATCTCTGGTATCAGTAATATCAGCAGCGTTGTCTATTTCATATGTTCAAAGCATCTGGATTTTTAATTAGTTCTGTCCAAGTCATCTTGTACAAATATTTGCATAACACCATGGCACTGGATTGCCACATCCTGTATTCCTACCATAGTACGGGAAAATATTATTAAAAGCCTTGCATGTATTTCTTTGTAGAACCTTTTGGGGTACCTGTTTACATTGCTGCATCTCCCATCTTGAGTTACTCCCTGCATATGAAGATGGATTTTTCTTGTATGGTATTTCACAATACTTCCAAATTTCTGCCCAGGGCTGTTTCAGGTTTTCATATGAACCAATTCATTCGTGTCCCAGTTCTCTTACCCAATCTTTACTCTCAGCCCTCAGGGAAATTAAATTTCACACACTTGGATCCAGTTAGGACACTGGCATTTTTTGTCTGGTAAGGGGTTTTTTGCATCAAGAGCACAGAATTATTTAGGAGAATGCCCAGGCTGTTCTTGGCCTTTTTCAACAGTTGGTGAGCAAGACTTACCTTTCATAGGTTATGTAGGTAGATCTCTAAGGACATGTTATGAATTAGGCAGGTTAACACTGTTTGCTTTTTTCAGAACTTTGGCATTTTGTTATCGTAGACTGTTCCCAGTTCCAAAACAAGGCACCAGTGTGGCCCTTTGTTCGAATTTCTGTGCATTACAACACCATACTGTAGACTTATGGTTCAGTACATCTGTTGTGGTGAAGGTGTTCTGCACTTTGAGCAGGGCTCCCTCTGTAACGCCACCACAAGAGCAGCTCTGTCACAGGTTTCCTACTCATCTTGGATAGTACCTCTCAAATTGCTTTAAGTGATGCTAATTGTTTAAAGAAATAAACCCAAAGGTTTCTGACTAATGGTCATCAGGGGATTTTTTATTTTTTTTTTTGAGGAAATGCTGAGTGCTGAGTGGGTGCAACTGTGTCTTCGTTTCTCCTCTCCTTATTTAGATTCATCTTTCTGAAAGGTACATCTCTCATCTATGGAGGTATTTGGTGATCTTCCTAGAGTACCAACATCAAAGGCTGATGAGGTGGTAGTTCATAAATCACTATGACACTGAAGTAGCTAGACGACAGTAGGCTTGCAGTTTTTGAGAGCAAACGTTTTGTAAGTTGGAAGAAGCAAGTTTCCTTGGGTGTTTTCAATACTGCTGTGCACTAGCTCTGTCTGCTGTGTTAGCATGAGTGGTCCAGGTCACAGATCTTTTATTATTTTTTAACATTCCTGGCAAGGGGGGGAATAGGCAGGAGAAGTTGACAGAGGCTCCATGTGATCTTTGTTACCTATCCTGGCTTGCTCATCTAGTTATTCACCTTTTATATTTCATCACTTGATTGCTGCATGGTCTTATGGCAGGGGAAAGGAAGGGCTTGGGATAAGAAAATACACTGAGTCTCTCACTGACTCTGTGACCCAAGATAGCTGATTTAACCTGGAGCTTTGGTTGCTTCCCACTAAGGTTTAAAAATAAACACAAGTTCTAAAATACTTTGGGATGATGATTGAAAGTGTGTTAGGCAGTACAAGTTTTTTTGGTTGGTGTAACCACATGCAATCTTGAGGGGAAAACAGACACAGTGCTGTGACTGGTGGTACACTTTATGCCTATTTCAAGACATTCTGAGAATTTACACAACTGATATTGTAAAAGAAATATTTTGTAGCACACATCTGTCAATAAAAAGTTGAAGGGTTTTTTCTCTGGTCCTGGCCGGACCAAGATTATCTCTCTATATCTCTACATGTGTATATTGAACTTAGGGTACGTATTGACCTGATTTGGCTCAACTAATGATCACCACAGGTGATCACCACTGTTGCCTCAGTAGAAGTTAGTATTTTTTTAATCTTAGACCTGTAGCATGTTTAACTTGCCAGATCAGCAAGTAATTGCTGTTGCTTGTAATTGGTGACTAGGTAAAAGAAATAGCATGATCAGATTAACAGGTTCTCACATTGTGTGGTCAGTAACTGGTGGTGAGTCATCACTGAAAGGGCCACGAATTTGATGTTGTCCTGTTCCAAGTGTCAGCAAAAGTGTTTTTGGGTATTATTTGTATGGAGGATAAAAAGCAGTGTTTTGTACTTGGTCGTTGCTTCTGCACACAAATGTGTAAAATGATGGCAAAATGGAGATAGTGGATTGTTAAGAGTACTCTTTGCACCTGTGCAGACCCAGAAAAAGTAGAGATGCAGACTTTTATATTCCAGAGGTTCATGCCATGCTTAAGTATGGCTGTAACAGTGTGGATGGAAATATTCAGGGGAATAAATGTCAACATTCAGGAGTGTTATAAAGCTAAAGGCTTCAGCTCCTTATTTCTGAGGCTAGTACTCCTCTGAAGTAACAAACGTGTTTCTTGAGGGGAAAGAGGAAAATCTATATCCGTATTGTCAGTATGTCTCACAGATGCCTTTCCCAGTAGACTTGTGTGAGGTTGTATGGGTTGGATCAACCTGTAAGTCAGGGAAAGA
>NW_009970725.1:7250037-7252782 GCF_000747805.2 Chaetura pelagica
AAAGAGGAGGTTGTCAATAACTAGGTGAAGGGTCTGTGCTCTGAGAAATCCTTTCGTTGTAAAGGCTGCTTGATATCAGCTCCATGGATGGAAATTTGTCAGTGAGAAATAGTTTGCTCTTGTAGTGTTTGGATTTTTCTGCCCGGTAGTGTGGATTCATAAACCAGGCTGTGAAGGCACCCAAGCAGTATTTCTCATTCTAACTGACCAAGAAAATACTCGGGGAGGGAAAAAGAAGTGTGGAGTCCATGGATCTTGCTGGTTTGATAAGGAAAAGCCTATTAGAAACTGAGGTCGCACTGAAGTATTCTGCTTATCAGAAGTTTCTGATAGGGTCCAGGTTTAAGCCACAGTCTTTGAGGTTCAGTGGTTTGTTTTGGTTTTTTGCTATACTAGGTCCTTGTACTCAAGAACCTCTGTATGTTAACACTGGGTTCTCGTCCTGCTCTCACATGAACTGTTTGTACTTCATTGGTGTTTCATAAATCACAATGTAGTTGCTAAGCAAATTGGCATTTAGTATGTACGTAATTCCAGAAGTAAACATTTAGCTTCCAGTTTTACTGTCAACACGTGGCCACCTCTTGGGTGTGTTTGGAGCTTTAGGATATAGGTTCCATTTCTGGCTTACTTCCTTCTGGTAATGCTCAGCCTTCTGACTGGGTTTCACATGCACAAATCTGTTTGCCATTTGGGGATATGTTTGCCAAGATTGCATAGGAAATGGTGAAAACTTATCTGCACTTGTTTTAGTGCAAATAATGCATAAATGCTGAGTTAGCCTGGGGAACATGACCAGTTCTTGTGACATGAATGTGTCTTCTAACTTAACTGGTTTTAAGTTTATTCAAATATGGTCATGTCCTAACCAGACAACTGTTATCTGGCAAGCTTTATTTCTCCTTTATCATTTGTGCTCAGCCTTTCCCTGCATGTCACTGTCTCTTTGCCTCCTGCATTTCAGTATCTTTCTTCTGTCCCTATTCTGCTCTCAGCATGAACCCTACTAATCATCAGAATTTCCTCATTGCTTTGTCTTAATTTCTTTTTCATCTACACTTCTGTATTTCTGTTGGAAAGAGTCAGAGCTCACAAAGATCACAAGTGATCTTTACCTGATCAGATGAAGGCACATTGCTTGCTAGTCCCTTTCTCCATACACATCCTGGGTTTTCTGGCTGCCTTAGTGGTGAGCTGCCTTTGAGTAGTTAAGCAGCCAGCATATCTTATAAATATCTCAAATTATGCTTTCACTCATAGTGGCACCAGTTGAAAGGATACTCTGAGATTCATTTATATTGATCTCTTTTGTTGAGTCTTCATTGGTAATCAAAGAAACGATTTCCAGCTGTGATGTGTACATTAGCTTGGATCTGTAGGACTCTTGCAGCACGGTTGTTTCTCCACCTCATTTGGATGATTTTCTAGGCACATCCAAGGTCCTTTCAGTCAGGTTCATAGAGCTTAGCGGCTCGCTCCTGCAACAGTTTGAAAGCACTTAAGCTGAGCTTGTAACTGTTTCTTGGGGAATGCTTTATAGAGGCATGCCTTTAGGAAAGCAGTGGGCTCGTGGTCACCTTCTCACCCAGTCTTTCAGCTGTCCAGTGCCATGTGTGTAGACACTTGGACTAGCTCAAGTGCTCAAAGCAATATAGTGCAGTGCTCCACCTGGACTCGTTTATCCTGCTTCTAGCAAAGTCAGCTGTGCTGCGTCTGGTACCCAAGCTAATTACTGAAGAACTATCTTTTCTATTTCTACACACCACGGCATTTTGCAGAACAGACATTTGGTGAAGGGGAACAGCACTGGCATTTTGCTTTCTGTTTGTAAAGGATTAAAAAAGATGAAAGGGGAGACTAAGAGAAAGATGCAGGGATTTTATTTGTAAAATGAGATGGTTGAGCGTAGCAGTGTTAAATGCAGTGGAGTATACTTCAGTAGTTCATCAATTTATAAAGATTAATTCTACCTTTTAGACCCCAGTGGGGTTTTCACATTAAAATGTGACATGCCTGTCAGTCAAATGGTAGACATAATTGTTCTTTAAGTGACCTATTAAAATCCCATTCCTTTTAATTAAACATTGTATTTGAGTTCTCGTGCAGGCCGTATTTGAATGGTAAAAGCCCTTTTCACATGAGGCACAGTGCAGGTAGAGAACTGTCACAAGCTGCGTGACACATGCATGGAACAGGAGGAGGGATTGAAGTCCCAGTGCAGCAGCATGTAGCTTGTCTTTGGCTCCGGTTGACACGGAGGGAGATGAAGGGATAGGCATCATCTCCCAGGACCACACCCAAACCCTTTACATTCCTTGCCCGAGAGGTTGCTTGTAGTTACTTACTGTGGCATAGAAAGTTATAAAGCACAACACTTGCCATAAGTGTGTCACTTCAGAGCAAATGATGGATTACGTCCTTCCACACCCCAAAAGTCTTCTTCATCCTGTGATTAAAAAATAAATGTTGCAATGTTGAATTGGAAATATTTTCTACCATACAATGAATTTGTTTTGTTAGGTTGCTGGGATGTAATTGCAACAATGTCAGTGTATTAAACCTTTGATACAGGGTGATGGTTTTTTGCCACTACACCAGTGCCAAGAACTGCTTTGCTTAGCAGCTCTACTGCTGTTTATCTCCATCAGCACTAGTGACTATTTTGCTTCTGCAAAATCCTATTTTTTTTTTTCTTCTTTTGTTGGCCATATGCATACTATAAATTACAGTTCTGTGCAAATTCTA
>NW_009970725.1:7252821-7256335 GCF_000747805.2 Chaetura pelagica
GGTTCGCCCAAACTTGTTGGCGATCTGAGGGGAAGAAAGCTTTTCAAACCATGAAGGTTTGCCAGGCCCCTTCTACCCATCTGAAAATTGATCCCTTTTAAACAGTTTAGAGGGCCCTCAGGGTCTTACAGCTTACATAAAAAATGAAAGCCCTTCCTGTCTTAGAGCAGCGCAAGCAGTCAATACAAAAGAGAAAAACGATCTTTTAAGTGTATCCCATTGAATCCATTATCTCGAGGGCCTGTGTGTGATGCTTCATCAAAACATCATCATCTCAGTGATACATGGGGGAGAGGGTGAAGTGCCATTCAGGGGATTTCAGAGAAAATGCTTCAGTACTGTCAGTGCCACAGGACAGGCTAAATATGACACCAGAGAATGGGAGCTGCAGAAAAACTGATATGTTCCCCCTTATAACAAATTGATTTTGTATTTTACATGTCTGAAACAAGCAAATAGTTCAGAAAAAGTTTTGAATGTTCCTTTTATAGGGATAAAAGTCCTGATGGGCATTTCTTACAATAATTGCTTTGCTTTTGACCTGAGCGCAAACTTTTTTCAGATTTTTTTAATTACACTGGTAAAGAAAATAAGGGAAGAAAGAAAAATCAGTGTTTGTACCATCAGTGCCTTCTAGCCTTGTGTGTGGAGGTTGTGAAAGGGTTGGACTTGCACTGTCATGAACTAAAATTGATGTTGAATTTCTGGTCCTTGTGAGTAAGTGTGTCAGAACTGTTAGCTTTTAAAAACTGAACTTTTTTAGATCTCTTGCATGTCTGTGTTAATGATTCATATATTTTTCTTAGACTAGCATGAAAGACAGAGCTTTGTTTTCTGCTGTTCTGAGTTTGCAGTATTTACCTAATATCATAGTGGTGTTTTTTCATCTGATTATGTGGTTAGGAGTTGATTTTTTGCTGTCAGTGTTTTCTTACTGCAATTAATAAAGATATTACTCTTTGGTAGATTACCTGGAATAAAACAGAGGAAAAATCAGATTTGTTTCCAATAATCAGTAGTATCGATAATTCAGAAGTGCTACCAAAAAATACATTCTTGAAGGGCAAAAGGAAGAATGAAGACGTACTTTAGTATGCAACTGAGTTGTCAAACTGACATCCTTTGGGGTGTCCTCCATTTCCTTTGATTGAAAGGCTTGCTTAAATAAACTGAGTAGTAGGCAGTGGGTGTGTGCTTTTGCACAACGTACACCCAGGTGCTTTGTTGGCCAGTGTGATCCTAAAGGCAGAGTGCTGTCAACATTCCTAAGTGGTTATTACTCAATAACACACACCCTCCAGTGTCTTGGGACTACAAAACACTTTTTACCTAGCCTTCCTACATGAATAATGAAGCACTTCAAATATTCATCCAATTATAGGCAGCCTCTCTCTTGACTAAGAGTTGCCAAATGCAATTGGACATACTTCTGACATAGAATTTCAGGCTATATCTATGTTGGAAGGGTTTAGTCATAATTCTTGACTTCTGGGGAGAGATTAGATAACACCATAGTAGTAACTTCTCAGCCTCAAAAGCTAATGTTTATTCCCGTTTAGTATTAAATTCTAGTTTACTAGCAGTATCATTTCATAGTTTTAGAAAAATGTATATTATTTTTAAATTTTATACTTGGAGATTGTCACATTAAACTGTTCATGTTCTGTTAGAAACAGTAAGATGATCTGCTTATTCTCCAAGTGCTGTGGATACAGCTGCATACGACTGAAGTCACCATCAAGCATCTGAAAAGCAGACAAGTCACCATGTGTACTTTTCAAACATGTAGACTGTATTTATTTTCCTCTTCTAGTTTGTCAAAATGTTTTGCTGCCCATTGTGATTTGCTCCTGACATGCCAGCATCTGATTCTTCTCATGTCTTTGCTAACATTGTCAAAAACAATGTCCTCACCCTTTGCGGAGTACAAAGCTTTAATTTTACTTTACTAGCTTCTCCTGGGAGTGAGCTTCCCTGAATGTTAATCTGCCCTCTGGCCTTCCAAAACCTGACGAAGGTGTTGTGCCATACCCCTGCTCACGGCAGTTTCCAGCCCTGCTGCAGTAACAGCGCAGGGAGTCACGTTGGCTCCAGCGTGTTGCCTCAGTGGGAAGCCTGTCGCGGTGTCCGTCATTACGGTGCGAAGGAGGCACAACCAGTGGAGAAGTGGCGATAAATATTACTCTAGGAAGATGTAAGCTGGGGGAATGGTGGGCAGGGATGATGCCTCAAGGCTTGTGTTTCCCCCATGGAAGACCTAACTCACAGCAAAGGGACAGAAGAAAAACTGCTGCTTTTCTGTAGCTAAAGCGTATTTGGAGGCTCCTCTTTTTATCAGGCATTCTCATTTTCCCATTTTCTCGTATTGCTTTCTCATAAAGCTGAGCCTTGGGCCATGCCTTTCACGCTGGCCTTTTCTTGCGTGGTAGCTAACCCAGATAAACTCATCAGCAGAGCTACAATTGCACTTCCCCGCTTCCACTTTGGATGAATGGTGTAGCTCTCCAAAACTGAAAGGCTGCTGCTCTCTGGACCACAGAGGTCTGGTTCCAGGTGGGCATTTAATTCCTCACTTCAGAAGTAGAAAGAAAAGTCCTACTCAGGTATGTTTCATGCTTCTGTCTTTGGTAGGCTGAACAAAAGGAAGAGTGAAAAGGATGCTATTGGAAGTCGCTGCCTGTCTGGTATCCTTACAAGGCACAAAGCACTAGTTTGAAAATAGAAACAGCTGGTATTGCTGCGACTTTCAATTGTGTTTAGCCTCCACGTGGGTGACTTTATTTCCTATTAAAATGCTAAGTAGCTAAATCAGAGGTGTAAGTCCTTCCTTCTCCTTATTAATGAAGTCCTGAAAGCATGACAAACATGAAGGGCCCTAGGAGCAATGAAGAACATGTAATAGGCTTTTGTACTGTGCAAAAAGCATAAAGCTGGTAGGGCAGTTCTCATTTAAAGAAGAAAAACTAGTCGTGTTGTTCTCCAAACCTGTCCCCAAGCCTGCAGAAGGTCTGCCAGGGTGTGCCAAGCTGTTCCTGATAGGGACAGCTCAGCTGCAGCTCCTCTGGGAGTGTTTCTTCCGAGCGGCCCTTTCAGTTATGAAGAACTGCAGAAGGAACTCTGTCCCTTGGCCTTGCATGCCTGAATATTTTTCTTTCCAGCATGCTTGCGCTGGGGAGGGTGAGCGTTGATGAAAGCTTTATCAGCTGGAAATTGCAGAGGCTGCAGACAGAACAAAATAAATGGGGTGAGGTCCCCAAAAAAAACAGAGTGAAATCTAGTCCCGATAAAGGTCAAATTTACTGTAGCGCATTGCTGACTAAATGTACATATGAAATGAGGGCACATCCATCATAGCACAGACAGTTTATTTTCCTCATTGCTGTCCTAATATTATTCTGCCGTAGTAACCAAACACCCACAGCAGCATGGCAGGGCAGTGAGGGAGGGAGCTGGGAGGGTGAGGGGACAGCCAGTCTCCCTGCTGAGAAGTCATTTTGTACAGTTCAGTCAGCAG
>NW_009970725.1:7256622-7257318 GCF_000747805.2 Chaetura pelagica
TGACAGCTTTCCCTTCGTCAGAGACTGAGGTGAAACCCCTTCTTTGTCTTATCTAAGTGTCCGGTGATAATAAATAATAAGCCAGTGACATGCTCCCAAAATTAGGTGTGGAATTTAATTTTGCTCATGTTTGCAGAATCTAAGGAGCAAAACATGTCTTGTCTGACTTGGGTGCTGCAAAGAAGCCTGAGCTGTTATCTGCAGCTATGCAGTGGCTGTTTCTATACCCCTCAGTATTGTTTAAGAGGGGATTTTCCATGAAGATCAACCAGCCCTTGAAGTGTAGTGGAGAAATACCCCTTCCTTCTGACAGTCTGTTGCAAGGCTCAAGTCTTAGTCAGCACTGATCCCTGCATTAATAACTGCCTTTGCATTAAGGGTAGATATGGCAGCCTCCTTCCTTCCTTCCAGCAGTGTAAATCCCTGAGGCATATCCCTGCCAGAGGTCTTTTGAGATCAAAGCAGGTAGGTATGGGCTGGTGGCAATTAAAGGCAGCAAAGATCACTCATGTGCTTGTGCTGCCGCTGCCCGCTGTGGCTGGAGCTCTGCGTGGGCTGCTGGATGCAAGGGATGGAGTGCAGCTTATGGGCGCAGCAGGGCTCGGGGCAAGGATCTGACAGGGGAAACGGCAAGCAACTCTCAGTCCTCTTGCTGCTTTTCTATTGACTACAGTTCTGCAGTATCAGCAGGGATTC
>NW_009970725.1:7257350-7289413 GCF_000747805.2 Chaetura pelagica
AATCTGACCTCAGGTGCCTTCTCCATCCTGTTAAAGCCCATCATGAAGCTGGTTCATGAAGTAGCAGGTTCTGCCTTCCGCTTCACAGCTGTGCGTCTAGGTCCATTTTGCCTCCTCTGATTTATTTTTATTATTATTATTATTCATTTGTTTCTGTAAGCATCTTGCAATCTTCCTTTCTGAGGGAAGAAAAGCTGTGCAAAGCTGAATGGCTGAGGACTGCACTGTAGGGTTTGTTCCATGGAGGGCTGCTGGATTAACGCAAATAAACAGGGACTTTTAATACGTCAGTACATGCGATGGCTGGCAAGAAAACACAGTTTGATCTGACTTCATAGTCAGACTTGGTTCTTTCTGGACACTGTCTTTCTACAGACCCCTTCCTTTCATTGTGCTTAGTGGCTTTTCCCTGCCTCTAAACTCTTAAAAAGTAAAGGGTTTTGAGAATGTAATGGAAAATGATCAGAATCATCCCGGAGCACCCAACTGTTCATTGTAATACCAGTAGCTTTTGGAGAGGTGGGGGAGGACAGCTTTGATGAAACAGTGCAACTCTTGATTATTCCAAACTATTTTCATCTTCTGCACCTTTCAGTAATGTGGTTCTGTAGATCTCCTGTAAAGATAGTAGGAAACAATTATATCTATGCCTCCTGGTGTTGCAAGAGAAAAAAAAAATCAGAAATTTACCAAAACACTTTGATTTTTGCTAGATTAAATTTTTATTACATCCAGATATAGAGCAAAAAGTATCCATGTTAAGTAGCTACACAAGTGAAGGGACTAATGCAAGGTTGTTGTAAGACATTTTATTTTCAGCCAGCACAGAAAGGAAGAGAAGGTTTTGAAACAGTGTTCTGTCCCTGAAAATGCCTGTAGTGGAACTTGCATTATCCTAAAAAACATCTTGTTTTGAAATTAAGGATTTTTCTCACCAAACTGTTGGCCGTTTTTTCTTTTTCTTGTTGGTAAGGGAGTCATAGCCTTTTGGCACACACAGCTGTTGCTTGTTTATCAGGTCTTTTGCAGTTTCAGCCATTAAGCAAGTGCAAGCTGCAGCTGAATCTGTTGATATGAGAATTGTGCAGTGGCACCACTATCTGGGGACAAGGGCAAATGCCATATAGAAAGACCTATAGGCAATTACTTTAAAAAAAAACAACAAAAACAAACCAACAACAAAAAAGTGAAGTTACATTTGGTTCTTTTTAGAGAAAGGTTTCAAAATTAAGTGAATGAAATAATGAAAACAGAAATTCAAGCAGTAGGCTGCTGCATGGTCAACATCTTTCTGCTAGTTTAAAAGGGTTCCTCAGCTTGATGGGCTGAGCTGCGCTGCCCTCCATGGGTGTCGGCATCTTGACCATTGGCTGTAGCTCCATCCAAGAGCTGTCTTGCTTCAACACCCTGCTAAAATACTTGGGGCTGACTGTCTGCATTTAGGAAATAGGGATCCTAACACACTTGTAGTATCATATAACTTCCAGGGGCCCTCAACTTTATTTCCTTTGGCAAAGCTGCATCTTGGGAAGAAGCTAAAAAGTCAGCTTCTCTGTGTGAAGGTGTGCTGAATTGCAGGCTAAAATAGTGCTTCAATTAAAGACATGAGAAATTCCTACACATTTTAGGAGCAATCCAAACTTGCTGCTCACAATTTTATATCACATACATTTGTTATTTTTTATATTTAATAAAGCCTGGTTTTCTCTTGAAATTAGTATCTGTGCTTAATGTATTTATTTCAGTACAGTCAGTTTCTGGTCGTCTTGTGAGTGGGGTGTGTTTGCCTTTATATGAGCAGCTAGTGTCCATGCATGAAGGTTCCTGCCTGGAGTCTTGTGGCTGCTCCAGGAGGGCACGAGTCTGCAGTAGTGTCCCTGAGCCATCCCTCAACCCTTTGGCAGTCCCTGAGATGCCCTGCAGTGTCTCAGGTGGCACCAGACACCTGTGTTTAGGTAGCTGAATCACAACCTGGCATTCGTGTATTGAAGGCACTGTGATGTAACATTTAGTTTTGTCATGTGGTATTTTTGAGGATTTTGATGTCTGCAATTATAGTGTCTGTTTTCATATATGTGGATTAATTATTCCTTACGCCTCTGTTTATGGGGCTCTATCGCTTCTGCACTGCATCTCCGTTCTCTTCCTTTCTTTTCTCTGCCTCCTCCACAGAAATACATCTGACATACTCTTGGGTTTGGTATGGCTGCAGGGATGATTACACCATGACAGCATCTAATTTAATAAACAATAAAGCCGCTGGATTGTGTATGTAAAGTTTGCCAATGGAAATAATGTTATCTGTGTGTTTTTTATCACCCCCACCACCAGCAGAATGTACAGGTGTGGCTTTGGCATTTCTAACCTTTGCATTAAGCATTATTTATTGCTCAGAGCCACTGTCT
This sequence comes from Chaetura pelagica, assembly GCF_000747805.2. NCBI lineage: Eukaryota > Metazoa > Chordata > Aves > Apodiformes > Apodidae > Chaetura > Chaetura pelagica. The sequence goes on from NW_009970725.1 coordinate 7,259,756, forward strand.
AAGCTGTTTTAGGTGGACTTTCCTGTCTTCTTAACTGATTTGGTTAATGGTTTGATTTTCCTAGTTACTGAAATGCTTAAATAACTTCAACCTCTACCATGGAAGCACTTAAACATGTAAATGTGTGGGAATTAGTTATACGGGTATAAACACGTCTCTCTGTGTAGCCACATGTGTGTCTCCACACTAGGAGACACAGCTATGTAATTGTAGTGTATATAAGTTAGGCTTAATCAAAACAAGAGCAATGTAGACTGCTGTGTTTCTCATACTAAATTCTATGCTCAGAACACCCACATCTTTGTTGCCTCTGTTGTGTCTGCTCTCACTGCTTTTCTCTATTGCTTTTCTCAAAGAATTTATAATCTAGGATGTTAGCCTGGAAGTACCATTTTTGGTCTAGGTCTAGAGGAATCTGTGAGCAGGTGAGCTAAGTAGTAAAGCAAAACACAAATATTCGAGAAGAGTATAATGAATGTGTTATTGTGTAGCCGGCCTTGCAGCTTCACTCGTTGCAATTAAAGTCAGCTTTATAGGAAAGGAAGATTATTAGGGCAGCCAGAGTGACCCTAGTTTGTTGTCCTCATGGTGCATTTGTAGTAATACTGTTTCCAATGAGATTGCCTGCTGCTGTGCACAGAGAAATGTAGTGCTTAATTAAGAAACAGGCCATCAGCGTCTCCTGTTCCTCCTCAGTTCAACATGTGTCCTTGGGCTGTATTTTCTGCATACTGTTTCAGTCCTGTTCTGAAGAGTCATTCTTGCATGCTTTCTTTGCAGCATTCTTTAGCCTAGTACCTTCTTGCTTCACTCAAAGGAGCTCAAAAAAACAAAGCAGGCATGCTTAATGGTAGTGTTGCACAGGGAATCCAACATACGCTTTGACAGAGTTTGTTTCTCCAGGGCAGCCCCCATCTCCCTTATCTTTCTGCAACTCAACATGAGCTGGCCATGTGCACTTGCAGCTGAGAAAGCCAACCATATCCTGGGCTGCATCAAAAGAAGCATGGCCAGCAGGTCAAGGGAGGTGATTTTCTCCACTCTTGTCAGACCCCATCTGCACTAATGTGTCCAGTTCTGTGGCCCCCAATATACAAAGGACACGGAGCTGCTAGAACGATTCCAGAGGAGGACCACAAAGGTGATCAGAGAGCTGGAGCACCTCTCCTATAAAGTCAAGCTGAGAGAGCTGGGGTTGTTCAGCCTGGAAAAGAGAAGGCTCGAGGGAGATGTTTTAACAGCCTTCCAGTACCTGAAGGGGGCTACAGGAAAACTGAGGAGGGACTTTTTACAAGGGCAGGCAGCAATAGGACAAGGGGGAATGGCTTCCAAACTGGAAGAAAGGAGATTTAGGTTAGACATTAGGAAGAAAGTCTGTAGTGTAAGGGTGGTGAAGCACTGGCACAGGTTGCCCAGGGAAGTTGTGGAAGCCCCCTCCAAGGAAGTGTTCAAGGCCAGGTTAGATGGGGCTTTGGGCAACCTGGTCTAGTGTCCCTGACTACAACAGGGAGGTTGGAACTAGATGTTCTTTAAGGTCCCTCCCAAACCAAACGATTCTACCCCTTCCTCATCCATTAGACTTTCTCCTCCAAGAGATGAAACAAGGGTCCCATGGCTAACAGCGTGCTATGTTGTACAACCCCGGCTTCGCCCCAGATTGCATGCTGCCTGGATTGAGGGTGCTGTGGACAAACTGAAGGTCACTGAAGACCAAGTCTAATGAGCAGAGAAAAGTTTGGCAGTGACAGTTGCATCTCTAATATTTTACATATTTTAAGCTGTGAAGCTTGTTTTTACTACCTTAGGTTGTTCTTTATATGTGTATGTTTTTGCTTTATCTGTGCTTATAAGGCTTTAAAAAAGCAGGCAAACATCCTTTCCACCTTCCCTAGAAAATTTGTGTTGTGACAGTCCAAGATCAAGTTCAGCAGCAGGGCTGAAACCTGTTAATGTTTTACAAGCTTCTGCTGCAGCAAATTTTTGTCCTCTGTATGAACTGTGCTTGAGAATGATGCTATGAACTTTGCTAGTGATTTTTGCCAGTATTTATTGAGAGCAGAGGAGCAAGGATGTTTGGGAATACTTTATTCCATTCCAGGCTCTGGAGGACTGTTTTCTGGGGACAGAGACTAACCATAGTTAACAGCTAAAGGTTTTGGAAGCACTTCCTCTTTCTGAATTGTATTCATTAATGAGCAACTTTTACTTAAGCTTTAATGTAGAAGTGGCCTCCTTCTCTCTTGAGAAGCAGCCCCCATAGGATCCTCAGTACAGCACACAGAGGCTACTTCATGCCACCGCTTGGCTTTATGGGCTGCAATGTAGGAGCTTGTGCAACTCTTGCAAAGGGAAGGGCAAGTGTGTTCTTGTCCTGTCTATGGAAACGTGTTGTCCTCTCTCTTAGAGGAAGCAGCAGGTAACAAAACAACATAGACAGGATTTCTGGCTAAGTAGCCAAAGTTGTGAAGATCTTGGATAGCTTAATTGTTATGGTTGCATTGCCCTGGTTGTTGTTTACAGGGGCACAGGCTCCAGGCAATAAGTTGTATGATGCATGGTTCCCAAAGTAACATTCTGGAAAGGGGCAGAGTTAGTGATACCACAGCACTTCTTACATAGCATGCTCATTTTGCTGATAGTTTTGTAAAGGATTTCATGGAGAATCTCAGAGTGTTCCCTAATTTTCAGTGATACGTACATGGAATTTTGATGCTGAGCCTTCTCCAGGGTACAGAGGAAATACTGAGAGCTAACAGTGGTTTGAATGTAGTTCATGAAAGCTGAGGGGCAAACTTGATGTACAAAGGAATACATCAAAGAATTTCTGCCATTCTGAGGTTTTGTTGTTGAGTGTTTTGGGGGGATTTTGGTGTTTGTTGTTTTGGTGGGTTTTTTTCAGTGGCCAGATTTTTTGAAAGGGAAATGGCTCTCATAGCTTTTTTGAAGGTGCTTTTTAACAGGGTTCTCTCTGTGGAGTCTGTATTTACAGATTTATTGATAGGACTTTGAAGATGAGTTGCTAACATATCTTTTTAAGAAAAATTGTCAGGCTTAAAGGAGAGCGGGTTGGAGCTAATACATTTTTCCTTTTTACTTAAACATGATCCCAAGACACAAGTTCTACTTTATTACTTTATTGCTGCCTGCAAAAAGGTTCAGTGTTCTGAATATATAGATTATCATGGCCTTTGGGATGTTGTTCCTTCCCTGGTTTAGCTACTTTCTGGCTTTTGGTATCAAATGATAAACACTCTGGTTCTGCTCCTGTCCTCTATTATCTGTACTCACAGCAAACCTGACCATCTTAAACATGATTAAAATATCATTCAAAAGTTATTAGCTAATTATGACGCAAAGTACTTAATTTGCCATTGCACCCTAATAACTTAAAGGTACTCCTGATAACTTGGTAATAAACGTATCATAAGCAAAAGGACACGGTTGCTACTAACTTAATAGGCAGCTTCCCTCAAGATAAAACGTAAATAACATACCTCAATGAAATTGGATTCCAGCTTAGGAAAATTATCTTGGCAAGCAAAGAGAATATTTGTTAATTTTTCTGTGAAATGTCATAATTGCCAAGAGAAGTTGGTTACAAAAAAACAGAGATGGAGAAAGTATTTGCATGAATAATTGATTTAACATTTCATTGGTTTAAATGTCTTTTAGGAAAAATGCTTTTGATATGCACTGCAAAAGGAAAAAGTTTTTAAGGACTTATCTGTGAGATACCAAACACTGTAGGAGATGTGGGGCTTAAAGGTTTGCAGTTTGCTCTTTGGTAGATCCAGTGTGTGGGTGAGCCTGAAAAGAAGAGCAAGGAGAGATACAATTGTAAAGCATAGAATGATGGTGCTCAGGCTGTGACTACGGAGCAGAGGGTGTGCAGGTGAGCTGCTGCATGTTGCTGCCCTTTGCCTGATGTCCCGACAAATGGCTGAAGCAAAACAGCTCTCGTGATGTAAGAGAGCTTGCACCAGGTATCTGCAGCCTCTGCCTTTGCTCCAGGACTCCTAAGTTGGCATGTTGGGTAGGTCCACCAGAGCGCTGGCTGTTCGGAGAGGTGTCTCAAGGTCCTAGAGGAAGAGGGGGGCTGTGATACCACTCTGTAGATAGCAGTTTTGGCTGAGGGACTGCAACATTTAAGTTTTGTAGTGATGGGTCTTGGTGGTAGCAAAAGGACTTAAGGCAGTGCTTGGTATCTGGAGACAAGCAAAACTGTGAGTGTGAGGGATAGGCAGGATGTCTTGGGGAGTGTCAGCAACTTCAATGTCTTTCAGATGGAGGAACCTCACTGTGCCAAAAATGAGGGGGATTGTGGAGGTGAGGGCTTTGGTTTGGGGTGAGGGAACAGCTGCAGAGCAGAGGACAGACCCCTCTCAACCACATCTGAAACCTGTAGCGTAATCTAGAGGTTCAGGAGGTTTGGCTGCCACAATATTGAAATTGCTTTTAAAACACTTACCTGCCCAGCCTTGTGTGAAAAGACACGGATTTAGGTGCAGCCTGTTCTGTTATCTGTCTGTATCTCTTTGGTATACCAGAGCAGAGTGAGAAGGTACATGGTAAACAGAAACTCCCTGGCCCATCGTCTGTACTCCAGGGATAGTGCTCTCCTGGCCTCACCCTGGCTGCTGTCATGCAATGTGGGAATGTGGGAGATGGTTTCCATCTGCCCACATAGATAGTTTCCTAGCCATGAGTCACCAGCTCTTGACATCCCATCCCAACTATTTCTTTCTTTCTTTTCTAAATTGTCAGTGTTTCTACAAGAGCCATTTGGGTCTGGGTGAATGAGAGTCTTGAGTTTGGGAATGGGCGTTTGAACATGCCAGGAGAAGGCCGTGACAGCACCTGTATTTTTTGACCACCTGCTGTTGGGCATTTAGGCGCTCAGCACCCACCATAAGGCTGTATATATGTCAACCAGTATATGAGGTACATCAGGGGAGTTTCTGTACTAGCCGTATTTCGTAGTGCAATTATTACTTCTGGTGTGATTATCTGCTTAGCAGGAAAATACAGTTTTTAATTTTTCTTGGAAATCCTTTTCAGGCAAACAGAGATTAGGGTGTTGCTATTGGCTTCTGGAGGCCTAGCCATAAATTTTTTAGTTCACCCCAAAGTTTCCTATGACCCACATACCCTCTTTTGTTCAGTTGTCATTTAGTTACATATCTCATCATCTCCATGTGCATCTGTGACATAGAAGGCTGTAGATAGCTCTCATGTAAGTAGCATTCCTGCAATACAACTACACAGTGTTGTGCAATTTATTCTTTTCCAGTTAATGTGTCAGTTTGTCCACATGCATTAGATCCAATGGCTATTAGTTAATTTTGTGATATGTCTGATTTGCTTTTCTCTGTTTCTGGTGCTGCCTCTGGTCAGGCAGGTTATAGCAAATCCCATGATGATTTTCTTTTTTTCCTCTGATGCATTATGAGGGAGGTGATACCACCTCATTCATAACTTCAGATCCTTCCCATCTGTTCCTCACATACTTTACTCTGCATTTAAGGCTATTCACCCCTTCTTGTCTTTCTCAATCTCTTTTAAATGTTTTATTAGCCCACTGAGCTTGCCCTTACCTTTTCTTTCACTTCCATGCTCAAGTAACAAACTTAGATGGTTGAAATTATCTCCATGTAAATGGTTCAGTTCTTTAATCTTCAGCAAATATTTTCACAAAAGCTTGACATCCCTCTACTCAGTGTCTGGGATTTATCTGTTCTTTAAAATGCCATGTAACATTTTCTTTTAACTCTCATAAGAACTGGTGTTTTAATACCTCCTCCTGTACTGTCTTGCTCTGTCATTTTGGTGCCTATATAAATACCTTTTCTGTAGAAGGTTTAATGAGATTTTAGGTTTTAATACATTTTTTCCCCTGTTACCTTTGCTTTGTAATAATTGTATTCATGCCTCTTCTGATAATGTAGGAACTGTCTGTGCCAAAGAATTCCTGAGACTCATGGACATGGAACCTTAAATTAAATGTAAGGAGGAAGAGATAAGAACAAATTATAATAGCACTGAGAGCAAGAGATTACAACAGAATATTTGGTTAAAATGCGGTTTTCATAATATATGTTCCTGAAAATTGCAAATGTATTCTGTTATATCATGTCTGGGAGCCAACTTTAGTTATGTAGAGTTATAAAGAACACTAGGTATTCTGTCACTGTGGATCCAAATGATGTGAGGTATTCAAAGAAGAGCAGCAGGTTGTTACTCTTAAAGTGGTCCTCTGAAAAAAGATTTCTCTGCTCAGATAGATGCCATTTATTCTTGGCATGGATCCCTCTTGAAATGTACTAGCTTCTAGGGGACAGTGCAAAATTATATAATTTAGACATACGAGGAAGTAAAATTAAATAGCCATGAGATGAGCATACCATTAAACAGATCTAATTTATAATGGGCTCTTATGCAAATTGCCTTTGAGCACTTAGTAAAAGAAAATGAAAAGAAATTAATAAGCACAATGTGGACTGAAAAGTCACAGAGAAAAAAAAAAAAAAAAAAGTAAAAGCCTATTCCAGCTCACTCTCTGCACACCCCAGAGTGTTAAATAAGCATTCCCATTAGTCACATAAATATAATGAGGTGATAGGAAAACTTGCATTCACTTAGCCTTTTAAGGGCCAAACCCCTTCTCACTTTGCCACAGTGACTCCAATCAGGTGAGTAAGATTTCAACTAAAATACTTTTTTTTTCTTGCCATGTAATTTATTATTTGGAGAGAGAAGGATGTATTTTCATGAATGCTTTGCCCTTTGCCAGCCACTGAATATGTGACCTTGGGGGAGTTCCAGGCAGTTGCTTGCCTTGCTTTTAGCACGGGGTTGCGGATGCCAGGGCATCGCTGATGCTCTTCCAGCTGTGCAGTTCCCTCTGCTGGGCCATTAAACACCAGGAGTTTTCTGCCCTTTTTTTTTTTTTTTTTGTTCTGCAGAAGACACAGAGAGTGGGGAAAGCTGACAGCTTAAAACACTCAAAAAAAATGTTTATTGCCATAAAACTTTCTGGTTTGAGGTTTTGTCCTCTGATAACAATAATAATATGAGAAATAACGTAATTAATATATTCAGTAATATGGAATCTGTATTTTCTTAGGAAAAAAACCAACAACAAACAAAAAAAAACACAACTAGTTTTATTTCTACCTTAGACTGAAAGTAATGCAATATTCTGCATGCTTGTAGACATCAAGACTTGCTGCTTTTCCAAGTTCCTTGTATCTCTTTGATTACAAAAGGGAAGAATTTTAGCTCTGTCCATTGATGCTGCTCAAACACTCTGAAGAACCATGTAATTTTTCTTAGGGTTAAGTTGTGCAGTATTTTGTTTATTTAATTAATATTGGCCATCTTGTTCCTAATTATTGCTGCTTTCTCAAATTCTCAACTGGGGCAGAATCTAATAAAGGGAAGTCTTTCTTTTTATGTGTATAATAATATATATAAATATTTATACACTGAGAGAGGCAAGTTATAAACACTTACACTGTGTGTACAGTTTTGCTGCAGACTGAGTATATTTTTATACTTGACAAGCAGGACTAGTTTCTGAAGAACTTAAAAAATCCTGTAAGCAATGTCACCTTCCCGTGCTAGCTCTTTGGTCTAGAAATGCTGGTCTGGGAGTGCTGGTCTGCGGGGAGAAAGTTCCCTGCAGTATTTTATGGAAGTAAACATTGATGTTTTCCATATCCAGTTGTTTTCTTCTCACTAAAGCCAGGCTTTTGGCTTTACCTGTTTTGTGTTCTTAAAGTAAAACCAGATTCTCTGATGGAAGCTGAGTTTTCCACTGATTGTATTTTCAACCCTTGAAGCATTTGATTTCTGACAGCAGAATATGAAACTTAAAGCCATAGACATTAATTATTACCCATTGGAGGTCGCACTTTCAACCCATGGGACATTAATTTTCACGATATACAGAAAATTCCAGGCTGATAGTTTTAATTAAATATTTCAGAAGTGCATTTTCTTGTAAATGGACTAGATTTTTTTATCCTTTACCCTTGATGTTTGGCTAATTCTGCATATCATTACCAGCTTATTTTGCAAGCTTTCTATGAGGCACTTTCCTGTTTGGAAATCCATTCTGCTGTAACATATTTGTAATTTTATTTATTTTTTTTCTAAAAAAAGGTATCTTTGCCAATCATTGGCCAATGTTGTTAAGGAGGAGATAGGCAAAAATATCACTCAGGTTTTCTTGGGAAGTGAAATTACAGTAAACATGCCTTAACAGCCCCTTCTCATGCCAGCAAATTGAAAACTGACGTATCTTAAGCATTTATAATTGCAGTACGAGACCAAGCAGGAGGAGCAGCAGAGCTATGGGTGACAGGCAGGGTGGTTACTCAAATTTTACTGTATAGAAAACCTGCCAAGCGAGGCACAGCTGAGAGCCTGCTGCTGTGCTTCCAGGAACCCAAGAGTACAGAGGGAAGCTGGAGAGTGAAGGCGTTGGTTGATCCTTCCCCAGATCCTGGCATAGCCTAGCCTCCTCTCCTGATGGGTGTAGCAAATGCAGCTTAGGAAAAGAACCATGTTGCCAGATTTGCGTCCTGTATTGTCTCAAGTCTCCCTGGAGGCCATATGAAGGAAGCTGGAATCTTATTTTTGAATCTGAAAAGGAAAGAAGGCTTTAATTTTGTTTACAGAAGTCTCTCTGTTGGGTATCTACCCTTCCAAAGCTGTTTTAACATGTGGAAGTTCAGTTGCGTATTATAAAGTGAGCCTGCAAAGGGAGAGAAAGGGAACCGGGACTTTGCAATTCCTTGGGTTTTCCTGCTGCTGAACTCAGCAGTGCACTAAGGGAGTGTTTTCTCTGAAGTCTTGCAGCCCAGACCCAATGTCTTTCAGGTCCCATGTAACACTCCAGATGGTTGTATTCTCTTGTCAACATTCTGATTTTGTCAGAAGGCTGCTTTCCCTGATACTGTCTTGTTTTTCTCCTAAACAATTAATAAAATGAAGACAAAAAGCCTAGAGGTTTAAAAATATGTAATTATGGTAGTAATTTAGAACTAGGAAAATGCTGCAGAAACCAATTACTGTTAAACATTTCAGTAATGACTGACTTGGCCAAATATATATGTTTTCTGTGTGAATTCCATTATAGATTCCAAAACAACATGCTTGAGTAGAGGGGAAAATTAATTCTAAATGCCAAGTGCATCTGTACTAGACATAAATGTTGCTCATCCACCTAGTGAACAGGAACTTGTATTATATGGCCTGTCACAGCTTAAATTTTGAGCAGCAGGGCAGGCAGTGTTAAGTATCTGAGGAAAAAAGCTTGAATTATTGTGAGGGATGGCTTTGAGAAAAAAATATATTGAACTGCATCATTCTGCAAAATATGTCTCATTTCTTATATGTTGTGAATTTCATGCAGCTTAAACTGATTCAGGCATTTCCTCCAGAATTTTCAATGGCCAGCTGAGATTAATGGGGTTTTATTTCTTTTCTGGTCTTCAACTCTCCCACCTGGTGAGAAAGAATAGAGGAGACTTGTATTCTGTTCACAATTATGACTGGGTGTACTACTGAGGTCCCTGCTGCGGGACATCACTCTGAACTCCCTTTGGGTTATTTTCAAAAGAAGTGTGTATGGCTGTGGGTGCAACCCAGCGCGTGGTCATCTTGGGCCCTGTCCCTCTGCAGTTCCTCAACACCCCACCACAAGCAGAAATACAGGCTTGGTGGAGAATGGATTGAGAACAGCTCTGAAGAAAAAGACTTGGCAGTGTTGGTTCATGGGAAGCTGGACATGAGCCAGCAATGTGTGCGTGCAGCCCAGAAGTCAGCCTGGCATCAAAAGAAGCATGGCCAGCAAGTAGAGGGACATGATTCCCCTCTCTTCTCTGCTCTTGTGAGAGTACCTGGAGTACTGTGTCCAGTTCTGGAGCCCCCAAAACAAGAAGAACATGGAGCTGTTGGAGTGAGTCCAGAGAAGGGACAAGAAGATGATCTGAGGGCTGGAGCACCTCTTCTGTGAAGACAGGCTGAGAGAGTTGGCGTTATTCAGCCTGGAGAAGAGAAGGCTTCAGGGAGAGCCTATAATGGCCTTCCAATACCTGAAGGGGCCAGCAGGAAAGCTGGGGAGGGACTTTTTTAAGAGCATATAGGTATAGAACAAGAGGTAATAGATTAAAACTGGAAGAGCAGAGATTTAGTTTAGACATTAGGAAGAAATTCTGGGTCATGAGACATCAGAATAAGCTGCCCAGGAAGGTTGTGTCTGCCCCTTCCCTGGAACTGTTCAAGGCCAGGTTGGATGGGGCTTTGAACAGCCTGGTCGAGTGGGAGGTGTCCCTGCCCATGGCAGCAGAGTTGGAACTAGATGATCTTTAAGGTCACTTCCAACCCAAACCATCCTATGATTCTACTGTGCTGGTTCCTGAAACAGATGGCTTATACTGGGGAAAAACCCCCACACATGAGTGAGCCTTTTCATTCAAATAATGAAAATGCAGAACCTGAAAAATATTGCAGAATATAACATCAAGGTTAGAAGTCATGTCCAAAACCATTGGTTGTGTTTCAGGAGGAGTTTCTGTGTGATGTATCACAAGTGGGCTATTTTGAGATTGTTTTGTTTACAGTTCTTGAGGGAGCCAACACTGGAAAGAATCAAAAAGTACTTCCACATCACACATGCGGAAGTGTGAACAGGCACACAAAATTAAACCTTCCAGTCACTCCTGATGATTTCACTGGGAAGCTGCCAGTGATTCAGGAGCATTTTGCAAATGCCCCAGTGCATGTACTTCGTGTTACTCTGGTGTGGTTTTGTTCAGAGTTCTCGGCCATTCCAGCTGCTCTAACGAAAGCAGATTTGAGGGGCACGTGTCTAGAAAATGTGTGTACCCAGCAGCTGAGGTTGCAAGAACCGTTGGCAAGCAGAGGCTCTCCAGGTGGCTGCGTGACTAGTGCTCAGTGGGTGGTCTCTAAAAACAGAGGCATTTTTCCTGATTATTTTAGAGTGTGCTAATTGATACCTGCCACAAACAGTTCATTTTTACTATGAAATTGTTACCTCGCATTGAAATGTTATAAACTTTGCATCTCCAGCTGCATATTCCCACAACAATCTGCCTCCTCAGTTGTGCCTGTCCAAGCACTGGTTGCAGTAAATAGCATCCAAAAAATGCTCTGAGTTTAAAAACAAACAAGCAACAAGCAAACAACCAAAAAAACCCTGTTCATGAGTGCAATTTCCAAATTAAATCAGGTTCACTTGTGCAATTGCCCAGAATGCAGAATTAAATAAATCGAGGGGGTTGGTGTATCTGGGGGGACAGGATCTGCTGATGGGAACTATCAAGAGGGATGTCCAAAATAAGTAAGGGGGTGTCATTACACAAGGTGTATTTGGGCAACAAGACTGGTGTGAGAGTCTCCTGCCCCTGCTGCTTCCCCCCCCCCAGCGGTGCTACTTGCAAGTTTCTGAGTCAGCGCTGGAAAACACTCAGCTTAAATCATGGTTTGGAACCAGCTCTTTTCTTACAAAGCAGAGCTGTGGAGCTGCTTTGGTGATGGCACGAGGGGGTTTTGCAGCATTGGGCTGTTTGAGTGGCTGCTAAGCTGAGATTGGTCTGACCCTGCTGCCCACCCTCTTGTTTCCTCTCCAGAATCGGCCGGCTTTTTGATGGCACGGAGCCCATAGTCCTCGACAGTCTCAAGCAGCATTATTTCATCGACAGAGATGGGCAGATGTTCAGATATATCTTGAATTTTTTAAGGACATCGAAACTCCTCATTCCTGATGATTTCAAGGTGAGATTTCAAGGGACGTTGGTGTTTTGCATGCACCTTGGTAAAGCAAGTATCTGTATCTGGCATGTAGTCGAAACAGAGCTCTAGGTGGGGAGGACTTGCAGGGATGGTGCTTGATTTCAGGTACATGGCAAAAGTAAGCATAGGGTTGCTAAAGTGGCATCTGTCAGCCTTCCCTAGAGTGACATAAAAATTAAGTTTTGCCCTCCTGGCTATAGTGTAATGGAGTAACCTTGCCACGTTTGACCTAGGAAATTAAATATGGTAGGATGCCGATGGAGGCAGAAAGGATGTTACAGTCTGGAACCAACTGTTTGTAAGCTTTGCTGATTGCTTGTCCTCTCATCCGCTTTTATGCTTCCCCTCTGATTGCAGCAACTCCAGCTTCCACTCCCATGCTGAAACACAGAGAATGGTGTGGGAATCACAGTATTGACAAAATAAACTGCACACATGGTAATATTTGAGCATTAAGTCATAGAATATTTTCTCCCCCAGACTCTTGAATGCATACTGCAAGTTTAATTTTGGAATTATAGAGAAGTCAGGGATGAATAGTTTCACGTTTATTATTTAAACTTTAATAAAGAGCCTGCTTTTTTTCTTCTTTTTAATAACACATTAAATTTGTGGTAGTTTACCACATTAGACATTAGCCTACAGAGGTAGAGCTTCATACTCTGTGTGATGGTTCTGTGTTTATCTGCTTGTAGGTATGTGGGTGTGTGTGCGGTGTCAGCGAAGAGAACACTGGAGACCAGGGTTGCAATCAGAACAGATTTTTATCATGACTTAATGAAGACACATCTACATAGCTGGCTGTGCCACTAGTTCACAGTAGGAAATACAGCAATTCAGATTGAACAGGAGAGGTGGTGGGGAAGAGTTAGAGCAGTTCACACTGTCCAGTCTTTTATCCCTTTTATCTGAGACAGGTTTTCAGGTGTTTGGGTCATATTAGGGGTGATGTTGAGTTCAGAGCCATATTGCAGAAACCTTTGAATCCTCTGCTGTAGACCCAATCTTACTTCTCCCATGTGTGACAAGGGTAGACCTACCTGAAAAATGTAGGAGTTTGGAACTAGCTGATCATCATCATATCCCTTTTTGAAGCCTTAGCATGGCTTTGTGCTGCTCCCGGCACTGGTCCTGAAGGCAGTCAGAAGTACGGCAAAGGGAAAAGCCACCTTCTGTGCAGTATTAAGAAGTTATATATGCAGAGCCTTATAAACCCATAAATATACTGTAGCTGTGCTGAAATTAAAAATGTGACTCCTGGCAAGGTCACCCAACCAACCTGGTGTTCAAAGGGGTTTCCTTTCCAGTTACGCTTTAAGGTGTTCAAAAGATCAGCGCTTAAAGTGAACAGCGTTTCTTGTTCCTCTGGAAATATTTGGATTGGATTAGATTAGATTAGATTAGATCAGATCCGTTTTGTGTTACACATTAACTGTAAGCAGTATTTTGAGCATCATTTAAGCATCCAATTCTCATAAAGTGTTCTGTCTTTAGCTCAGATTCAGGGCCACTTTCCCTGTGTGGTCATTCTGTTCCTCTATCTTCCCTAATTTTCTTGTATTGCTTTTCTCTGTATAAATGTTTTCCAAATGGTCTTACGCTCTTAAAAGTAGAAAAACAAGGGTTTTTTTTTAACCTAAAAAATGGCAGTAGACAGACTCCAGATCATCAGTTCTAAATTGCTTGTGTTCTGACTATACTTAGAAATGTGTTCTCTTTGCTCTGGCATTTGAGATGATGTAGTAAACAATACTGTTGGGGTAAACAATACAAAAATGGGGAGGTATTAAATACTTAATTTTAAAAATGCAGTATTATGTGCAATGCATTATGCAAATATCTGAATCATTTTACACTTAGAACCATCACAGACTCCCTCATTTACATTCGTATACCTGTTACAATGCCTGCTAGTATTGCTGTAAGACGTGATGGATCCTAGTGATGAATACTCTGAATCCTGATCGAATTCTGTTCCATCTGTTCAATGAGGTCATTATTCTATGACATCACTATGGGGATAAAATACAGGCAGAAGTGAGATTTTTGCCTGGATTATTTAATAGCAGGAGGGAGTTGAGCAAGCATAGCCTCTCCCTCGCCTCCCAACCGCTGCTGTACCCAGCCTGTCTCAAGTGGCTGATGGTGATTTTTCACTCATGCTGTTATTTTATTACCCCTTCCTACACAGTAATTAGGAACTATGTCTGAAGGGTTCCAGATCTAGAGCAGCATTAGCCTGAGTAACCGTATACATTAAGCAGTACATTAGCAATGCCTCTTTCTTAATTGTGCACAGTAATATGTGTGTCTTTCAGGACTACAGTTTATTATATGAAGAAGCCAAGTATTTCCAGCTTCAGCCCATGCTAGGAGAGATGGAAAGGTGGAAACAGGACCGGGAGAGTGGCCGCTTTTCAAAGTCTTGTGAGTGCCTGGTGGTGCGAGTTGCCCCAGATCTTGGAGAGAGGATTACACTGAGTGGAGATAAGTCATTGATAGAAGAAGTGTTTCCAGAAATCGGTGACGTGATGTGTAATTCTGTCAATGCCGGCTGGAATCACGACTCAACGCATGTCATCCGATTTCCGCTGAATGGGTACTGCCACCTCAACTCAGTTCAGGTAGGAAGTCACCTACACATTTATTGGAAGGGAACCTACTGACCGGGTACCAAGGGGCTGACCTTCTTCTCTGTCAGTGGAACATTTTGATTAATAAAATCATCTGGAGACTTGGAGCTAGTTATTTACTTCTAGGGGTCAGGGCTGTTTTTTCAACTTAATTCACACAATATCATCACTAAATCTCTTTGTAAATAAACTACAGTAGTGCTAAAAACCTGCTTTAGGAGGTAAATGTTTGCCTTAATATAAGGGAGACATTTGGGGAAAAAAAATTGCATTTGAACACAAAGCAATCATTCAAGCCTGCATCCAGTCCCTTGTCCTGTTTGTTATAAATTGTTTTCTGGGTTGATGAGAGGGCACAAGGACATCTCAAGCCAGAGAGGGAAGATGCCACATCCCCACAGAGCCTAAGTGTGAGGATATAAGGAGCTGTGCCTTCACCTGAAAAAGGTAGTGGAGATACTCTGATTTACCAGAGTCCACAGGAACTTGAAACTAAATAGAAAGATTGGGGGAGCAAAAAGGTGACTCCCTGGTCTCTTATTCTGGGCAGGTTAAGGGAGAGAGGAATTAATGTGAGAAAGAGATGTCTGGACAGTAGCATTGACCAGCTGTTGAATGGAGGGCTGCACTTCCACAGGGGGAGAACACAGTCAGCCTTCCTCCTCTTTCCGACTGAAACAGGACCCGGTGTTTCTGGAGAAGAGAGCAGCCTGCAGCTGCAGAAAAAGATGTCTGTTGAGTCTTAACCCAGCAGAGGAGAATTTGCCTCAGCCCCCTCTGATGCCTCTTGAACTGGGGCATCCTAGGAGGGCTTTTGACCCTTCAACCTATCTGTCAGGCAAGGCATGTAATGTGATGGGCACAGTAGGAGGGAAGTTATCACAGGTGTCATTAAAAACTGGTGTGTCATTTTTCCAGTGTTACTCAGGTCTTCTCCATTCAATAAAGACCTGCCCAATACTTCTGAAATACTTGTCAAAGCAGTTGTATCCTTTAGCAGTTTATCTCTTATCCTGATGTTTACTTTTTTGTCACACAACTAAGAATTACCAAGCATATTTACTGATCTGAAAAATCCAAGTCAGAGTGGCAAAATGTGCACAGGCTTCAGGAGAAATTCTGATCTCATCTAGATAATGCTGCGTCTTCCATTTTTGGGGGACATAAGCATCTCCCAGTGATGATAATAACACGGGGTCGGAGGGGGACTACCAATAGACCCGGAGGGTGAGGTACAGACTAAGTTATATGCCCAGGAGTGGGTTAGTTTCCTGACCAATTGCTACCATCACATTTTTTTCTCAGACATTAATTTTTCTGCTCTATTTTTCAGTGGCTTGCACTGAGACATACTGGGGGGTACTGTGGCTTATGTTGTTAAAAGCTAAAGATCACAATAAGCAGAAATTGCACAGATGTTTTGATGGTTGCTTTTGAGTCTCTTATCCCACCCTCTCCTTTTTGAGCTTTGTTTGCTGTGTAAGTAGCCATCCTCAGGTATTTTGGAAATATTTGCTGACCTGAATCAATACACGTAAAGACATGGCATGTCTTGGTTTGGATATTTTTAAACCACAGCTTGCTTCTCCCCTCACCCTGATTCTCTGCAGTCTTCTGCCTCTGCTTGCACTTTCTGTTCCAACACACATCCAAGCCAATTGGCTAATTGGTGAGATAGCTGGGAAAGTCCTGGTAGGCACCTGTTCCCCAGCACAACCCTAGTGAGGTCCAGTCATGCTGGACAGAGGGTCCCACATCCTGTGAGGAGTGGGAGCATCAGCTCATCCCCCTGGGGCTGGTGGCCATCCCAGCTGACCCTGGTGAAGCCCCAGAAGGGTCTTTGATGGCATGTGTTGAGGGTGTCCCTCTGCCTCACCAGCAGCCATGCCTGACTCTTCTGTTGTTTGTTTTGGCTTTTATTTTTGCCATTTTATTTCCCACTGGAAGCAACACTCAGGTTGTGAAAAGAGAGGCAAGAAAGTGAACAGGTAGAACTCATTAGTCCCATAATTACAGTTAAAAGGTCCCAGGTTTTACCACAGGTAGCTGTAGCCACAGATCTTTGCTGGTCATGGTTGGTTTTTGAGTGTCTAGGAAATACAATGGTAACTTTTCTGAAATGATGAGTGCAGTATCTGCATTGTCACCATTTAACTGAGGTGTTTGCTCAGTATCCCCTGGAGTTTGCTGTGGAATCCTGTGTTTGCCCATTTGTAGTGTAAATTTTCTGAAGCAGAGAATGTGTTTTTCCAGGCATGTTTCTGTAGCTGGAAAAATACTGTAGTTGCTGACAGGTCTGGAAAAAAAAAATTAAAAAAAATAAAATATATATTTCTTCTTACTGCTTGGTGGCCAAAGCCAGCAGAAATCAGTCCAGTACAGTGAAGCTGAGGGAACCCAGTTAGTTCATCTGTGTAACTGCTTCTGTTTCATAGTTGTATCCATTTAAAATCAGCAGTTATCCTCGAACAGCAAATAGTCTGTTTATTCACTTACACATCAACGTTTCTTTCTTCTTTTTTTTGCAGGTACTTGAGAGGTTACAACAGAGAGGGTTTGAGATTGTTGGCTCATGTGGAGGTGGAGTGGACTCTTCCCAATTCAGTGAATACGTACTGAGACGAGAACTCAGAAGGACATCTCGTGCACCCTCCGTCATTCGAATAAAGCAAGAGCCTCTGGACTAAAATGGACATGTTTCTTTATGCAAAAAAAAAAAAAAAAAAAAAAAAAAAAAAAAAAAAAAAAAGGGAAAGAAAGAAGAAAAAAAAAAAAAAAAGGGGGGACGTTTCATGTGCAGTTTGGACTCCAAACAAGTCCTGGAACTAAAATTGAATAATAGACACATTTGTATCGAATATAGAGACCACACCTGAATTCATATGGGAACATTTGGAATAGTAGTAATAATAATGACCTCAAGGTGTAAAAGAAAACACACACACACACATATATATAAAATATGTATGTATATGTATGTATGTACATATATATATGTATGTATATGTCAAAGGGTAGGAAATGCAAGAACAAAAAAGTGGTAGGTGAGGTTGGTGCTGTGATGGCCATTAAGTGTCCTAGGCCTTACTCAGGCCCACCTAACGGTGTACAAGCCATTACCACTGGGGGAATTCCTAGATACTCTTCACCCATTTTCCATTGCCAAACACACTTCCACTTTTTAACGTGTACACGCCTTGACTCAACTTTATTTGCATATGGAGGTTTATGTCTGTCTTTTTTAGAGGTGGATGGGCAGGTGTTCAGGAGACGACCATCCCTTGCATTGGAAAGCTAGTCAACTGAAATTTTAAATGTAGTTTGTACAGAAGTCGCACATTTTTTGTCTGCCCTCACAGATGTGAAAGATTAACTTTTCTTTTGAATGAGGTTTTTTTTTTGTTGTTGTTGTTTTTGTTTCGTGTTTTTTCAAAGGGGGCCAGAATAATTAATATTTGGTAGAGATGCTCTGGTTTGAATCTGCTGCTTTCCTACAATTTTTTTCAAATTTTATAATGTATTAAATACAATAAACTGTTTAAAATAACAAGGGTCTGGTTTAAACCAACAGAAGCAGAGAGGTGGGATTTAGCTCACTGCATGCGGGAGTGAGTTAAAGGCCACAGATGCTGTTGAGGGCTGCTGGTCTTCCTTCAGCACTGTCTTTTTGAGCTTTGTCCCCTGTTGAAGAGAGGCTATTGATCAGACATAAAAAATAACACCAGCTCAGCCCTAAGAAACCCATAAAGACATTACACCTGGTTCTGTAACTTTCAATGGAACAGCAAATAGTTGCATCCATTCCTCTTGACTAAGGAGTCGGCAGCTCCACCTCTCCAAGGCCTTGCCCTGCTGAGTGTTAGTCAGCCTGTTTATTTTTAATGTTGTTCATTTCCCTCTTATAAAGCTAGTGGTGTTCTGCCTGGAGAGTGGTGGGACAGTCAGCCCCTCACGTTACACTGTTGGCTGCATTGCTTTTGATGGCAGCCAGTAAGTCCATGTCCTGTGAGTTCTTCTCTTGCAGAGTCTCATTGATGTCACCTCTGCAGTCGCCTGGTTCAGGCTGGTGAGATTTTGCACAGGTGCCACACCACGATACCACTGCACAGACTGTTCATGGGTTGATGTGTTCACCACCTAAGATGCACCAGCAACCACCACCTTTCCTCCAAAGTATCTTTTTATGCAATATTCCAGAATATATGACTCTGTATTCATCCTAGTATGGAAGTTTCTATCGACGCAATGGTGCCGGCGTTCCATTCATTTTGGTGACACTTTGCTATTTATTTAAGAAAAGGGAAAAAAAAGGAAAAAAAAAAAAAAAGGAAATTGTTAAATACGTGTAACAAGGTTTTTAATATAGTCTGATAACTCAAAAAAAAGCTACCATTTTTCTGGTTTTTATTAAAATATGTCATAGGGCACACTTAAGTAACACTCTGGCAGCACATATCAATGGTTTTGAAATGATTGAAACATGGAAATGGAGGGAGGGGTAGGGAGGGCTCCAAAAATTAAGGTTCATTAACGGGTTATTACATCTTTAATGTGTTGCTGATTTGTCTATTTACAGTACTGAAACAGCTGCTGCATTGAAAATGCTTGTTTTCAATTAGCAGCAAGTAGTCCTCTTACTCTGTATTCATCCTAGTATGGAAGTTTCTATCGACGCAATGGTGCCGGCGTTCCATTCATTTTGGTGACACTTTTTTACTTTTTATTTAAAAAAGGGAAAAAAAAAGGAAAAAAAAAAAAAAAGGAAATTGTTAAATACGTGTAACAAGGTTTTTAATATAGTCTGATAACTCAAAAAAAAGCTACCATTTTTCTGGTTTTTATTAAAATATGTCATAGGGCACACTTAAGTAACACTCTGGCAGCACATATCAATGGTTTTGAAATGATTGAAACATGGAAATGGAGGGAGGGGTAGGGAGGGCTCCAAAAATTAAGGTTCATTAACGGGTTATTACATCTTTAATGTGTTGCTGATTTGTCTATTTACAGTACTGAAACAGCTGCTGCATTGAAAATGCTTGTTTTCAATTAGCAGCAAGTAGTCCTCTTACAAAATAAACAAATGCTTTCTCTTACTGCCCATAATTTGGTTGTTAGTTTGCATAGAAGTCAGAAAGCTAAAATCCTGGGAAATAAATACTTGAACAGATCTTCGAGCTGTTGGACGTGGTATGAAATCTGTGACATTGCAAAAGGTGCCAGCCCTGTAATGGGTTGAGAGTACAGGGGCTACCACTGCAAGGTGGGGTGGTGTTTCAGACTGTTTGCTGCAGGAACCCTCCCTTTGTTTCCAGGTGGATCCTCACCTCTGGGGCCTCAGCAATGTACCTGGGGATGTGTTTACCCTGTCTGTTAAGACCAAAGGTATTCCCACATCCTGTCCTGCCCTGCCAGCTGCTGTGTTTACATGCAGGCATATGCCTCAGTGCAGGCTGGAGTCAGGGGGGGCTGCAGCTCCTTTCCCTGCTCCTTGGCCAGCAGGTACCCCAAGCTTGCCTGGCTAGAAGCCAGCATCCCCCAAATTGCTTCCCCTGTGCTCAGTGCCCACGTCACCCACAGGCTGGGTGTGGAGGGTGAGGAACTTTGCCACTGATGCTTTTTGCTGTATTGCTCCCAAAGCTGGCAGGTTTTGCTCAGCCAGTGGTTTGGCTTGCTCAGCACCTACCTGTCCAACTCAACACCACTGAGGATACTTTTGTGCTCCTCCCAAATCCCCAACTGGCTGGTCACCCTCCCACCAAGCCCACGTTCATTGTTCATGGAGTGAAAAAATCACTCTGGGGCTCTGAATGTAAATGTCACTGCAATTATGGTGTGGTCAGGGAGTAAGGGATCCTGAGTAAAGAAAGCAATGGCTGATGGAAAACATATGCAGGAATAAACTAGGTGTAGATTTTTCAGCAAGCAAGTGAGATCAGTCCTCTTTAATATTGAAACTTGTAACCATGTGTTTTCAAAATAATCTTTAGAAGAAGTGATCAACAAAAAAATGGGCAATATAACCAGGGAGAGGAGGAACCAAGAAGGACCAGGTTATTGTCAGGTCTCTTCTGGAGGTTAGTAATTTTGACATGTACGATAGTTTAAATTTATCTATTTTTTTATTAAAAAGTATTACTCCATTTTATGCTATCAGTGGTGCTGTATTTAATAACAAAAGGAAGAGCTGCAGTGAACAGTAGCTGCCAACATTGTACTTCAGCAACTTGGTTAAGCAGCTGCCAGAAAAGCTGCTGTGGGCATGCAGAGACTGCAGATGCCACCTCACACTGCTTTCCACAATGAGACACAGGCAGAGGAACTGAGTCTTCACCCTTTCTTTTGGCAATGTGAACGCTGCGTTTCTGCGATAAGCATCAGCCCAGGGTTTAATTCTTTTCCTATTGTCTGCTTAAAGTACCAAATATCTATGTAACGTAAGTATGGATTCTGGCATCCTTGGATGAACCTTAGCACTGAGAGTGTGCCATTGACAACTGAGTTAATTTACCCTTCTCTGGAGAAAGTGAAGTCCAGCTTAGTCACTAGGTTAATCTCTCGTTCCAGAAGCACTGATACGTATAAATAAGTGCTGCTAGTTTATTCTATCTCTGGGTACTTACTGGCCAGGTAGCCTGATCCAGCAAATGTTTTTCTTCTCCATTGCCACATGTCTAGAAGCAACCTGATCATTTCATTGCTTGACTGGCACAACCAAGCATAGTTGAGGCTTTTTTTCTTTTTGATGCTCAATGGAATCCATAAGGAAATCCAATGGTGACATCCTACTACCCTCTGAAACATGGAAGTTCAGCTACCCATTCAACTGTTTTTATTTATGCTAAACAGTCACTGATTTCAATTTGAATAGAAACATTTTGTTCATGAACGTGTTTTGCAGCAACCTTTAAAAATTGGTTCTTATACTACTTACAGAGTTTTTACTGTCACCCAAATGATTTGCCAAGTGTGTTTTTCTTTAATGTTCACATTTTTGGGAATTTGTGGGAAAAAGGATTTGATTTGAGGAGGCGTGGGGTGAGAAAATAATTTTTTTTTGACCAGTGGTCGGTTTTTCAGAGAAATAAAAACATTTGTTTCCATCTGTCATTTCTTGACTGTGGAATGCTATATTATGAATTATTTCTAGGCACAACTGGTATTTGTATGTAGGCATTCTTGCTGCCTGAGGTTTATTTACAGTGGAAATGAAACCAAGACATCCTCGGGGCCTGTAGACCAGTTGCTTTTTCTCAGACTTCAGTTTGAGTGGTTTATTATTTCTTGAGGGTCTGGAGGGATCGCCACAACCAAAAATCAATATGTTGCATCAGGTCCCTGTGTTGGCTTTGGCTGCTACCTCATTGATCTCGTTATTGAAGACCCCAAAACTGACATAGTGTTTGGGATCCTTTTTTTGAGACTGAAACTGCTAAAATCACATCCCTACCCCTCTTCCAAAAAAAGGTAGAGACACATAGCCCAGAAGTTAATCCCTTTGTAAGCTGAGCTAATGCTGCTAGCTGGTGACCAGGCAGCTAAATGTCCATGCTGGGGGAAACCCAAGGGCAAACCTGCCAAAGCATCCTCTTTTTGTACAAGGGGGAGCTGAAGAAATGGAGGTGTCTTCTGACAGCTGGGGAGAAGTCCTCTTTTCCTTGAATCTGTGAATTTTTTGACATGTTTGTTGGCTAGAGGCTTAGTATGTTGTTGAGTCCCCTAAAATAACAAACAGTGTATCATTTTTAAACTGATGTCAGATATTATAGGCCAGATCCCACCTTCTGCCCTCTGTATTCATAGTGAACTCACACATCTGATTTATGAACTGAAACTGGGGGGGACTACAGATTACTGTAATTCGGGGATTTTTGAGAAGATGCCCAGTGCAGTGACCAGCTGTTGGTGTTGTTGCACTGACAGCGACTGTACATTGTCTCTGCTGTGTGTTGCTTTGAAAAAATAGCTTTTTCCACTGCAGGTCAGAGGAAAGTGGTTTGATCAGACTCTGCTCCTCAGCACCATTGAGACTGTATGTCCGTGAGCTCTTCTCTCTGGAGAGCCCATTACTGGTGTGAAGGGGCTGCGTATGTGCTCCTCAGGGAGTGTAGAGTTTTCGTGGCCTCACCCAGCCCAGCAAGCCCTGTCCCCTGGTATTTGGAGCACAGCTCTGGCTTGCTGGTCAGGGGAGAGGTGGGGGAAGGGAGATTTTTCTTTGGAGTTTGGACTGATTAATGAGATCTCATCTATAAACCCAAATGGTCTTCTAGCTTCTGCTCTATTATGTGGCTTGTCAGTGTTATTAATTTTCCCACAGAAGGCACATAGTGTGGGATGGCTGGTCCTGCCTGCTCACTGCTAGGATGCAGTCTGAAGGGCAGGGCAGCAACGTGTCGAGTGAGCACCTCGCTTTGGGCATTAACTTCAACGAAATCTACACATGCTGAAGTCCCCAAAATTCATGTGCTGCACTTGTTCTGGTTTTAGTTAAAATCAGGGAGCTAAGCAGGGATCACCAGTGGATAGTCAATACTTAATTTGATTAACCTCCAAGCAATTACTCTCAATGCAAAAACAAAAGACGAAACAACCAGAGTGTGAACACTAGTTCTGAAGATCTATAGTTTCACTAATCCCTGCCGTTTCTGAATAAGTATTTCAGCTCTGGGTGTCTCACATTTTAAAACATTTCTTGCCACGTAGTAACAAAAGTAGCTGCGTGTTTCTTCCCCTTGCTTTTTCCATGTCAGGAGGTTTCCTTTTCTTCTGCTTGGGGCTGTGCCTGGGCAGCTCAAGAGGAATAGTTTTTGTCTTAACACAGTGCTTGGTGTCTTCAAAGCATTGTACAAACCTTCAATTAAGCATCTCTCTACCTGTAAGGGAAGAAGGTAACAATAAGCTCGCCTTGCAGCTGGGGAGGCTGGAGAGGTTTGACTTCCAACCACCACCCAGGTAGCAAGCTGAGCTTCGAGCGTCACGCTCAGCTGCCACCCTCTTCCACATCCCCTCTCGCAGTTTAGAAAGAGGCTGGAATTGGTGAGGTGTTATGACACATTTTTTTTTAAAGCTGAGAGCTGCAAGCTATTCAAGCAAACACACGGCATCCCTGAGATGTCTGAAGAAGCTTTAAAAGTAACACTACCATGTTAGGCTTGATGTACCCTTGAGATTACTTTATTTCTAATTCCTTCCCAGGTGAAAGAAAAGCAAATAAAATCCCTTCACCTTTTATGTTTTAAGTAGGAACTACTGATGTCTTCATCTTCTTTCTCTGGCTCAGCTCTTCATTAGCGACTATTATTTTGTTTATAATGCTCCATTTCCCTACCATGAAACTGAGGCATCGCAAGAGGGGAAGAAAAAAAAGAAGAAGAAAAAATAAAAAACAACATAAAAAAACCCCAAACCATGAAAAGCTCCTGTGCAATTTGTGGAAGGTTTGGTCATTCATATAATGCTCACAATAAAATCAGGATGGTCAATGGCAGGAATGTTCTTCAGGTGTGATTGTTGAGATGGGGCAAAGCACAGCTGGTTTCCAGCTTCAAACACTCAAAAAATTAAATTAAATTAAATAAATAAAAATGACAACACTAGGAAACTAGGGCTCAAACCCTCACAGATTATCTTCCTCCTGCTCCTCTGTCTCGCAGTTGTAGCTTTTAGATGAGTAGCTTAAAAGCTGTGCTAGCATCTCAGCTGTAACCAGTGCAGCTATTCCAGGGGAAAGCTGCTTGGCTCAGGGACAGCTGTTCTGCAGAAAAATTCTCTTCTGATGCATTATTGATAGATGTAAGTTAAAGCCATAAAGCTCGCAGCTTTATCAGGCAATATCTACTAAATCCTGGAAGCATGTAAGATAACCTAAATGTAATCTACTGCATTCCAGCTCCTTCAGTGATGGATAGCACAACAAAAGCAGGACTAATGAAAAATTAATGAAAACAGTTACTTCCATAAGAAAAATGATCTGTTTTCTCCCACCTTTGTATTGATTTTAACTGGCCCTGTAATTGGAAGTGTATAATTTTTTCCTAAGGTAAAGAGGATTGAGAGCGAGGGAGAGTGAGCGTATAATTCTATTCATGTTTGTGACATACTTTCAGGCTACAATAACAAAGCATTTTCCTTAGGATGTTGAAGCTGCCTGGGAATGCAGACTTCAAGCATATTTTCTTAGTTCAGGCAAACTGCCACGCTGGTTGCCTGAAACCAGATATTGCACGAGCAGAGTAGTCAGAGTACTTTGAAGCCTAGGGAGGAAGCACAAGGACCTTTTCTGTGAAACCAAACCAATTGCACCACGCTGTTCCTACACTGGCTTGACAGGGAGCTCATTGTCACATGTAGTCACACCACCTTCTCACTGACACCCTTAAACACAACTGTCTTTTTCCTTAAATTTAATAGAGCTTTTCTATTTCTTTCACCATACAACAGCAGATATCAGTCTAATCTGTGACTGCTGTAATCTCTATTTGAAATTATTCTTAAGTCTTTACCTGTTTAATGTTAATATATCCACTGAGCCCAAAGGACACTGCTGAGATAATAAATCAATCAGGGTAGCATACAGTTTGTTTTTGCAGGGAAAAAAAATGCATTTCTCAAAGTGTTTAGGAAATGTCTCTTTCCTGTTCCCTGTTGTGCATGGTATGGGTATTTTTCTAATCTCTTCCATGAGAGTTATCAAAGACATGATATGTGTTACGATGAGGAGATGAGAAGCAAAATGTTTCTGCACATATTGGTAGTAAATGTTGGTCTTTATCTTAGTGTTTTTCTAGCATCTTTTAGCTAGTATGACATCATTTAAAACATTCATCTGGGTTATTTTAACTTTAACAATTTAGCCACAACCTTGGCTTGTTTTTATTGCCTTTCTCATTGGCCTGTTAACAGCTGCAATACACGATGAACTATTTCTTTCAATGCATGTCATTAAAGGTTAGGGCATTTACTTGTCCTTACTATTTGGCTCCTCTTCATTTTTTGTTGCAGCAGCCTCAGCTGGTCCAATCTCATCAGGTGCTTCAGATGGCAGATATGGTGACCAATTGATGGGTGACCAAGAACGCCCTTGGTAAAAGGGGCACTTCCCAGCTTGCTGGGCCTTGCTGATTGAGCGAGTGCTGCACCAGTGGGGAGAAAACACCCCAAAGTCAGTGTGGCTGTAACCATCCAGCAGCAAGGGAGGGCTGACAGCTGGGGCAGCTCCTCTACCTGCTGTCGGGGCTGCCCAGACTGCAGGAGTGGAAGGAGTGTTGCTGGCAGTGGGGGGTCTTGGATGCCCAGCTACGTGCCCCACCCTCAGGTAAATCCTTCAGGTACTGTGGAGATACTCAAAAGCTGTCTAGATGCAGTCCTGGGCAACCAGCTTGAGGAGGCTCTGCTTGAACAGAGGGAAATGGCCAAGATGATCTCCAGAGGTCCCTTCACACCTCGATCATTCTGTCTTTCTGTCCTTTCCAAGAACACTGGACTGATGGAGATGTGAAAGGTTTGTCTGGAAGAGCAAAATGTGACCCTACCCCCTACTTGGTGCCATCAAGCTCCTCTTCTTTCTCCAGAGAACACACCAGTAGTGCAAAACATTTCCAGAAGGACTGTAGTACTGGCTACAGAAGTGAGTGGCCAGGCCAGGAAAGGCACTATCTGCATGAAAAAGCATTATTCTAAACCTGGTGCTCTTAGCACATTGAATAAACCAGCAAGACTTGTTTAAAAAAATTACACCAGGGCAAGTTGGCTGGAGAAGGGCATCAAAGCCTGCCATGGCAAGGCACTGGGGCCTCCCAGGGGCCCAGGGTGCTGGTGAAGCACACTGGGGTGTGAGCAGGGCATTACTGGAACAGGCCAGCTGTGTCCTTGAGGGACAATTAATGCATGCTTGAGTAGTTAGGTGGATGGAGTGCTCAGCATCCCGGGTCCCAGACCTGCTGCTCCACAGTGCAAGCTCAGCTCTGCAGGGTTGGAAGTAGCATGAGGAAGAAAGAATGCTGTGTAGACAAGAAGGGGGCTTAATGTGGGAAAACAAAGCTGTAAGTCATCAAAAACAGTTAATGGCAATGTCACAGGTGAAGCATTTAGGATCACCTGCAACTCTGGTATTAGGTCTGCGGTTTGTGTGCCACTTGCTAGTTCAGGTTAGAGATGGCAAAGCGTGGGAATGATAAACGATGAGGAAGTTTTTAGCAAATACTCTGCTTAGCATGCTAGAGTGAGAGAAGGACACTAATGTCAGTGAAAAATGCATGGAGAAGAAAATTATCTTGATTGCTTTCTTTCTGTAACTACAGCTACACCTGTCACTGCAACAAAAAAGGCCAGCCAGGCACCTTGTGCTGGGCAAAACTGAAGAGACATCCTGAAAAAGCCTGTTTTGTTACAGATGATGTTCTTATTTCTCCTACCACCATCTGTGCCTTGATTACAAAGTAAATCTTCTGCCTGGCCATTACTTATTTCTGTCTTGCTCAATGTATGCTATAGACTGTGAGAAAGTTAAGCAAACGAAATAGAAGCAATGTGTAGGGGTACTTTTTCAGAAAAAAAATATGTATACTAACACATGACTGTTTTTCTTAAAAATTAATATATACTCTGTGTCTGTGTGTCCTCTCACCTTACCATTTAATTGCATTTTGAGAGACCCTGGACAGGGCAGAGCCTGAGTTAAACTTAACTTTGGGAAGCACAGGAAAGAACTTCTTCCTCCCCACACAGCTGGATAAAGCTGATACTCGCAGGAAGAACTCTTCTCCCAAGTGACAACCAGAAACTCTCATGAAAAAAGCATAAATAAAACCAGAGGCTTTTCAGCAGCATCAGAGACGGAAGAGTCTTCATGTGTTGCCTCAAAATAAAAAACAGTGGGGAAAGGACTTTCATGCTTCCTTGCACTACTCAGAGATCCAGAGGCCACAGATGCATTTCTTCCTTCAAGTGTCACTCTTAAGTCATGTTGTTTATTTCTGGACCAGCACAATTGTCTTGCATCTTCTTAAAAGTAAGACATCCCTTCATTCTGCTTTTCTATCCTTGTTGCATCATCTGGGGTTTCAATTCTGTCCTCTCTTTTTTTTTTTTTTTTTTCAATCAAGATAGATATTCTACAACATCTTTTTTTCAATTGGGAACAGAATGAGGATTGAGTCCTAATGGGGGTTAAAAGCCATTGGGTGCCAGTGCTGAGCCTGATGTAATAGACTATATTTAAGGTATTACTCATAGAAAGTCTGTGAACAGTGAAGCTGCAGCTCATAATTACATGATATTGTTGCTGAAGAACGAACAAATGAAGAGCAGAGCTTTTAGAAAGGTGGACCCAGGGCTCCTCAGGCTCCCTTGTGGGACTCTGGTTTGGGAAGGCATTTCAGGGTCTCTGTATCTGTCGGTGTAGTAGAAGTTTAGTCTTAATTTCAGTGAGACACTCATAGTGCTGAAAGGGTGTATGTTTTTTGATACCTCACCAAGCAAAGACGGAAAGAGGGACAAAAAGACACCAGCAAAAGCTTACCCAAAGTTCATTCTTTTGGGTTTTTTTTTTGTTTATGTTACTGATTGTAGAGCTAAATATTGATTTTTCATCTCTGGCAAACTGAAGACGAGCATCTTCTGCTGCCATGCTCTCAGTATGCTTAAAAAGAAAAATCACTCCATGACCACATATTTCTCCTACAAAAATGTGCGCAATTAACACAGCAGGTTCTCAGTTCAATATGTATCATTTGTTATAAAATATATATAATTGGTTTGGCAGACAGCAAATGCACCAACACAAGCATAAACCATATTTGTGAATACATATGTAATACTGGATGGTGTTAGATTATTACTACAGCAAGATATCATGTTAAATAAGTGATGTAGATGTACAGTAGCAAATTACTGGTTTTGCCATTTTCATTAAAAAAGGAAACAAACAAATAAACAAAACCCTCTTCACATCTCCCATTATTTATTGAATTATTTTTTTTATTACACTCACTACTGGAGCATCTGGGTGTATTAAACAGCTGAATTCTGTATCACATTAAACCAAATTGCCCATAATGGGCAGCTGCCTCATCGCACTGTTCTTAGAAGTCCAAAATGTGTTTTCTGAACCTGAGGCATTTGCCTCCCTGCCGAAGTGCTGTGCTGGCCAGTATTTCACCAAAGGGAGAGGGAAGCAGGGTGGGGGGAAGCATGTTGCTCTACTTCTGAGACCCTGGATAAGCTGTGGCCAAAAATTTCCAAGCACAAGAGAGAGGACAGGAACAAGAAGAGAGGTCAAAACTGCACTCCCAGCTTCATATACATGGACCTGCCTTTGAAACCTGGTGGTCAAGGAGCATTTTGTACTGTCAGTGTATGTCACATCATGTGCCCAACAGTTACAGAGTTGGGTCTGTGCAGTGAGATGCCCACCTTGGTTAACTCATCAACCTTTCAGGCCCCCTTGCTCCCAAATATCTATGTGCCATGTAGGGGTGTGGAGGCAATGCAGAGCTGCAGCCCTGTGGCCACCCATGTGGGCCACGGGTACCCGTTGGTGCTGGCTCACAGGGTGGGAACAAAAGGGTGATGTAGAAAGGGGTGTGCAGGTTTGTGTGAGGGCAGGGGGGATGTGATGGTGGAGCCATCTTGGTCTGTCCTGCTCACTGTACTGCACACCCTTGTCCTGTGCTCCTTGGTCCTACAGGAAACCCTGGAGCCCCTCAGGAAATAGCAGGGACTCCTGCAGCACCTGCCTGGGCTTGGTCACTGGGGCATGTCCAGCAAGGTGGGTGAGACAAGGGGGCCCTTCCTCCATTCCTTCCCTGCACCATTACCCCTGTGTCTTTTTCCACAAAGACCACAAAGAGCTCAGATATTTTACAGCCTTTCTGCACCTCAGAGGAGTCTCTTCCTGTCACTGATGAGGCTCAAATGTAAAAGCCCTGGTGTCCATGCCTGTACCCAGGACCTTCTGTGTTTCACACCAATGTTCCTCCACTTCTGTCCTCCTTTCATGTCTTCTTTGGCCTCTCCCTCATCCTGGGGTGGATTTTCCCATTCATTTTCCCAGCTTTTATATTTTCCTCCTCCCTTAGCCCATTTTTCATCATCTCTTTCCAGTCATCTGTTTTCTTTCTTCTCCTATAATCCTGTACATTTGGATAACTTTCATTTGGACTGTTTAACATAACCACTGGATTTGTGTTTTAGCCTTGTTCAGCAG
>NW_009970725.1:7289699-7295463 GCF_000747805.2 Chaetura pelagica
TCAGCAGGTTAAAGGTTCCCTTTCTATCTTGTGTTCTGTGTTTTCTTCTCCCTCTTAATGCATCAGAGCTTACAGACTTGAGATCCAGCTCAACTTCAATAGGAAGCTTAACCAGTGATTTCCACAGGAGCAGAGAGAAAACATTCAAAATGTTCCAATATGAGAGGCTAAACCAAAGTGTCTAGGTTTGTCTGTGGCTATATTTCTTCATGCTTCCAGCACTTCCCAGCTTTAAAGGGACATGTAAGTAGAAAGAATTATGTTTCTGAAAAGCAGGCCATGTTTCCTCAGATTACAGACGGTGGAGGCAGCATTCTACCTGGTTTGATTTAATGTGTCAGAGCAGGGACCTTAGCTTCAGCAAGTCCCTGCTACACATGGTGCCCAGTCCTCCCACTATATTTGTATTTATCAGCACTACGTTTGGAAGGAGGAAGAAAATATTTTTTTCCTCCCATCTTCCTTCCAGGGGCAGCTCGTAGACGTTCATGTGTTTCAGGCAAGCCAGAAACATCTGTCCCATCACCCAGCTTACACACTCACACATTACCTGACTCTGATGTCCCACAATAGTTTTCTGAGCATGTCCTTTACTGTGCCCATCTCAAGCCAATAGCTATGATGGGTGAAGCTATGCATCCACATAACTAACCTAACAAAAAACCCCCATCATGTACTTTCAGTGATGTGTTAGAAAATCTGTATTTTCTGGCAGAATTTATCCTGTGACCCTGCTCTCCTCAGACAGCAAAGCGGGGACTGATGTGAGGGATGCCTGCAGGAAGTCTGCTCAGCCTTTGCATAACCTGGGATGGCTGCACTGGCAAAGCACTGCTAATGCAGACCTGGAGACAGGCAGCCCTGGCTGTGTAGAAAGACAGACTCCCACACTGTGCTCCCAACACATTGAGATGTTTTTTATTCTTCCCTTGCAAAACACTGAAGAAAAGTAATCCAAACTGGTCTCAGGAGTGAAAGAAAAATGGAATGCCAGCTGTTTTTGAGAGAGGCTCCTTCATCAAATGGTGTCTGTTCAAACCCCTTCTGCTCAGTAGGAAATGTCCCACCAGAAGGAGTCCCCCTGTTTCCAGTTTATCGTTTCTGCAGCTGTCATTGTGCTGCTCATTGTTCATGAAGCTACCAGCACCTGTGTCTCCCTGTGATGAGATCTAGAGGCTCCCACTGTTTATTTCAATGTAAATATTTTTTTTGTTGAGAAACAAAAGGACTGGAAAAAAGGGAGGTTATGGGAATATTCAGGATGAGATAAGGAATCTGAGGCAGAAAAGAACACACCAATTACCTCAGCTCACACGCTCATCTGCCAGATGAAACCAGTTTTACCGGCTGTTGCCCAAAGGCAAAACACCATAGGGCTTCTGATGTCATGTTGGCCTTTGGTTATGAGCCCGGGTAAATGGGTACCTGGCAGAGAGAGAAAAAGGGCTGTGCTGCTTAACACCAGCTTCATCTATTTATGTTCGTCTAGCATCAATTAAAAATACCTCTGTCTCATTCTGCCTGCCTGCCTGCTAGTGTGGTATTCGTTTTCTTTCCATAGTGCTGCAGATTGCCTCGCCTTACAGTTTACAACACTGAGACCTGGCATTTGCCTCTGGCAGGGCAGAGGACAAGAAACCATTTCACTTTCATGCTCTCCACACAAAGCAGTGAAGGTGTGGGTTGTCATGGAGGGGTGATGTATAAGGCCAGGGCTGTTGTTCATTTGCGGTGCTTCAATAGCATGAGCTTCTTCCTTAAGATTTAAATTGAATTTGGTGACATTGCTGGGACAACATAGTGCTGTAGATCTGAAGTGTGTTCTGTGTACTCATCTGTCTTTTTTTTTTCTTTATTATATTAACTTTCTTTTTCTTTTTTCCTTTTCTTTTTTTTCCCCTTTTTCTATCAGCAAGACCCAGCGAAGCAGACTTTATGTTGCAGCGATTCTGCATGCTTTGGTTATAAATATCCTGAAGCAAAGTTCAGGGTGTTTTGGTTGGTTTTTTTTTTCATATAACTATCAAAGCAAGTGTCTGCTTCAGCACAGAGTGAAAGGAATGCTTTACACATAAAAGCTCACCAGTGGGTGGTAAACAGCTTTTGCCCTTATACACATTGCAAATATTCCGCTGCGGCACAGACTGACGGCTTTGGTGAAGTTGGTAGCACCTGACTGAGAGGCAACAGTTCCCCGTGCTAGTAGCTATCGTGAGAGC
Organism: Chaetura pelagica; assembly: GCF_000747805.2. NCBI lineage: Eukaryota > Metazoa > Chordata > Aves > Apodiformes > Apodidae > Chaetura > Chaetura pelagica. The sequence continues at coordinate 7,291,919 of NW_009970725.1, forward strand.
CTAATCAGGGTCTGAACACTCAAGAAATCCCAGGAAAATCAAGTCTTTTGCCTGTTGCACTACAAAAGACATCTCTCGTGTTTTAAATTCCCAGTTGTCTCCTTGAGAACAAACAAAGGCGCCATCTAATTTAAAACTAGAGGAGGTAAAAATCAGTAACTTCAGCATTAGCAGCGTAGACAATTTCCTCCATCACAACCTCCCATCTAGATTTGCAGAGCAGACTTGTGATTTCAGCAGCTGCCTTGGCAGATGCCCAGCATGATGCACCTGAAAGCAGCCAGGCTGTCTGAGAGCGGATGCGCAGTAGCTTTGGAAAATCAGGGTTCTTCAAGAGTTCTCAAGCTGAGCATCAAAAACTACTAAATATTTCAGTTTTCTTCCTCCTCAGTGCTGCACGCCCTCCGAATGGCAAATGTTTCATGATCTGAAGGCAACACAACAGCTCTGGTGTATCACTGGCTTGCCACAACATCTATTTGAAGACAAGTTTTAAAGTAGTCTGCAGTGCTGGAAGGTGGTTTTTTCTGTAGTGCTTCTAGCAAGGATGTGCTGATCTAAGTACTCAGCAGCATGATTTATTTATTAGAACTTCATACCATTTTTTTTCCTCCCCATTGACACAGGATTAAAATTAAACATCCTTAACTGCACGAGTTGAAAGCACAGCTTAGCTCGTTCAGGTAGGTCTGTACTTGACAGGTGTGTAAGTGCTGGCTCCCTGCTAGCTGGATCCTGCATTTGTGTGGAGGCAAAACTCCCCCTAGATAGCTTGCCTGAGTTGCATGTTCAGATGTATCATGAGTATGCCCAGAGGTGGCAGCGCCTGGACTAGGCAAGGACAAACCTTTACAGCCTTGGATTTTCCAAAGACCCCATCAATAGCTGTCATTGATGCTAAGGGGATCATTAAGGCTGAGGTCCTCGGGAATGCATTGGATTCGTGGCCCCATCATTTCACCTGCAGAGCATAGTGCTGCACCAACAAGCATTAAAGCCTGGTAACTCACCTCTTCACAAGAGGGTGAGGAGGAGATGTGCTCTCGGGTCATGCAGCTGCTTGACCACTGAGCACTGGTCTCTGCTGGTGCCAAGAGGCCATGGAGACACTATCACTGGAGGAGTCTGGCCAGATAAGAGGCACCTCCACAAGTGACTGTGTTGCAGTGGGGGGGTTGAAATCGTAGGAGCAGTGAAGCAAAACTTGATGCATTGGCCCCAAGTGAGGTTTCTATTCAAAGACCTTTTAAAGGTGTGCTGAGATCAGGATGGTGCTTCAGCACATGCAGATTTTGCACTGACCCCCAGGGAAGCAAGGGAGTGCAAGGGAAGGCTGTGCTGGAGGCACAAGGCAGCCACCAGCAGCATAGCCAGTGACTGACTCCACTTGAAGACTTTGCTCATAGCAGTTATCAAGTCTCAGGCTGAGGGAAGTGGTGGTACCTCACAGTGGTCTCATCCCTTCGTGCTGCCCCTCCCAGAGGCAGTCCAGGAAATGGAAAAGTCTAGCTGACAGGGTGTTCTGCTGCTGGTGCACAGCAACGTTGCACAGGGTGGCATCATGGGGAGCCAAAAATCTAAAAGCAGCTCTGGCCAGGAGAGGGAAGAAAAAGCATCCTTCACCAAAAGGTCCACTGTCAGGGAACAGCACTTGCTCCTTTGGGTGCTGGGAAAAGAGCAGGTGCATGCAGAAACCTGGCTGGCTGAGTTTTGGCCACTGCTGTGGGGACCCAGGTGACCAAGCCCTGCAAACACTGCTGGGCCAGACATGCTGCTGCAAGCAGCTTGCGTTCTGCCGGGCCATCACTGCAGTTTCTCCTCCTCCATCAGGCTCAGCCACCCCAGAGTCTGGACTGACAGGCATGAGCTTGAGTTTGGAATTCAAACAGGACTGATGGAAAAGAGCTCCAGAAGATACCACTGGCTTTTCAGGGCAGTGGTTTGCCTGCACCTCTGCTTCCCTCAGGATCTCCGCTGCCCTTGCAGCTTTCGGGAGGGCGCTGGGAGGTGGTTGCCCATCCTGGCTGCAGATCAAGGGGCCTGCTGGTCCTTTGCTGATGAACAAGGCATGGAGAAGTCAGAGTCAGGCAATCCAGAGACATGGTTTGTGGTAAACTAGGACCATGCATGGTTCAGGTTTGCTTGGACTAAGTAGAGTCTGAAAGGGCCTTACTGGGGATGCAAAGGGTTGGGTTTTTTTTATAAAAGTTTTTCCTACAAGGGCCCCTAAACTTTGCAAAGCATGGAGGTGAGCACAGTGTTCTGAAAGGAGCAGAAGGGATGGTGGTGGAAAGTGGGATCTGCTCGCTCTGCCAGGATGTCTACACAGCATCAAGCAGAGCAGCACAGATCTGGGCTTCAGGGGAAACCAGCCCCTGTAGCGTTAACTAGAAGCTGAATGCTTCCCCAGTGAGGATCACAAAGAAGAGATGAAATACACTTCTTGCTGGAAATATTATTGAATGCACAACTTGTTGCCTTTTGCACCAGCTGGTTTGAAACACAATGCAACCATCTACAAAAGCAAGGTCTACTTCACCTTCAGACTGCTGAGTTTCCCTCCTTTTGCTGCAACAAGTATGTTACTTTGTCCATTGCTCTCTGTGCATGTTATGTATTGACATATGACGTGGTGACAACACTGGAACCAGCTGCCCTATGCTTGAGGTTCCCCAAGGTTTGGAAAGGTGGCCTGGAATGAAAGCTATCTCTGTAAAGACCTTCACATGTGGGTTGTTTGGTGGGTGATTACAGAGTATGAAGGGATGAGCTAGTAGAGCTTGAGCAGTTCTATTGCAAACACTATGGTCAAGGTTCTGTTATAGATCCTGAGGTGTCCTCATTCATGGAGCTTAGATCACACGAGAGAAGCAGCCATGTTACCAATGCTTGCAGAAGAGCAATGTATATGAAAGTACTTCCAGTGCTTCCATCTCCCCAGAAGTAAACAGAAATTAAAAGTGCTCTAAGTGTGCACACACAGAATCATTAATTTGGTATAGTTAGGGACTAGAGGGAGGGGAAGGGGAATTTTTGTTACTTTTTTTTAACTTTTTTTTTTCTTTTTTGCCCTGGGCAAAATTTTCAACATTAACTAATTAATGTTTATAAAGCACTTTGCATATATAGTGCCTTTCATCAGGGGATCTCCGAGTATTAGATTATATTATCTTGAAGGCCCTAGGCCTGTGCATACTAGTCCTATAAAGTATTAGCCTTATAAACTTCAGTAATTCACTTCGGGTTTTTTTCCTGGGCTTTTTTTGGTTGGGTTTTTAATCTTCCCTCTCCTGAAAATGTGCCGAGCGTTTTGCCTGTGTATGTAAAAAGGTGGTAAAAAGGGTGGTGTCAGCCAGAATGACCATATGAAAAATCAGGGCCCCATAATGCACTTCTCAAATCCTCTAATTGCTGGAGCTGGGGAGCAGCAACCGTGCCAAGCTTAAATTGAACTATAAATCCCACACGTCAAGTAGGGATCAGGAGGAGGCATCATCACTGGTGGGAGAAGCAGCTCTGATATTTGCTCTGCATTACCTGGTAGT
>NW_009970725.1:7295516-7307938 GCF_000747805.2 Chaetura pelagica
GCAAGCTCCACCATGGGGGAAAAGTGGCTTTTCTGTGTCACATAGTGTCTGGTACTGGTGGCTGGGAGCGGGGACCTAAGGATGGGCATGACAATGGCCACATTTAGCCAAGTTGGAGAGTCTCGGCTGCTGTTGCCCTCCTGGGTGGAGGCAGGAGTCAGAGTACCCAGAAGCCAACAGTAGCGAATCTCCCATATGTTAAATCCAGAAAGCCTGCTTGGGCGTGGGCTCAGTGGATGACTCAAACAATTACTTAACAATAGCTGATTGCATGAGCTGGCAGGGACTTAGCCAGGTTCACAATGGAAAAAATGTGTGGGCATCTGGGCTTTAGCGAAACACTTGGGGAGCAGACTTGCTGCTGCATGCAGGAACTACCAACAGAGAAAGCAAGGCCTTGGGGAGCAGAAACTTGACAGGGACAAGGCAGAGGATGTCTTTGCCCTTACTTGCACGTCTTACAGGTGGAATTCCCCCAGCTGAATTTAGCTGGGTAAGGGCGGCTGCTCTGAGGGCAAAGACCAAGCAGCACATCCAGTCTCAAAGAGTCAGTGGTACTCAGAAGTCAAGACTAAAGCCATCCCATTTGAGGCCACCTTGCCCAGACCAAAGTACCCTTGCGAGCAGTGAAAGTTCACAGCAAAGAGTGTAAAAGCCCTCCCCTTCAAAGGAGAAAGGGAGTTCAGCAGACTGACGGCACACGTAGCTAAAACCAGGCAGGTATTTCTTAATGAAAGCAATCTGAGAGCTCTTCCAGAGCCTGCACACACTGGAGAACTTGATGAGGAGCTTGGGATGAGTAAAAAAGCTCACGTGCCGCTCTTGGGCTGAGTCTCAAAATAAGCACCGTGGGGAGAGACTGCTGGGAGAAGAGTGCAAGGGGGCTGTGGGAAATGGCTCGCCAGCTGAGTGCAGGCAGCATCTGGACATGGAAAGGTAAATCAGAAAACCAAGCAAGTAGGATTCACTCATTAGGCTTGATACATGGACAAGTGGAAGGCAAAGCCTTGCACCCCACACTGTGCACTCCTGGACCCAAGGAAGGGTGGGAACCCCAAAGAGACCTGGAGGGTGCTCACTGTGTTGACCTAGAGCAGCATTCAGTGAAGCTGCAGCTGTAGCACAGTTCTTGCTGGTGGGCAGCAGCCAGACATAGCCTTGCCATGGAGCTCCACATTCACTGTCCCTGGAGCCAAAGCTGTGAGGGACCAGGAGGCCCACGTGTTGTGTTGGCAGATCTCCTGGAAAGCATGGCCCACATGGGCTGCTCTGTTCTTGCAAGCAAGAGAGGGTTGTAAGGGCCATCTATGGACTGAGAGTAAAAAGGGAGCTAATTTTCCTTCTCTGCAGATGCTACAGTACAGAATTGGTCTGGCAGCAGCCAAAGGTCTCACCACCTTGAGCCAACAAACAGTGTAGGCTGATGTACCATATGTGACCCCAGTGAGCATTGAGAAGGACTTCTTCTGGTCTTCTCTTTCCCCCTCAGCTAGCTGTCGTTGAAGAGAGACTGGGAGAAGAGGAATCAAAGCAAGAACTCTGCTGGGTCTGTCCTCCTGGGCTCTGATGGTGCTGTTTTCCTGGGAACTCTAATAAATGTGCTGGGTTCATTCTGCTCTTTCAACTTCTCCTGTGCTATATGCACCATGTTTGCCTTCCACTAGCAAGTATGTATTTGTATTGGCAAATGAGACTATCATCTGCTAGATAAAGGGCCTCTAACAAGGCAAGCAGGCACGTTTACAAGGTAGTGCTGCTGCTGGCTGTGTATGTGCATGTTATTCTCACTACTTCTTTGATACAGGCACTTCACTTACAGGTCAGGCTAATATGCCTGGTCCTTCAGGCCAGGATACTCCCACACTTGCTTGTTATGCAGCAGGAGGGAGTGCTTGGTGCTATTGGTATTATCTCCAACCTAGGGCAAGAGCGGATTAATTCACTCTCATCAATAGGGAGCCAGGCACCTTTTCCCTTTCACTGAACTCAGGAAGCAGACGTTGCTGCAGAAGGCCCCAGGGAGCCTGGAGCTGGGCACGGCAGCTCACAGGTAACCATAAAGTGGCTGTGAGTCATTCCTGCCCTGGAAGCCAACCAGCTCCTGCTCGTGAGCTACCCTTGAAAGAGCTACTGCTCCTGTTACACACCAGTGGTTTCACTGCCCACTTGTTGCTGTCCCTGCCCATCGGGCTGAAAGTCACTTGCATTCCTCTTCCATGTGTGGGTGGTACAAGGGCTTTGGAGCAAAATATGATGCTCAGCTTGGAAGGAGAAAGGCTGTGGGGCTCTTCCCATTGCATGGCTGCAGCTCCACCCCTCACCAATGCAGGTGCACTGCCAACTGCAGACTTCAGCCTCAGAAGTCATGGGGCTTTTTCGTTGTTCTATCCATTTGCATGCAATTCCCTCTAACTCTTGAATCCTCTCCCTGCGCCAGGTAATTTGCTTACCCGATAGGAGCTTGGGAAGAGCCACACAGTCTGGGATTTCCCCACATTTCACACCAATGAGTCCTGACGGGTACACTCCTGTAACTGTGAGCTGGGACGTCAGAGCAACAAGGGGGCAACATGCAAGGGTGAGAGTGGCTTCTGCTGAAGCAGAAGAGACATTGGTCCAGCGCAGTGAGACAACACTAACGTGCCTGGGCTTGGGAAGACAATCTCATGGTGTTGTGGAGGCAATAATCTTTGGGAGTCCTCTCCCACAGAGGTCACTCTGCTGGTCCCTCAGTGCAGACAGCTGCAACCGAGCAGCAGCAGCACAATCAAAGAGCTTGCAAAGACCAACAATGTGGCATTGGCAGTGGCTGAGGGACTCCAGAGGGATAGACAAGAAAGGACTTGCAGCAAAGCTGACTCTGCAAGGCTGAGTTGGGCAACAGCATTTTAGATCAGCTACAGATCTAGAGGCCCTCAAGTGAGGCAGGAGACAGAGGAAGCTTCTTCCCTCTCCTGCCAGCACATCCATATTTGGAGATGTGGGTGAAGGCTGCTCACTGCCTGGGGGCTGAGGTGCCAAGGAATTGGGTGACTTAGTCTAGCACTGGGGGAAGTCCACCAGAGTGCTATCCTTCCCAGGTTTTTGGGGGGTTGGGGTGACGTTAGGGGAGGACATATTCACTTATACCCCCAGATAAAGTTTCTTCAGCTCTGTCTTACAGCGAGCTCTTGCGTAGTACGGAAGTTCCTCCAAAACAGGTGTTGTGGGCAACTTTCCCTGCCTTGGTTTTACAGCCTAGGTTACATACATCTTTGAACTATTCAAAGCAGTGGCTCTCATTAAAGTCTGTGGGACAAAACAGAGATGTCGCTTTCTCATAAATCCATGGGGAGAAGACAGACCTTGGTGCAAGCAGCTGTTGTTCCCTGCCATGGCAATATGAGCACTGGGGCTCAGCCATCCTTCCAGGCAGCTCAGCAGGGATGTCAGGGAGCAGAAGCAATGCCCCAAAGCTGGGGAGAGCACTGCAATCAAGAAGGATTAGGGGATTGGGAGGATGGGATGACCTTCTCAGGCTTCAGTATAGGGAGGATGGGTTCCTATAAACACGCATAAGCCTTGGCTCCAGCCTGTCAGCAGTCTCTCCCTAGCACAGGGCATGCACCTTCCCCTAGAGCATTGAAAACACGGAGGGAAATACCCTTCAGAAACTGCCCAGATTTTGTATTTGAAATTCAGACCACCAGTCTTGCAATTCCTAGAGATCTGATTCATGCTTTTTGAACATGTGGGTTTGGCAATCCTATGCCGTTTTCCAACCTCTTTTTTTTTCCCCAGAGGTGTTCTTACTTTTCCCTTTTTTAGTCTTGTATACTTGAAATAAACTGCTTGGGGGTTAGGGGAGTTGTTACCAATAGCAAAACTCATCTATTAAATTCACAGTGAACTGCTCAATAAACAACAACAACAAAAAATCCCCTACAACTTTATAGTCTAAAATAACCATGGTGGGTTGGAGCAACTCCTCCCTCTCTTGCTTTTCCTTGAAGTGGGATAGACTGGGTGAGGGCTTCTCTCCCCAAAAAGCAGCAGAAAAATGCTGTCCCCCCACTGCAGCCATGCTGGGGGTGGTGAACAAGCTCTGGACCACCGTGGTGGACATGACCATGTGTTTCCATGGGACAGCTGAGCTCCTGCCTCCATCAGCTACTTTGGGGATGGAGGTCTGGGATGCATACAGGCATATAATTCCCTAGGAGAGCACCTAAGGGCCTCTCCTGGGGTCATGAAAAGAAGGTGGTCTTGATTTGGGAAGTTAAGGGTGAGAGTTTTGGCCCAATGTCCAGACAGGCAGCAAAAAACCTCCTGTTTTTTTCCTCTCGTATTGTTTTCACCCAGTCATGGCAGGGACTGAATCTTAATTGCCATAGATATCAATCAGGGGTATAAGTGCTACCTTAGCTCAAAGAAACAGAATAATTATCCAAAGCCTGTGCTGAACAGCATTAGTATTTCCATAGCCAGCCTGCTGCTGGCATGATAGAAGGCAAAACCCCACACCCATGGGAGTGGAGACTGTTTTCCATTCCCTGCAAGGGATCCCTGCCCTCTTGGAGACAGAGCAGCAGTCAGGGAGCAAAGAGGAGCCCTGCTGCAAGGGAAAGGTTTGCAGGGTGCCAACCCTGAACTGGGTGGCAGCATGCTCTGAGCATGCAGGACCAGGCATGGAAGGTGCTACAAGATGTGGCCTTGTTGGTGGGTTTGGGACTCACAGCTAATTTCAAGAATGGGCTTAATTGTGGTAAATATTAGGGAGGTGTAAATAGCCCCTGCTACCCTGGGTCTCCACTGCCTCAAGCAACGTACCAAGGAGATCCCCAGAGGATGGCACATCAGGAAGGGAAACTTCCAAAACTAGATGGAGGGAAATCCCCAACACAGGGCTCAAGCTCCTGAGAAGCAAGTGCTTCCTTCTCACTGCATTTGCTGTGGTGCTGCAGGAAGCCTGACAATGGCAAGTTTTTATTTGCATTATTGCAAAGCCCAACTTGAAGGAGATATCCAAAAGGGAGCAAACAGCTAAATAGCCTAAAAGCACTGTGGCTGCCTGGGACAGCCTGCCTCTTCTCTGCATTACGTGCACATGGAGGTCCAGGAAAGGAGAACTCATCCACCCCAGTTGTTCTCCCCTGGAGAGAAGGGAACCTGCATCTCCAACCCCTTGAGAAGCTGGAGATGATGGTGGAGACCTCTGCAGCCAGCACTCCTCAAGGAGAAGTCAAGTCCAAGATTTGGAAGCGCTTGAGAGGGCAAGTGCAACAGGGGTGACATTTTTTAGTCATTAAAAGAGATCATGGGAAGAGGAAGTAACTGAGTCTTATTTTACCCCCACTGAATTTGATTTGTCAGATCAGCATGCCCAGAGGGTCTCCAGGTGCTCACAATTTCTACCTGTGCAGAGGACAATGGATTTGCAATCAAGACCTGTGAGCCATTAGCCCAGACAGGTGGCAGCAATTGTTTGTGCAGGAGATACCTCCTATGGAATGTAATCAAAGCAACAAACCTGAAGAAGACTGGGAAAGGACAGTAGTCATCCAAGAGTAACAGATTATTTGAGGGATGGGGAGGAGAAAGAGATCAGTCATGGAAGGTGAAGAGGAAAGCAAGGTTTGGGGAAGAGCAGAAGTGCCCAACAAGCCGTGCAAGATGAGGGAAGGAGCACCCCATCTGGACATTGCTTGGCTGTGAGCATTTCACTTGGGTTTCACCTGAGCACAGAAGTTAAAAGCCAGGCCAGAGGGTGCTCGGATGAAGAAGACAGTTTACTACATGTTCACAAATAATTCCCCAGGCTTAAAACACTGAGAAAAGACAGTGGCCAGGGAGACCATCAAGGGAAGGCAGGCAGGGCTACAGTGTGTTTGTGCTGCAAGGCACAAGCATGGGGGCAAAATGCAAAACTAAGGCAGCTGTGGGGGGAAAAGGGAGGTGGGAAAAAGATCCAACACCATAGAAACCAGGTCGAGGGGATAAAAGGAGAGAGTGCAAAAGGTGAGCTGGGTTACTGCACCTGCATCTCAGTTATATGTGGCTGAAGATTGTTGTTCAAAGAGCCAGGGAGAATTTTTGCTGCATCCCAATGTTAGGAGCTTGAGCCTCTTACGTGTGCCTTGTTTTCCACTATGAGGACTGGCTTGTCAGGGAGATTTCCTCAACTTGGGGCATGTCTGAGCTGACTGAGCACATGGTGCTGTTGATATTGCTGTGAGGAATGAAGGAGCACCCAGGGGGGATCGGCTGGCCCAACAAGGGCTCAACAAGGGCTCCGGCAGAGACGCCTCCTACCCACGCCCCTTACAAGCTGATCCTCTGGTCAAGAGGCTCCAGACCCCAGCCCAGCCCAGCTGAGGGGCAGAGCCATCCTGTGGAAGCTCCATGGGCCCGGCAGGCTGGGCTGGGCTGGGCATGCCCAGCTGCCCCGGGGCGCTGCTGTCTCCTCTGGGCCCTCGGCCAAGGAGGCGGCTTTCCCAGGGGTGCCTCCAACATCGAGGCCCCTCTGGGGAACCAGCTCCCCATGTAGGAGCTGCAGGACAGTCACTGCCAGACCCTGACACCTGCTGCCCCCATGTCCCACCTGCTGCCCCACACCACCCGTTGCCCCCGTGCCACCCTACACTGCCCCTCCTTGGCTTTCTTCCCTGGGGGACACTGTCCCTGGGTCACCTTGGGTTCCCTGCTCCCAGCCATCATTGGAAACTCAGCTGTGGCTCAGGACTGCAAAAAGTTTAGCTTGTAATAAAGAAAAAGCCTAAAATGGCAGCCATCTACTTCAGGGGTTGGAGGAACCTCACCCAGGTATAGGGAGGTCTGGGAGAGATGGGTCCCTGCAAAGTCGTCTTAAGTTTTGACTTGATCAAGCACTGGGACAGGCTGCCCAGAGGGGTTTTTCAATTTCCTTCTCTGAAGACTATCAAAACTCCCTGGATGCGTTCACCTGTGGCCTGCCCTAGGTGATCCTACTTTGGCAGGGGGGTTGGACTAGATGATCTCTAGAGGTCCTCCCCAGCCCCTAACAGTCTATGATTGTATGAGTATAGTGGAAAAAACAGAAACAAAACAAAACCCTGAAAAAAAGAAAAAAAAAAAAAAAAAGGCCTCCTGACTCACTTTCTTCCCAAGACTGCCCTAGCCCAGGGCATTTTCCCTGCCTTGGGAAGTGTTGCAAAATTTGAGCTTGCCCTAGAGGTATCTCTCACTAATTACTGGATATCCTGGTTTTGTGTAAGGACATAGGCAGAACCTTCCCACAGATTCTTCTTTACGGCATGGGAAAAAAAACTCGAAACACTGATTTCAGTTTCAGCATCCCCAGCAGACTGCTGTGAAGGGATGATTACCCACTTGAGGGGATCTCTTTCAGGAGCCATCCTCCCCAGCTCTGGGGCATCACTCACCAACAGTCTCCAAGAAGCGAGGAATTTCAAAGGCAAAAACCAACCTTACTTTTAATATTTGCCCTCTGTACCTGAAGTTTGGGTCACTTTCAATTTTATTTTTTTTTTCCCCTGTAATAAAGAAGGCTAAAACTTTCAAATTAGAAGCAAAGACTCTGAGAGCTGTGTGAGATGAGGCTGTTTGGAGTTTGCAGTGCCTACCAGCCGTGCTGCAAAGGGCTGATGAATCGGCTGGTGAAAGGCAGGGTGCAGAAAATTACAGCCCCAGCCTTCACAAGAGGTCGCACAACCCTGATTACCATGTCAACTCGACACAAGGAAGATGCTTACATGGGCTGCAAGCCTCTGTCTGTGGTTCATTCACATCAGTGGAGAAAAACTGCTTCGCATCTGAGATGTTGAATAGCCCATACTGTATCTGCACAGCTTCTGGTATCTACTGTATCTGCACATCTTTCGCCCATTCCAGCCTCTTCTTTCAGTACCAGGCAGGCCACTGACTCCCATGGACAGCATATGTCCCCCTGTCCTGCATCCCCCAGTGTTTCAGCTCTGTGGTTGGACCACAGCCCTGGGCTGCAGCTGGCGATAATCCTTCTTGCCACTCCTTCCAAGAGGGAGAACTACAGAGGGTTTTTCCAAATTTTAAGAGACACAAATTAAAAAAACTGCATTGAACAGGAGGCAACTGTTTAAGAATTTCTTCCTCAGTTGATTTGTTAAATACATAGCCTGCGTACACATACCCACCTACTTTGAAGTATTTTACTTTTTCTAGAAAGGCTCTTTTGTGTCTTTTCTGTAAATGAAAGCCTCAGCCAGAACACACAAAACGTATCACTGAAGCTCCTGGAGAGAAGCAAGCTCTGTCTTCAATCCTCCGAATGCCTTCTCCTTTTCCTACCCTTCCTTCTTGAGAAGTCCCACTGATCAGCTCTTCAAGGGAGTCTTTATTCTCTGCCCAATTTTACACAAAGGTATCAAAGGATTTTAACACATTAAAACTTGCAACCTCTTAAAAGAATTTGTCTCCTTCCTCCCTCTCTCCCTGTTGTTTGAGTTTCACACCTGGGAGCTCTTATAACTCAGCCTTTACAAGAAGTAGGGTATTTCTTTTAAAAAGTTACTTAGCTATCCTTAGACACAAAGAGTACATGTATATTCACACCTAATTACGTGGAAAAAAAAATACTCTCCCTATTCCCTTCCAGCTTCTAAGGACAGAAATAAGAAACACTTTCAAATAACTGTAAATAATAAACCCCGTCACGCTGAACACTTCAAAGTGCAAGTGCAAATATCTCAAGAAGCTTGGGGAACTACACATGATTATGAATTAGCTCTCAAAAACAGATACAGATGATCTGTCGGATAGTTTTTTCATTCCAAGTAGATTTGAAAATACTATTCCCTGTGATCTGGTAGAGAGAATTAACTCCTTACCGATAACCGCCGTTGTCCAAGGAAAGCCTGTACAGCAGGAGCTTGCGCGCCAAGGTGCTGAGATGAAGGTGACATCTTTGCTTTAGCAGTACAGCACACAAGACCCTGACCCCACCCCCACCTCTGCTCCCTCCTGCCAGGACACAGCCCCAGGGAAGCAGTGACACAACTGATGGGCAAAGCTCTGGAGAAACACATACGGGTCACCCCCCGGGGCCTCAGTGCAGGTCCTGATACCACCCAATGTCCAGCTTAATCACACAAGACAGTTATATCCTTTCCTAGTTCTGAGACAGAAAGAGGATGAAGAGGAGATACCTGGAAGAGTTGTGGGACTGTGAGATGGGGTTTGAGGAAGAGAACAGACGACAGGCTCTGACAGGGTCTCTGGCAGGAACTCTAGGTGGCTCTGAAGAAACAAGCCTGCCAGGCAAACAACCCTTGGAAGGTGGGAAGTACTTACTGCTGCAAGGACCTTCTAGAAAACTCTTGACTGAAGACAAGAGTTAATGGCAGAAGTCTTGGCCACCATGAAACACAGACTTTCTGTGAGAATCTGTGCTCCCCGCACAGAAAATAGCAGCTCAGGGCATGTGTGAGCTGACCTGCACCACCACCCCCTTCCATCCCAGAGCAGCCATACAACTTTCAAGTCCAGGATCGAGATCCTCCTTTTCCTTCCTCCTTCACAGCAAAACCCTTTCAAAAGCAGGCTGTCTGGAAATGAACTGTGAAGCTGGGGATCCTGAGGAGGGACTGGGGTAGCAAAGTTAGCAACAAACACATCAGAATAGCTACAAAGTACAGGAAAGGAGTGACCAGCTCATGCCCATAGTAGAAGAGAAGAAGAAGAGGTGGTAGGAACAAGGACTGATCTATCTGGAATGAAAAGCCCAGGTTTCTTACCTGTTCCTTCAAATTGTTACAAAGCTAAAAGGGGTGCTCACCTAGCTTACAACAGGCCTGCACCAAGTGAAACACTGGGACTGTGGCCTGCAGACAGGTAGCCTTCCTACTAGGTGAGAGTAGGATAAGCCACTGGCAAGTAGCAACAAGCCCAATACCAAAAGTGACAAACCAGAGAGGTCCTGTGTGCTATGCTCTTCAGTCATAGTACTCAATTTTGCACTCATCAAAGGAGTAAAGCCTCCACTGCAGATTGCAGTTATCTCCAGAAGAGTTATCTGCAGGTTGCAGCCAAGGGACTTTGGATAGCAATGGCTCGATCCAGCTCTTGGAGGATGTGTAGACATCATGTGTGCTATGTGCAGAAGGAAGCGTGTGCTGCACTTGGCCTCAGAAACCCAGCCGCTCTCATTTGAAAAGCTGCTGGGAGCAAGTCTGTTTCATCAAGTCCAATCACTTGGACTGTCTGGCCCTTCAGGACATCCTCATTTGCCCTAGTCTCTCTTTCTTCACCCCAGTGACTACAAATGAAGGGGAAAGCAAAGAACAGAGCAGAGATGAACCTGGAGAATGGCTGATGGCATTTTTTGCCAAGCAGTGCACTCACATGGCAGGACACAGGTGCCTACCAGAGAGGAGGCCTATAACAACTTGATGCAAAAAGTAGCCTTAAGCTACTCATGTCGAAGTGTCCAAGAGAGTGCAATGGCTTTGAGGAATCATCTAGCAACGTCTCATGGGCCCCCACTACCTTCCTCATTAAACCTCAAACAAAGCTGTGGGGTATGTTAGTGCACTCAAGCTAGTCTTTCCCAGGGGGGAAAGGGAAAAGCTGGAGTCAAAGACAGTGCAAAAGGCTGGATGATGAAAATGGCAATAAAGGGAAAAAGCAGCAGCTGGAGGAGGAGTACAGGGCCCCTTTTGTCAACATGTAACATATAAAACTACTCTGCTAAGAGAGTAGTCAGGAACCAGCAACAACAGCTTCCCCCCCGCAACTATATATACTGTTTTCTCCAAAGGCTGAATACTTGGGAGGCAGGGACAATTGCCTAGACAGCTCAGTGTATCAGAAATAGCCACTAGGCTAGCAGGCCATCTGGACAGCAAGAAGTGCCTAGATCCCTCGCAGCATTGGTGGCATAGACAGCTCAGCTGCTAGGTCCTCAAGCTGGAACACAAGCATGGCAAGAACTAAGGCAAGGGAGCACAATGGCAGGGTTTGTCCTCATCACCTTATGACTGGAATTTTAGTAATCCGATAAAGTGCAGCAAGATTGGGGAAAAGCACAGAAGTGAACCCTTGGTAATCTCTCCTTTAACTCCTGCTGTGTCTGAGCAAAGTCCAAATGTCTCCTAAGTGCCACAGAAGCAAAGCTGAGCTCAAATGAGAGGCAGGCTGAACCCCTGGGAAGGAGACAAATATTTCTAGCCTTTGCACCTAGCCCTTGTCTGTCCCTGTCTGAAAAGTGTTTCTGAAAATATCTGTTACTCCTTAGAGAATAAAATTTTTGGGTTTGATGTGTGTTTTGAGGGGAAAGAAGAGGTGGCACAGAGGCAGGAACTATAGGTGAAAGAGACAACTTGCTGTGGCAGCAATGAAAGCATGTGATCTGCATTGTAGGCAGGCCATGAACACCCTTGAATCATCTATCATACTTTATAAACATCTACTTCTCAATTAGGTTATTTTCTCTGACATCTCTCATTCTAAGTAGCACATGGATTTAAAGAGGATGAAGAGGCAAGGCAATATGCAGATGCTCATCTTTGTTCTCCAACCTGCACTTAATTAATTGTGAGTTGCTTTAAAAAGAATGTAGGACAACGCATATTGCTTAAGTCTGAGATGGTTTCTGTGTTTTTACTTCCCAGAACATGTGCAAAGTGCTCACCTCTGCCCAGCTGTTTAAAAAAAACAAACACCCACAACAAACCAAAAAAAAACAAAACCCAAAAAAACCCCAGCCCTTGTGCTGACTGAGGGAAATCAGAAAAATGCGAGGTTGCTTTTTTTCCCTGCCCACCCCCCGCCTCAAGTAATTCTTTGCTCTGTCACCTAGTTCTGTTTAAAAGCCTTAAAATCTATGTTTGCTGTTCACGTCACGTGGGGCCACCAAGCCCCACTCGTGTGATGGGCAGATAGCTGGGGATCACTCCCAGAGCCACGCCATTAGTCATGGTGATGACAGCTTCAGACGCCCAATTTTGCACATGAAGAAACGAGTGACCAACTTAGTATTTTTAATAAAATAATTGCTTTAATGCAATATTTAAAATAATTTTAAACATCTGATCAATAAGATGCAGTACACAAAATATGGAAAATGCTGCACTTTACATAAAAAGTAAAGCTAAGCATTTAATTATACAAAACAATTTTGCCTGATGCCATCAATATCTTGCAAACCATAGCTTAGTCAAAGTACTGCTTTTCTTTTATATATATATGTGCTATATATACATATATAAATAATTTACAGCATTAATTTTCTAATTTGTTTACTACTGTTCCAACAAAAAATCCATAACCAATTCAAAACTTATTAAATTTGGTAACTATCTGCAGTGGTTCAGACGGTGGAGGGCATTTGAATCATTGCTTCAAGTTTTGAAGTAGCATGCCAGATAACTGGAGGAAGCTTGTTCGTCAAGAGAAAAGATTTCAGCAGG
>NW_009970725.1:7308187-7337938 GCF_000747805.2 Chaetura pelagica
AGCAGGAAGCCACTCAACACAGTCAGTGCCTTTCCCACCAGTCCCAGGAAACAGCCATGCCATACAGCATTGTGTCATGGAAGGCAAAATGTTTGAAGGCTGGGGAGAAGGGCAACCTGGAGATTTTTCCTCCCACCATAAGACAATCTTTACCAGCAAGCAGAAAATCTTTGAATCTATTCTAGCAGTCTTAATAATCCCCACTGAATGGAAACCAGGCAACTGTCATAATACTTTCTATTTGGGAAGTTTCCCTATTATACCACATTAAGGTATTAAATCAATATTCTAAACAAAGCAGTGCATCCTGTGCTTTGCAAACACTACTCTTCTCCTTAAGTGTCTCCAGTTTCAAAGTTCTAATGCGTCTCAAGTTTTCCATTTTTTGCAGTCAGCACAGGTTGCTTTCGTTAATTTCTTTCTACATCTATGCTCAAGTTCAATGCTATTGTTTCTAACTACAGAAAGATAAACTGTTCTGTTTACCCGTCTTTTTAGGCTCTTTCACTCCTTGTGTTTAGTAACTAAATTTTCCCTGAACATCAAAGTATGCCTGAAATAGACTGTCTGATGTACTTCATTCACAAGAACGACCAATTTGTTCACCTTCCCTCAGACACTTTCTCAGAGGGAGGGCAGCTGAGGCAAGGTGGGGGCAAGAAAGCACCCCTCAATTCCCTTTGCTTGCTACTTTGCTCTCCACAAACAAGCATCTAGTAGTAATTCTAAATCCAGAAATTTAAAGGAGATGCAAAGTCAGAGAGGCAATACATTAGCATGTTGACTGACTGCTGGTTCATGATTAAATACAGTTGCCATGCTATGCGGTGCCTTTAAAGTGTTATTTGTTTCCCTAAATAAGGTTGGATTACAAGAAGGCACTACATGTAGAACAGATGTTGCAGACTCCAGAGTACTGAAGCAAGCAATATACATAAACTAGGGACACGTATCAAGCCCTTGGAGCCTGCAAGACATTTAAGTGCAAGCAGGTAGTCAGGTGCTTGTGTGTGCAGCTCAGTGTTTTCACTGGTGTACAGACTGGTTTAAGCCAAATATTGTTAAAAACCCTACAGATGCTAAGTTTCGTATTTAATAAAAATGTTTATCTGTAAACAAGAGTTATCCTTAGAACGGATCATATCCCAGAAATCAGAATTTCAAGACAGTGCAACAACGCTTCAGTGTTTTCTTTGGCAGTAGACAGCAAGTTGAAATGTAAAATTCAAATCACTTCAGAAGAGCACGGTACAAGGTTAGAGAATGCTTCATATCCCTCTCTTGTTCCATGCAGAATATCAAGTCCCTGAGACAGACGCGGGTTATTCTTGGACAGAGCAGCTGTTTCGTAAGGCTAAAACCTGATGATCCAGGAGCAATCCCACTGCCTTTCAAATCCTAAATGGGGGAGGGAGAAAAAAACATTAGAATTCCATGTAAATACATGTTTTTAACCAAACTGGTTGGATTATACTGCCTACTTGCATACAACTAGCTGGCTGATACTCGGCTTTACATGTTGAAAACCAGCAATCCAGAAGTCCTTGCACATTTACTACTTTGAAAGCCAAAGTAAGCACTTGCCAGTTAATGGTTTATTTCAGTCAAAACAATGAAAAAACTCATATTAAAACTCCAACCAAACAACTTTTTAAAAACCTATACTGTTATGGTGAGATAAATAACTGCTGTTTCACCGAAGTCACACTACATAAACACTTGCACTTGAGAAAGGACCACCGAACTACACAGAAGGCACTACCATGGTCCCTACCCAAAGGCCGGGTTGTGGCAAGGTTCTTACTCCCATTTGCAGAAAAAAAACAAACCCAAGCTCCAGTTTTTCCCATCTCTACTTGAAGAAAACCATGACTGCAAGTGGGCTCTAGCCTTGAAATAGGGCCAGGAGAAACTCTTACCTTGGCCACCACTTGTGAATTGTCCTTTTAAGGGAGCAACAAACACACAGTCAAAGCTTCCGTGTGTTCAGAACACTGTATCCAAGCCCATCTATCTCAGTTGGCTGCCTTGCTTGGTTATGAAAGCACAATTGGTAGGAGAAGATGATATGTAGTAGTTATACATTCAGGCTACTGGAATGAGCAACCCCCACGCATTCCAAAATGCCCCAAGATTTATTATTAGAGGCAGGGAGGAGGAAGATTACCATGAGCTGCACAATAGACTGGCTACTTATCTTGGAGCCAATCTATGCTACACAGCCAGTCTCTTATCACTACTGGAGGGTTCTCAGTAATGAATGCAATTTGTACAAATACGAGTGCTCAGTCTCTGTAACTTCAGCAAGGCAATGCCTGCCAGCATCAACACCACTTGGAGATGGTGCTGCTTGGATGCCGTGTTAACTGTATCAATTTTTACCCTAACACTCTCTACAAGACTTCAGCAAAATGACTCTGCCCACTTTGCTTAGAGAAATTTGGTTTAAAACCCCATATATTAGAAACAAATACCAGTGCTGCACTATATAGCAGTGAATGCTACTGCTGTTAGTGGGGAAGCATTGAAATTTATTTTAAAAAAATAAACAGATTCACCAGCAAGCACAAACTAACTACAGAAAACTACAGGGCATATGGCAGAAATGGAAGCTGTGTTTCTTACTAGCAGCGTGCAGGGTATTCAGCACCATTTCATTTGCTTTACAGTCAATACTATTAAACACTATGAAATGCCATCATTTGAAAGTTTCAGTTTGTTAAATGGCTTGGAACAAATGTGTGCGTGGGGAAGACTGCTGGCCACATTGCACAGAGAGGGCACTGCTGTCCTGGTAAGACACAAAAGGGTCACAGTTCAAGTTTGTCATATGACAACCCTGAAGGATCCAAGGAAAAGATAGCTCTGCAATGCAGCTGCCAGCATGGGTTGAAAAGGAGGTCAATCCAACAGGATGCAGCAGAAGGCCTGAGGCAATGTTATAAATGAAACAAACCCCAAGGGTTTTCAGTAACCCAACAGCAATGTCCTTTATAATTCAAAAAACTTTATGGAGGTGAAAGTATTTTCTCTCTAAGCAGTCATTAGACTAGAAGTCTTATCTTTAAAGAGACACCAAACAAACCCACCTCAATCCTGTTCACTCCCTCACAAAAAGGAGGCAGACAGCACAAACCCCTGAGCCTGCTTTGGAAGCTGCTGGAGCTGCAAGATGCTACAACAGGGCTGATACCTCAAGCTGCCTGCTCTTGAGACAGAGTTACAGTCTTGTTTATTCTTAACTTGTTACCCATCATACCCAGTGCAGAGACTTAAACCAATGTTATGCCTGAATACCATGTTCAAAGCCAAACTGGACTCTTGCTTGGTAAGACAGCCAGTCAGTACTTTTAAGTTCACTTAGAATCACATGAGCTTATCAGAGCTACCAAGTACAGCATTCCAGGGCCAGGGACTCTTTGACTGGTTAGAGAACATACCTAAACCAACAGCTGCTACCACATCCAAGTTTAAAAAAAGGTCCTTTTCTCCAAATGCATGATGGTTTAAAATTAAAGCAGCCACCTGTCAGCCTAGGTCTTTCCATTCCAGACTGGAACTGTGTTAGGAAACTCTCTCAACTAAGTTTATACGGGGATGAGCACAATTTCCTTTCAGCCACTGTCCCCTGCAGCTGCATCAAAGCACTGGTCTTCCATGGTTTACCTTGGACTTTGGACCCAAACAGTAGAGAGCGATGTGCTTACTACTTGTCATTTTGCAATAAAACCTTTGGGGAACCAGAAGTAAAAACAACTGAAGATGCCAGCAGTGCATCAAAATGAACCATCACAGGTGCCTCTGTTAATGTCCAAGTCCTCATTAAAGAAGCACCCAGCTCTGAGCTCTCCAGCTGACACCAGGCACATTTCAGGAGAGGATCCTCTGCTGCTCACTGCTCAGAGGCTCCTCTTCACCAAGGTTGGGCAGCAGGTCAATCTTGTTTGGCCCTAGGCTACAGTTAGCAGTCCTCATCTTTATATCTCATATACCCCCTTCTAGACAGAAACTTCCGCACACTCCTTCTGAGACTTTAAATACCCTGGTTAGAACAACATCAGCCCACCCCCTGCTTTCAGACTTCTCTATTGCGTTCCCCCCTGTTGGGCAGCAACTCTTTGTAACTTGGTATTTTAGGGGATTCTTCATTGCAGAAGTCTTCAGCCTACCCTAAAACAGCTTTGTGAGCTCTTTCTTGTGAGCAGGGGAGTTGGACAAAATTATCTCCAAAGGTCCCTTCCAACACCTACCATTCTGTGATCCTGAGGAAAAGTGAAAAGTGACACTTTTCAACCAGGCCACACACAAGTACGAAGATAAATGAATCTAAAAAGCATCCTCATAGAACAAATTCTAAGAAAAGGGTGCTGCAACCAGCCTGCACCCCCTTTCTGCAACATCTAATTATTATTGCCTTACCTAGCAATTTTTTTTTTCTGTCTTTCTTTTTCCTCACTTTTATTTATTTATAGTTTTTTTGTGGTTGTCTTTTTCTTTATTTTTAAATTGGAAACACTTCTCCACAGAGGAAGTTGGAAGAAATCAGACATATCCTGAGCTTCCTGCCTTTCACTGAAGGCCAGCATCCCGCTTTCCTTCTGAAAGGGAAATGACACAGAAACATGCACCCCAGGAGGGGTAAGAACCAGCACAGGTATTACCAGCTGACCTGGATATCAATATCCATGCTCCAGGGAGCAGCAATAGCTCCAGCACAGCTGACAGGCCCTGTTCATAAGCCAGGTAAGGTACTGTGGCAGCGGGCTCTGTACTACTGGAAGCAACTCTTCACAGTACCCAGACCACTACTTGGCTTAAAGCCAGCCCTGTGAGGCCCCAGTGGCAGCAGTCCTGCTTTTGATCTATCCCAGAGTTGCGTCAAATCAGCAGCTTTCCCAAAGTAACACTCTCACCCCTTCTTGATCCTCAGAGCCTTTTACATACACCTGAGAGAGATCAGTTACTCCTCCTGATCTTGGCAGCAGCAGACATTGCAGAGCTCCTGTCCCATGCCTGTTGTGAAGCTAGTCTAGTTTGAGCAGTTGCTCCTGAAATCGGTCTTTTAAGATCTCTAGAGCTCTCTCCAGTGGCTGGACCGAGAATTAAATACTAACTCTCTCTAAAGGCAAGGCTGAAGTTGATACATAGCCACAGCTCACAGTAAGACCCTTCCTTTACCTGAGCTACCATCACCACCCTATTCCTAGCCTCGGAGGTATTCGGAGCATGTGATCTACCCATCGTAGGTACTAACAAGAGCATCAAAGTTGCTCAGAGATGTTCTACAGGCCCGAATACAAAGCTCAAAGGGCTCAGCAGGCACCTCAGGCCAGGCTCAGGAAGTTGTTCCTGGTGCGGTACACACTTCCTTCTTAAATTCAATGGCTCCACACCAATCACATTCAAAATTCTAAACTCTTAAAGAGGAGAGCACTCTAAAGGAGCAAAGCATTCAGTCAAACGTTAAAAAGTCAAGCCACAAGTTGTCATTTCAGTTTCTGGTGTGCCATAAACACGCTCCGGTCCCAGAGCCAAGATCTCAGGATAGCAAACTGTCATTGCAAAGCACGAGACAGTTTTCAGCGACATCTCCATACACTGAATAACTACAGCTGCATGCTGCAGAGACCTTGTTGGAAGGTGGTAAGAGCATCTAGCTAATCAGAGCAAAAGCATCCAGGTTCAACCCACAGCTCTGTCACCTGTGGTTGTACTCAGGTCTCTGATATTTGGTGCACTTTTTGTGTTGCAAGGTTAAAAAGCCATTAACATTTTCCTGGGTCCCAGGAGCAAGGGAGAAGAGACCCTATCAGAATTGTGACAGTTTTTCTTGTACAAATAAATGCCTGATTTAGGCCAGAGAAAACAAAGTGAAAGGAGTTGATATTACTTTGGTGACAAGCCAGCCTACTGATTGCTGCCTAATCTAACAAGCCCCAGTCTGATAGATACACTCCCACACTCAGAATACTAAAATACTACATTACTCAATATGTATATGTTGATTTTTTAAATAAACTTGGTTGTACTAGGTGGTTGGTGTTTTGCAGATTATTTTTTTTTAAACTTTATAGATCATTACAATAGATCAAGCCAACGTCTGAAAGGCTTAGATCTCCATATCTAGGCTGCTTTTCATGCAGCTGAAAACAAACATATATGTATATCTGCAGCCTACAAGGGAGCCTCACAAAGCTGTCAGATCTATATAATAGAGAATGCTATTCAACTACGCATTTTTCCTCAGATTTCACTGCAACATTCCTACAAGTCCTTTCAAACATGGGCAACAACATGTTTTACATATTGAAACAAATTACTAGGAATGTAATGTCAGTTTATTCACTATTATGCCCAAGATTCATGTATGCATGTCACTTTGCATGGCTACATCAGATGCTTAATCTGTACCTGGAGGTAATGAATACTATACAAATATGTCATGTTAGTTAATAGACAATTATTAAGCTGAAAATTTCTGGCTCTTTGCCACATCATTTTAAGCTATGTATTGTCAAGTAAATTATAAATCTCTTGACCCTTCACATGTCATCAACATTTGCACATTACCAATATGTTCAGCCTAAAGCTACAATGCAATTAGTCATTTAAATTGCAGATATCTTTCACACATACGAAGAATTAAGTTCATCTCCAGCACAGAGAAGGCACAATATGGGCCAATGAACTGTATTTCTGAAGTGTGTGAATGGCAGTGGAGAATATTTTTGCCTATTTACATGGGGAAAAAAAAATCACATCAAGTGTATGTCCTAGACTGACAGCAGCCAGGAAATTCAGCACTGAAACTGAAACTCCCCAGCTAACAGGGCTGTGCTTAGGTCTTGCAGCAGATAACTGAGATGCTGAAGCCATGTCTTACAATTACAGTAACACTTTTTAGCTCCCCTCTTCCCCAAAGGTATGATCATACTGTAGACTCTTCAATTTCCTGACAACCTGAATAAGAACCAGAAGCTGAAATCAAAAGCATTCATATGTTAAGCACATTAAAATGAGAAAAAGGAAAACCCCCTCTGTATCACACTAGGCCTATGGGCTGGATGAAGGGGTGGTAGAGGCAGAGAGAGACAGAGAGAGGGAAACCCCTCAAATGTAAAAATAGATTTTATAGCCTGGCTCTGAACACCTGTTTACATGCAAGTACTCTAGGTCCAACTTAAAGTGATTCCTTTTAAATAAATTTTCAGCAGCTTTTAAGAGGATGCTTTAGCAGACTATCACGTACTAATAGCAAGCAGCAGCCAGCAGCCTCTCTGCATCCTGTGGATATGCATGGAGCAGCAAACCTATCATCACCTGCTACAGAGACAACTGCATTCAATTCACATTTAGACAGTCACATCTTTAACACACGGTGCTTAAATTGATGAACTATGCTAGCATGTCCTCTCATCAGAAGAGCTTATTGCCAAAAAGGCAGCAATGTCTACATCTAATGCCTTTAAGAGTCCTAAAGCCACATACACTTTAGCTACCACACATCCCTCCTGCAAATGCCAGAAAAGTGAAAGCTGTTTGATTGTCGTTGTGGAAAAAACAAAACATCTGTCTTCTCCAATCCTTTCAAACACTTGGGGCTTTCTTTAATTCTGAAGAAAATGAATTGTTGCATAAAGGTTTACTTCTTCAAAGATCACCCTAAAGAACATTTCCAAAGCTTAAACCAGCACCATACACAGAATATATTTCATCAACATGCATACTGCCATCCTCAGCTGTAAAGCAAGAAGGTCAAGTTTAAGTTCTGTTAACAATGATCAGATATGGCGGAGACTTCACCATAAAAAAAAAATAAAAATGACACCAAGCCTGTTTTCTCCACAATAAATCCTAAAAATTGAACAACAACCAGTGTGGTGAACAAAACATTTATCCCATTTCTCCCTGCCTAACTTCTTCCCAGAAGGAGAATACAAGCTTATTTGTGGACTGCTGTATTAGAAAATGTGCATCACCCTGCCAGTATCACATTCTTTTATGCATGTTGGCCTGAGCTGAGAGTTGTACACATAGTACTCAAATGGCTCTGTACTGACCCCATGATATCAGCTGCATCATTTGCTTCTGTAGCAGCTCCTCAGCATCCATATAAAGTAATATAAATATATATAAAATTACAGTTTCCACAGTAGAGCCAGGCTACAGGTGGCAAGGCAAGACCCACACAGTAACAGAGCAGTCAGTTTTGGTGGTGGATAGAACACCTACATGCAGCATATGGGAGAAAGAAGTTTCCTTTGCCATTGAAGTAAGCAAAAAGAAAGAAAAGACACAAGCTTTATCTCTGAGTCAATCAGTGTGATCAACCTGGAAGGAGGAAAGTGAAGGACAAACCACGAACAGCACTGCTGGGCAAGACAGACTGTAACACTTCTAAAGTAGCCATTGTGTTATCACTGAGCCAGAAAAGGGATGAGAAGCATTCTCCCCCAGAAAACCCACACAAAGTGCAGAAATCCAACTAAGCTTTCCTGTGAATGGTCCAACCACAGTCTTCAGTGGCAGACCATAAGAGTAACAGTCATTATCCTAACTCTACTTTCAAAGATGTAGGTAGAATTTTCTTTTTTCCTCCCTACTGCATGACACTGCTCTCAGTTCAAGACTGAAGACAACCTTGGACCCAGGACACCTTTGGATAGAAGGAAGAAGTTTAAGGACTAAGAGATGCAGCCTGTTTCCTCACTGACAAAGGCTTTAAATATCTGCAAGGGGTTTCAAACTTCTAAGATTCCAGATACAGAGAGAATGAGACAAAACTGTTTCCAAAATAGCTTTATCATCAGAAAAGCAGTAAAACTTAATCCAAAATAACCCCCGAGTATTTCTCAGCATCGAAAACATTATGGGGCACGTTACCAATGAATAACAACTATGAAACAGAACACAGAATTGCAAAAATAAGTCTATGGCTTCAAGTTCACTTTTTTTGTGATTTGTTTTAGAAGTGCTCTCCCTTCTCAAGATTTCTCAAGAGTTATTTTTCAGTTCTTTCCACGCTTTATTTCACTACTGTTCACCACAGGCACCCAAACTGGGGAAGGAAAAGAGGTGGGTAACAAATACAAAAACCCAAAAACACATATGAATCAAATTGAAAGGCCTCTCCCCTTTATTATATCCAAGAGTGTCCAGAAGGACCAGCATGAGAGAGATGAAGATATTACCACCTCTGGAATACAAGTAGCACCAATTAACACATTTTCACAATAGAGGGATTTTCTTAATAGTTCTTTCTCAAATTACTCCTTCTGAACAATACTATTCAAATGTTAAACTGTAGTGAAGAGAGTATGTAAAACTACCCCAACTAGTGTTTCCAACCAGAAAGGGAAAAGAATTCCCATTATACACTCATGCCTTTTTTTTTTTTTAATTAGGCCTACAGCATGAGCCTTGTTTTTTCATGTAATCATCTTCATGGATTTGCCCCTGCTATTTCAAGTTTAGCAATACATAAGCAATAATCATGGCAAGTCAGTTTACCCTTTTTACATAGGTTTTAGGTCCAAATTACTTGAGAGATGCTCCTCCGGGCTCCTTCTGTGTTTGCTACCTGCCAATGTGATGTGGCTGCTGGTAAGCAGGCATGAAACACATGTTCATGTTACCACATGTTCTAGTTCCCAGATTAAAATAATCTATAATAGGTCTCCTTAAAAGACCAAGAAAGCAGAATTTCAGAAAACAAGACAGAATAAATGTGCAGGAATCAGGTTTTCAACTATCCCAGGAAAAACACTTTCCCAAAGAGGTACAAAACCAGGTGGCAGAGTGTGGAGGAAACAGATACTTAGGGCTGAAGAGCCATCCCAGATGGGATGCAGATAGTAATTTATGGAGAAAAGGAAATAGGCTATGCTAACAAAATGCTGTTCTTAGTCCTTTATACTTATTGTGAACCAACACAGACAGCTGAGCTGCACTCTTCCAGTACCCATTACATTCCAGTACCAAAGAACAGCAGGCAAATATGTAATAAATATGCTTAGAGAGTTTCATTGTTTTAATACATACTGTAACTGATTATTTCTTCCCTGTCTCCCCTTAGGGCTTCAGTTTACATCAATAATGGCTCGAAACAATTCCTTTCCTTTAATTATTGCAGTAGGAAATGATAAAAAGAAGCTGAGCAGAGTCAACTTCACTCTAACACAGACATGAGATACGAACATTGTACAAAGAACATTATCCAAGGATAGGTAAAACCTTAGTTAAAAATCCAAATGCAGTCAACATCAGTAATTTTATTCAATACTGTCAAAGGACAATTCATATTCAGCAATAGCTTCTTCCACCATACCTGTTTTCCAAGATACTAGACTTAAAAAGAAAAAAAAAGGGTCACTGGAGTATCATGTACAGATTTATTCCTTGCTATTGCAGTCAGAAAGTTCTGACATTTAAGATTACTTGAGAATAAAGCTGTCTCCATTTGCAATTTGAAATGAGAAAGTACATCCTGCCTGTTTAAATTATTCTCAGACAGGTTGCCCAAAAAGATGATTTTAAAGATGCCCAAATGTTTATCAGCCTAAGGATGTATTGTACTTGCTTTCAGTTTCAAAGACCTCCTTTCATCTCTGAAGAATGGAATGTTGTTTATTGCTCAGTATGTTTTGCCATGTTATCATGAATGTATTACAAATATTCTGCTTCTTGAACTAGAGAGTTTGTCAAAACCATTCTTTATTCTACATGAGAAGTCTTAAGCCTTTTATAAATCCTGCTCAGATATATTGGGACACTTAAATGTCTAAGTCTAAACATCTTTGTCAAGTTTACTATCCTGCATATTTAATGAAAAGGAAAAAAGGTCTGCAGAGAATTGCTTTCTGGTAGCATGAAGCCTAAGTACTAGGCAAAGGAATGCAAGATTGCATGTGAGAAACGAAAGTAGTTTCACAGCCAGAATTACTTTCACCTACTGCCCTCACAACTCAGTCTAGCAAGGCCATCTATATGAGAAGCATCTTAAAATACAGGAGGTAAAATTGTGAAAATTATATACCATCAAGGTTCATAGTCAGTTTTAGGCACATTATATCCTGGTTCTTTAAAAATGGCCATGTAAGTCACGGATCACCACATTACAACAGCACCACTTATCTGTCTCACTTTGCCACAATCGCATTAAGATTTTAATAAAGTAGACACCGCAGACGATGAGAAATAACTGAAAAGCACCTAACAGGCAGACTTGCTAAATATTCAGAAACAAATTCAGGAATAATTACAGAAAACCACTATGAAGAACAGGAGTTACTTGATAGAAGCTTGGGGGAACAGGAGAAAAGGCTGGGGAAAACTGCTAGTGTTAGACTAATTTTTTTCAAGTTTTTCCAGTGGTATTTAAAAAACCCATAACTATACCTTCAACTTCATGTGAAAGTGCATTAAAAAACTTCAAGGTAGTGAAAAGCAGCTGCTCTAAAGCTGGGAATGCTGCTTTCTGCAGCTTGTTTAGATACAGATTCCTTCACTTTTGGTAAATAGGGAGAGTTCAATGAGCTATGTCAGCACAAAATCAGACAAACAAGTCTACCTTTTCCTCCTTAGAGAGGTCTCTTGCCACAGTCCAAGATGAGGGAAAATCTACAGGACAGACTGTTGCAGTCAGACTGCAAATAGCTGAGCTTTATACAAAGTCCTCCCAGATTCCAGCATGCAAAAACACTGCAGTATTTTCAATCCTAGTATCTATTTAAGTTTCCTAGGCCACAAGAATAAAAAAGCCCTAAGGCTTATCAGAAAGCCCACTGCTTCCTCCACACAGGAGTTACTTTCCAGGCTTCTGCTGTCTAAGCTTGGGTCAGTGGCCAACCAGTTGCTCACTTGAGACATACCAAGACTTTATGAGAAAGAGGGGCCAAACTGGCAACAACACTTGAATGGCAGCCTGCAACATGTTTCTCCCACCAGCAGCCAAGATGATGATGTCTAACAGAAGTAGGCTGTCAGTCTCCTTGGAAAGAACTTCTACAGCCCTGTAAGCTTTCCAAGTCCCGGACACAGTTAACTTCTAGCACAACATTAAGAGATTTGTTCAGACCAAGATTTGCTAAAAGCACCTTCAATGCACTTTTAAAACACAGCATGAGCCAGAAAAGGTACCTGGCTCATTGCAGAACCTAAATGGTCTAGCTTTATTTATTGTTTTTTTGCAGGGATCTAGCCAAGGCAAACTACTCAGTCCCTACGCACTGCGCACGGAAAGAAGTCCACAGCCAAATGCCATAGCAAGAGCCACTTCAAAAGCCACCCAAAACATCCATCATGACTTCAACTGAAGGGCCATGACAGCCAGCTGCCACAGAAGACCATTACCCTCTACTGCAGATGCAAGTTTCCCTGAACCATTATTTCACTGAGTGCTTTACACACGGTGCTCTTATCCACAGTACCTCTACAGCACACAATTAAACATCCCCATCAAATTTACCAGAAACAATCCTTTCAAGTATCTAACACACAAACTAGTTTTCTTACAGTCTGTAAGCTGTCATTCAATGTACGAGAATTCTCACTTCTTCCTACAGGGAAAGATAAAAATAATTCAGTAAGAAGATACAGCACCACCATATAAATAATTGCCAGCCGTCTTCATACCTCTAACCCAGATCCAACGTTGGACAAATCCAGTGGTCTCTTCTTCCTTGGTCCAATGGCTGCCAAAGCTGTGAGGTTGGCTTCTCTTTGTTGCATTTGTGCTAACTCCAATTGTTGCATCTAATTTGAAAAGAAAACACCTAGATTAATTACAGAATACAGAATCCTAAAGGTCTTGGTTTTCTTTATGGGAGCTTCAGACAGTTCTGCAGTGCCTCCTGAAAAAACGTATTCTGTAGCATCTTTTCCTGTCTTTCTGGACACTTTTGACAGATTCCAACATTCAGTCTTGAAACACTAATGGCTCCTATAGATAGCACTATGTAAAAGTTAAGCTTTTTATGGAGAATGCATCGTAGTGTCAATGCAGCCTTAACAGGAGCCTGGCTCCCAGCTCCTCAGCTCATAAGCTTTGCCATTTCTGATTAAGAGAAAACACTGATCAGAACTGGCTTACGAGTTTGTTTTAGTATTCAAAGTTGAAGTTACTGAGTTCTGTGAATTGGGTGCATTCTTAATTCAAAATCTGAATTAATGATTGCACAAGCAAGACAGTCAAATTTCTTTATGCTGTAGTGCCTGAACCTAGCACTCAATATTGTCATTCTGAAACATCTTACTATCCAACTGGACAAAATGCTCTCAGTTCACTGATGTTCTTTCTTTTCCCAGTACATATTTGAATCTTCATGCAAATTTGAAGCAAGTGTATATATATACTGTATATATTTATTTTCACTCACCTCCAAAAACCATTCAACACAAAAAATCTTAGAAACAACCTCTACTTGTGTTAGGTAAACTTGAAAAGGGAGAGGAATTCATAGTCCAGAGGATTAAATAAAAAAATTATCTCTGCATTTTAAGGTATGCACTACTTCATTCAATTCAATAATAGATGACAGCTGTTGTGGAGCTCAAACCCACCCAAGTCTGCTGATTGATTAGCTTGGATTGGCCACCTTGCCAAAGCAATCATGCCACTTGCAGACCCACCAGCTGTCCAACTTGGAGCATGGGTGCAGGAGAGCACTCCCTCCCTCTCCCAGTACAGAAGGAAGCTTTTCTATTTATTCAAGTTGAGTTTGTCCTCTGGGTTTCATATTAACCCTTAGATGATCAAACATGCAACTAGAACAGCTTCTTAGCCCTTGCCTTCTCCACTCCCAGGACTTCCAAAATTGTTTGGATGAGAACTCCCTGCATGCCTATGTGCACGTATCTTTAAATAAAAGTACAGCCATGTCACGGTAGGAAAGCATCCAATTCTCCTCCCTTCCTCCCCTCCACACTCATAAAAACAATTAATTAATTAGAATTCCTCACCCAGTCAGTACAGATATTTTGCTTACTAAACTTGTAATACACTATAGTTTCACTTGCTTTTCAGCTCTCAGAGATCCCACTTGGACAAGAGAAATTGAGCTGTTAAGAACTGAGCTTGTAGCATCTACATAGCAGTATTCCCCCACTTGCTACTACTTATACAAAGAAGAATCAAAAATAGACTAATACTGCGGGGTTTTGCAGGGACGGGGGGGAGGGTGTTTTGAGGAGGAGGGCTGTTTGGTTGGGTAGTTTTATTCAAGTCCTATTATGCTTCAGATAGGCAGACTCATTCTTATGTTAGCAATACTGGCAGCTTCACATCACGTATTGCAGCAGCTAGACTACTTAAAGACAAACTATTTCAGTGCAAGATTCCCAAAAGGACATCCTGCCCTGTAAGATGCAAACTATAATATGCTCAAGATTTTTCAGCAGAAATCAAGGAATGCAAGACTTTGACATACATATGTTGAAAGTACCTGTTTTGGGGGGTTTGATGTGGTTGATTGGGTTTTTTTTGAAGGTGAGACAAATGCTTCAGTTATTAAAACAACACTATTTGCAAGTCAGCTTTGATCACATTATGTAGGCTTTTGCTTACAGAAATGTAGTTGTACTTCTTCAATCCTAAATAGCATAATTCTCTTACCACACATACTAGTCTTTCTTTTGTCTGCAACATACACACTCATAGCCTTATTTATCAGAATTCATTAAGTTCTGAATGGAAATTTGGTTTAGAGAGATTTTAAGATTTTATGTCCTTTAAGCTTGAAAATTACTAGTGTGCTGCAATTGTCTGAACTTACCTTCAGCTGGCCTACTTGCATAAAATGTTTAAGATAAACTTCTCTTTAATCTGAGTCTTAAATGTGTATACTTATACTCAGGAACACATCGCAGCCGATCAGGGAGGGGGAGAAATAAGACTAAATCTGAAAAATTAACTTTGAAGTTCACAAACTCTGTGAAACATTGACACTATTTTTATGTGACATCTTCATCACTTCTGAGAATAATCAGAAGCAAATAAACGCTGAGGTTCTTTGGTGGAGGCACATGCTGACTACAGTCCCAGCTGCCCAGGCCTCCAACACCTGGAGCAACTCCTACATATAAACAGCCATAGAGCATCCCTGTAGCTGCACACCTTCCTGCTAGCAATGCAGTTCTGTTGTCACAGTGGTTGCATGTGCACCAAAGTCTCCTTGTGGCAAGATGGGACTACAACAGGCCAAGCACGTGGCATCCTTCTGGGGGCCAAAAGGCTCCAGTGGCAAAGAAAACCAGAAGGGGAAATATTATTTGCTTTACTTTTCAGAATCATTACATTTAAAATGAAAAGGACTTTTACAACCATTAAACTTAAAAAACAAAACCAAACTAAATGCCTTTACTAGCCTAATTTTATGCTTCCATCCCTGGAACCTGTAAGTAAACATAACCCTCCTCTCCCTTCATCTCCCTCAACCCTACAGAACACATATAAACCAGCTTCACTGCACTTAGATGTGTCAAAAATGGGTGGTTGCTAAACATTTACTTAATCATTGGCTTGAAGCAGCATTGGAGTAAAACCCCATCTCCTTTTTACAGCTGATATAGATGGACAGCCATGGTAAAGACCAAGAACAAGACACAGAACTGTTCATTAAATAGTGAGCGGGCTTCAGGTTGTTATCAGTACAGGGTGGAGGGGACTGGGTGTGTTGCGTGCTTCTTGGTGGAGTATCAGGATGCTGCTCTGGCTGAGGGCTGGGTAGCACCCGGGCACCATCACTCATTTACCCAACAGGACTCCAGCTGATAAAGCATGCTGTCAACACAGATGCCCTGCAGGAGCAGGCACAGCTGCTAGCAGTGCTGGAGGGCAGTGGTGGCAGAAATCCCACTGCTACAAAGGACTGGATGACACTTGGTGGGTGGTATGGAAGATCTGTTTCTAGAAAGCACAACTGATGCATCTTTTATCAGGCAATTCCCAAGACAATGCCAGAAACACATGCCATTACCATCATCTAGTCTTTTCAATACATTTCCACCTCATAACCAGTGAAAGAATTTTTCAAATCAGGCAAAATCTCACCAAGGTTTCAGAGCAAAAGGAAAAAGAAATCATAGCCTTGTTGCATTCTAGACATCTCGGGGATTTTTCTGAGAACATAATTAACACAAAGAAATTTAAACAGTCTCCATAATGGACTCAACAGATCCCCATTAAGCGATACAGGCAGGCATCCAAATTACCCCACTGAAGCCAGCAAAATCAACTTTTCATCAAGTTTTGTTCTATAAAAAGTGTGAGATTAAATGTCCAAACATTGTGTGAACAGTTAAAAGCACAGTACAAGGAGAAGACAGGCAGATAACATCAAGGGATACCCGAGGATACTGGCTGGCTAACTACTGCTGGATTTTCCTAAACAAGACTAGGAGAGAACGAGAGGCAACTATGTTGAGTCAGATCTTTTTTTACAGACAGTTTTGTAGCACACGAACTAGGGCAGATAGATCACTGCAGCAAGTGAAAGGCAGCAAAAGTTGTATACACACTTTACTAAAATGTAACAGAGTAGCTACATCTAGTACTGTTTCCCTTCTGGGGTCCAGTTTTTACTACTATTGGTGTCTCTGACTAAATCAGGATGTAAATAGGAACTGTCACGCAGGTTTGTATCTTGAGAACGGATTACTTTTTTTTTCCCTTTGAAGACAGAAGTGTATAATGGCAATACAAGTGGAGCAGGGGGAACTCGTGTTCTACATTGGACCCACAAACTAGCAGGTGTTCCCTCAACCTGACTGACTTCATATCTGCTGAAGAGATGCTATTGTTCTATCACAACAGAGGACTCCAACACATGCCCTGCACAAAATTCATTCAAGACAAGCCCTGAGAGGGGACAGTTTCCAGGCAAGAGGCAAATGAATGTTCATACTCTCTCTCCCCCATTTCCTATTTTTACATATGCTAAGAATTGCAGCACAGAGTTCTAAGAACCTGTGTATAAAGATCAAATTGCTATGAAAATGTCTCAGAATTTGTAAAATAGTCTTGGTTGCTGCTGGCCTTTTTAATAATAAAAATAGGGTTTAAAGTCTGGTCTTGCAGCAAGCAGGAATTTCTAGGGTGACACAATAACCATTTTAGTTAATCTGACCTGCAGCACAAATCAAGAAGTAAGGTATGTTTTTAAAGTCCTCCCTTACAGTGAAATAGCATTTGCAGCATGGCTGTAATCACACAAAATGAAAGGTTTTAAAATTGACCTCTCTGTTCTTCATTCAATCCTCTACTGAGAAAAATATTTCTTTTCCTGTTCACAGAAATTCTATCTCATTTACGTCTCACACTCCACATCTCAGAAAACACGCAAAATCTATTTTACTACTACACCAATGAGATTTTTGCAGCATTTTAATATTAAAAATTACATTTCAAGTTGCATAAGACAAGTACATCAGCTATAAGTTGCCAAGACTTTTTTGTCTTGCAATATGGCAAGTTGGTTTTAAACCCTTTAAGTTACGAAGCACAAGATGTGTGGCTGTTAGTGCTATCAGAACTCAAATAATTCAAGTTATACAAATCTTGCAAGATCTTCAAAGAATGGTTTGGGTCGGA
Source organism: Chaetura pelagica (assembly GCF_000747805.2). Taxonomy (NCBI): domain Eukaryota; kingdom Metazoa; phylum Chordata; class Aves; order Apodiformes; family Apodidae; genus Chaetura; species Chaetura pelagica. Next base: position 7,325,775 of record NW_009970725.1, read on the forward strand.
AGAGACCTCAAAAATCATAACCCAGTTCTAACCCCCTACATGGTCAAGGACACCTCCCACTAGACCAGGTTGCTCAGAGCCCCATACTGGACACAGTACTCTAGGTGGGGTCTCACAAGAGCCAAAGGGGGAAATCACATCCCTGGCTCTGCTGGCCATGGTTCTTTTGATGCAGCCCAGGACAGGGTTGGCTTTCTGGGCTGCAAGTGCACTTTGCCAGCACATATTGAGCATCTTGTCCACCACTACCTCCAAGTTCTTTTCCTCCAGGCTGTTACCAATCCATTCTCCACTCAACCTGTATTTGTGCTTGGGATTGCTCCAGCTCAGCTGCAGAACCTTGCACTTGGCCTCGTTCAACTTCATGCAGTCTGCACAAGCCCACTTCTCAAGCTTGTCAAGGTCCCTCTGGATGACCTCCCTGCCCTTCCAGTGTGTTGCCCTCACCACCGTTTGGTGTCTTTGGCAAACTTTGTGTTTTCCCTAAACACTGCAAGGAAGAATCCCTTAAACACAACTGAAGAAAAGAAAAAGTATACTCTACTACAAATAAAGTCAACTACTTCACACCAGCTAATCCATGATGTGTGCAGCAGCAGGTGGCTGTACTATCTAAGGGGGGAAATGTAAGTGCTACCCAGCTGAATACCAGTCTGCATTCTAAAAGGAGTAACAAAACCTCTCATGTTCGGTCACAAAACCCCCAAAGTAGAACATTGTACTTGGTATATGCTTTCATAAAAGACAAAGCACATGAAATCTTCACTCTCTAGATCCTCAAGAATAGTTTTATCAAGGAAGATTTCTCTACAAGTAGAGACAAGAAATTAAGCATCTGTATAATCCAGGACTCACAGAACAAGTAACAGGACTGAGGCTGAAGAAAAGCCAAGCAGGTGGCACTTGTCCAGCATGATGCTGGCAGATTACATGCTTCTCAAGAAATTCATACCACTGCCTACTTCTGCATGAGCTTCAATACATTAAGTATTAGGAAATAAAGAGACTTTTAATTAAGAGAGACTTTTCTCCATTTCTCAGATTTAACTGCTAGAACTTAAGTTTAGGAAAAAAAAACAACCCAAAATAATCTTTGCAATGCAATAACAAATAAATACAGCTGTATGGATGTAAATGAGCTCAGAAGAAACGCTGGCAAGACAGATAGAGAACATCACAATTCTGGACTTGGTTACAGTTAATATAAAGAGAAGACTGAAAAGCATATGTACAAGATACTGGGTTTAATATTGAGAAAAAGTGAGGATGTCTCCAAGTATGACATTGTAGGCTGACAGAATGAGACAGATTAAATAAATATTTAAAATAACAGAAGAACTGGCAGGAAAGGAAACCAGGGAAGGCTGAGGACAAGTTAATGTATGCCTAAGGGTTATGTGTGCTATCCAGCAATAAGTACATCAGGAGTAATAAAAGCACTAAAGTAGATGAACAAGAATTCAGATAAGACTTGCAGGAGTATAAAGCTAGGAATATAAGCATACAAAAGAGGCAGAAGCTGCTGATTCTTCAAGCTTCCACAATAAAGAAATTATACAATAAATTAATTAATATTAAAATTCAAAGTATGTCAAAGCAACTGTGACCAAGTACCAACATTTACTTCTTTATAGCTTGCAGCAGTGAAAAAGGAACCTGAACACCTATGCAGGTCCTTACTATTGCCCTTTACTGTACCATTTCAAAGAACTAAATATTAAGGTACCTTTTATGTAGGGCCACTTATCCCACTAAACAGACTTCCCTCTCTCTCCTTTCAATCCTTTCTTTTTTCCTGACCATTTTTTCAAAGTTTCACTGGGTTTCATTGTGTCCTCCACTCAGTGCTTTTAAAGGTTTTTACTGCTCCCAGTCAATTTTCCCTTCATTGTCTTTGGAAAAAAAGAACTCAATTTTTTTCACATTCCTTTAAGCATTTTTAGGAACTTGTGATGAAAATGAAAAATAAACCTTAAAAATCTGTTTTCAATCCCAAGCCTCTCATACTGGTTGTCATAAAGCTCAATGAGCACTACTGCCTCCAGCCTCCACCTCTCCCATACAAAACTTTCTGCCCTACAGGTTGAATAAGGCTGAATAGCAGATTTCTCATATGGGGGGCATTCTCTGAGGAAAACTGACATTTGAAGGCTGCATATTTAAACATTTATCATCTTCTCTTGCCTATAATGCAATTTCTCTTGCAATTGCTTCCTTTCTAACTGTTTTAATTAGCCATACAATTAGTTTCCACTGACTTTTCCCTCTGTTGTAATTTATATTTAACAGCAGAAAGGCAGAATAGCATGCACTCGTTTGATAGGCACTCCTGACTTACAATAGGGCTGTATGTAATACTGAAGGTTTTTTCAGGTTGATAATCCACATACATGCTTTGGTGGAGGAGCAGCCCCTATCGAGGCTGTGTTGTACAACATCAGGTGCCTTATTGGGCTAGAACTAAAGGGTACAATAAGATGTTTTGGAGAAGAAAATGTTTTGCAGGATACCCATGAAGTAATCTACTTAGACGGGTGGGAAAAAAAAGTCTTCAGTTGATATTTGACGTTCTCCAATATATAAATAACTGGGGTGCAGTAACTTCTTGACTCTTAATTTTGCCCATTCTTGTTAAGACTTCCCCAAATGTGTGATATTTTGAATGATTTTCAGCTGCTGTAACACTGTGCATTCATTCACTTGCTCCTGAGATATCAAAGCTAGAGAACGTTCAAGACTTATCTTCCATCCACTGGTTTCTCCATCTCATCATGCTGTCCACCCAACATTTGTTCTTGGCACAGAACTCTCTGGCTTTTTCATTATCATCTTTTGTTGTACTATTAGTCCTAAAATTTCCTCTATTAGCAAGCTTCTAAACCAAAGCAACACTCTCAGCTGGTTACATGTCCATTATAGTGTCTAAGAGAAACTTAGACAAGGCTATTTGAAAATCCAAGAACAGGCTTAATGGAGTGGATGGGCTTGGGGGAGCCTAGGGGGGTTTGTGGTTTTTTTTTCACTAAATAAAAATAGTTGCTATGATCTTCCAGCCAGTTTGTTTTAGGGTATCTGACACAGTACCTCAGCTGTTTTCTTACACTCCTTTAAAACTCCAAGATGAATGCCACATAAAAAGGGATTTGGTTCACTTTGCAGTTTACTCGATAATCTAACAGTTTACAGGATTTCCATCCCTGACTTTCTGCAAGACTCATAACACAGCAAATCTCTGATGATTGCCCTTTTAGCTACACTGCAGGTAACAATTTTTTTGTCTATTCAACCATCATGCTCTTTTTTTCAAAACATGCAGAAGCAGGTAAGAAACAATACAGAACAACAAACATAATACAAATCAGATAATTAAGCAAAAGCTCTCAGGATGTCACTGAAGGCTCATAAAAAGCCAATTGATCGTGATGAGATCTTACTTTGCTCGAAGCATCTTGCTTGCTTTTTTGAGAGGTTATGGTTAACTAGGGAGTTTCCTCTTCCCCTGCCACAAGAGAGGTCTTAGAGCATTTGAACCATTAGGCCCAGAAGTCTGAATACAGAAGCAGCACAAGAGGCATGGAGAAAAAAGAAACAAATAAACAGTTTGAAAATGTGGGCTGGAGTTGACAAAAAGAGCAGTGAAGAATTAGGTTACAGTTACTTATTATCTGAGAAAGTGAGAGGAAATAAGCAAAGAGGATGGATACACAAAATAGAAAAACGATATTATTTTTTTTAAAAGACATATAAACCAACTAAATTTTAGTCATTACTGCATAGCACCTACAAACTCCCTGGAATCATGAAGACTTTTTTTTCCTGAAGGGATTTTATCTCTAAAAAAACCCCAACACTCACAAACTAACGTTTCCTATTTTCCTCCTGACCAGTTGATACTATAGGTATTGAATTTTCTCAGCATATAATCTGCTGCTGTCTTGTGACAAGTGTGCCAAAATCGTAACAGTAAAACACACAAGTGCATCAAGTAGGGAGGAACAAGGAACTGGGAAGGCCTGTGCAGCCATAAGAGAGCAGATCTGCTGGAAGGGCAAGGAATAGGACCTGCTGTCCATCAGGTGCTTGCTCCATGTGCTCCTCCTCCTAGTTCAAGAAGTGGCTGCTCACATTTATCCATATGTAGATGCTGCAAGTTGCCACAAGTTAACAGCAGAGATGAGGGTAGCTGCTGCAGAATAAGCAAAGATGCTATCGGTATGATACCTGTTCAGCTGCTCAACCCCAAGCAGCAATCTTGCACACATACAGTCTGAAAGGTTTGACCAGTCTCAGCCTTAAGCTTCCTGTAGCCATGCTGCAAGCACACTCACTTTTGAAGAGGAGATGGAAGTACATGAAGATCAAGGTTTATATTTAAGTTTACAGTACACACTGTTTAATAGTGACATTTTCACAGGTCTTCTGGGATGCACCGTTCATATGGCATGCTTGTGCATTTGACAGTATCCTACACCTACTCAATTTAAGTAAACTCATTTCAGAAAAGGAATTAGGCCAGAGATAAACTATAAATACTGCCTAAGAATTGCAGCAACAGAATATTTTCTTTGTACGTGGAAGAACAGTTTGAAAGTAGAAGAGGAAATAGCAGAAAGCACCTAAAAACGTTATGCTTTAAAAGTGCAAGTATCAGGGACAATGCAAGGACTGTATCCTCTCAGCGTGAAGTGGCAGATAAGGCTGAACAAAAAGCAGGGGTAATTTACCCAGGCTTTGGGAATGCAGTTGCACAAAGAGCTGGCCCATGAGGTGAGCAAGGACAAAATTCTTGAGTGCACAAAGGAGCAGCTTGGGGCAAGCCCTGCAGCTGCTTCAAAAGGAATGTGCACTTTCTGTAGGTATTAAAATCTGCTGAAACAGGTGAAAGGGGGAAGTAAATAAAGGCTTGATTCATAGCAAACTACACAGACTAAGAACATAGGAAAGTAAATGACTTAGCACAGGGGAAGTTTGAGGCAACAGGTCATGCAAAAAGGGATGGAAAGGTCACAGCAATTATGTATAGCCTTTCAGATAAAAGAATCCACAACTGAGTCTCTGGATGTACTTTCAGCAATGCTGAGATGTTGCCTCCAGCTGCTGGATGAAAGCACATCCTGGATTTATAAGTATTCATTGTTAGGATGTAGGCTCTGCGTTTTGGAAAACACTGCTTTAGAGCCATGCTCCAGAGCAAATACCATACACCCTCTCCCTTCTCCCACGGGTCACCATCAACACATAAAAAACAGCTTTGAGGAAAAAAGGCCCATATTCATTCTTAAAGAATCTGAAGTGTATCAGATCAGGTTTTCCAGTGGATATTCAACTAGAGTTGCCTGGAAAGTATGATTCCAGCAGACAGGGGTATTAAAATTCCCAAGTGTGATTTCTTAGGAACAGGCTACACTTAGAACAGGTCAAGACAGACAAGAGTGAGCCTTTTCAGGCTTTCATCCCAGCATAGACTGTGCTTCTGCATTACCAGTTTCAGATTTGGGATATTTATTGATTTTTTTTGCTCTTATTCCACCTCTACTCATATTCGTATTTCTTCATGCAAATGAGTACTGACCATTTATCTCCAACCTGTCAATAAAGTGCCAAAACTGATAGGCTGCATTTGGGCTCATTTCCACTCAAGCTTGAGATGGTCTCACAGATAAGAAAGTACCCCTGGTATAGAACATCAGTTTCCCATGTGGCATGTGAAGCCTGAAGCAGTTCTGGCTGCCTCATTCTCCGGAGAACAAAGCAACAGGACAGAGGGCAGGGCAATACCAACACTAAGATCTGTGTTGTCTCAAGAGGCACATCTGCCTCCTCCTCTTTTGGTGAAGCAGTTGGAGGCTGTTGCTCTAGGAGCAGCACAGCATGGAGAAATATGCAGAACAAGTGCAATGACGGCTGTGTCAGCCTGGCACAAGATAAGGTACACGAAAGGAGGTGAATTCAAGCACTTAATACAACACCAAGCACTAAAATTAAGACACTTTATCTGCTCTGTTGGCTCCCTTTTTGTATACCTATACGCCATTTCTTTAAAAGAGATCTCAGTAACAATACCAAACAATCTAAAAAAAAGATTCAAAACACATACTTTTCTTCTGTTCTAAATACCCAAATCACCGAGTATTTTTCAATATACTACACATTATTTGTCAGAGGAAAATGGAAGAGAAGCTGCATAAATGAATTGCTTTGCAGTGTTTCATTAAAAGAAAGAACGTCTAGAAACAGCCAGATGATGCGGAGGTAAAGCCTCCTACAAAACAAGACAAATTAGCATCACCCACTGATTGTTTGTCCTGGTGGCACTAGAGGCAAACCGGGAAGGGCTTTAGGGCAACTTCGTACTCACAGATTGTAAGCATGAAAAAGAGTTATAAGCAGAAAGAGAAAATTAAAATATAGATAGTAAAGCAAATTCCTTCTCTCTCCTCTTATTTTACAAATTTCTTCTACTATGGTGCAAACCCAGAGCATTGATTTTAATACGATTTCACTGGATTTCCGTTTGTTTTTGCCTGGGCTCCTGCATTAATCCAAACAATAAGGGCCTTTAAAGCACTCATAAATAACCTGCTGCTGCTGCTGGCACCTAGGAGCCAAGTGTAGCAATGTTAAGCAACAACAAATTTCATAGTTCAAGAGGCACAGTTAAGGAAAAAGGTTGCTCAGAAAATCACTCTCATTTAGCACAAAGATCCTTAAAAATTGCATGAAATCAGTCAAGTAACTATAGAAACCAATTTCTTCAGCTCTGTATCACACATCTCACACCTCAATTGTCTTTATTATTGTCTGCTGTCAGATCCTTAATCAGAAATGTGAACAGGCTTGATGATTTATTCAGCAGGGAAAAGAATCTGTAGGTCAAGTGAAAAATTTCACACGCACATCCACACACACATCTTCAACCTTAGATACTTTCATTTCATTCTGTTCCCAGTAGCTCTGGGGGCAACTCCAGTGAGATCCAATATTAAGGCTCAATTAAAATAAGCTCCAATTAGTGGAGCTTTTTTCTCTCAGGCTAGAAAAGTCAGGAAATGGATATTGGGAAATGTAAAAAGTCAGCTACTGAGAGAAGGCTGCAGACATAAATGAACTTATTTGTTGATTTCTACAGTTGCTATGCAGAGGCCTCTGGGAGTAAAAGCTTAACCAGTCTAAGCTATAAACTAAAACCCCTGCAGCTAAACATGAACTGTGTGAAACAAGGGCTCCATTCCAGAACAGAAAACTGCTGGGCCCAGAAAATTAAAAGCCAGAGGCGTTTTCCATTTAAAACTAAATCCCAGTACCGCCTCCCAGCCAAAGAATTATAAGCAGTATCAGATTTACAAAACGAACAATTACCCTGGAAAAATGTAGCCTATTGTACAGTCCCAGATGCTAAATCTCAAAGTTTCCTTTTTTTTTTTTAATCCCACATTATATTCCTACCAAGTGTATGGCTGCAGTTTACAAAGGACCGTTTCTAGACAGAACTGAAACTACGAAATTAAAATGTTAAAAAAGAGAGCTCATAATTCATTGACCTCATTTGAAGCACTGCCCTTGCCTGTGGCAGTTCCTGTCCTTCCCCAAGGCCTCTGCAAATGGTATGCAGCAGCAAAATAAACCCTGACCTAATTGCCAGGACAGGGCTGGCAACCTTCTCTCAACACACAAAGGCAAGCATGGTAACTGGAAAGTCCTACCTCTTTCGCTTTCTGCTTTAACCGCAGTTGCTCAGGATCCTCTTTATTGGAACGGCTCTACCAAAGGAAAAGGAAAAAGATTGAATAGAAATTACTGGCATCCAAACACCATTGCATCCGTTAAATATTTAATAAATGACAATTTTCTCTAGTGATTGAAAGATTTAGCTCGAGGGCTGAATGCCTCAATCCAGACTGGCGTCCCTCCCCCTCGATGCGCAAACATGCGCACCCCCCCCCATCTGGGCTGGCTGCCTCTGCTCTAGCCTGAAGCAAGATTAAGCTGAAAATGATGCTAACACTGTCAGTCAGGTCCAGTCTAGGCATGATGTTGTTCATGTCAGCAGCAGACACTTAAAAAGGACAGGAAGTGTATGAAAGAAAGGGAGTCATACTCATGCAAGTAAAACATGAGTTTTAGATTAGGCTTCCACCCAAGAACTCCAGAAGTCAGCTTGAAACTAAACAAAAAAAACAAGAAGCAGAAGATGAGCAAATCACATCTTATGGAGCAACAACCACTGATAATTTTTTTTTTTGCTCTTGTACTTGAAGGGAGGGAACAGGGAGGAAGGATACTCATTCTGTCCTAGCAGTGGTTTTGTCAGGGGTTTGCACATGCAAAGGTACCAGCTCCAAGGCTAACCCTCTGATCTGACTACAGCAAATAAATACATCTGGCAGGGTGGCAGATCTCATCGGGCTTCAGCTTCAGCAAGCATAACAAACCCATATTTTCAAATAGTACCATACACAGGTACAGAGAAAGACATAGCATCTTCAGAGCCAGAAAAAGACACAGGATGGACATTTGTGGCTATGTGAATACTTTTTTTTTCTTTTTTACCAGTAGTAATAGTTTCAAGAAGAACGTTCATCCCACCACACACCTGAGTGAACTCCTGTGATTTTCTCACATACAAAAAAGCTAAATGCCTTTTCTGTATACCTTAAGCTATCCTAAACCTTACACTTTCCAGTTACAAGGTTACCACACTTAAAGCACAAATAGAAGAATCCTAAAGATGTTTAGCAGTCTAAAGGATAACACTACTTCCTCTGAAAGCAAGAAGTGAAGTTCTTACCTTGGCTGCTCGAAGCAACATTTCACGTTCCTCTTCATCCTTTCTCTGCTTTTCTAGGTGATCGAGCTTTTCAAGAAATCTCAGTTGTGCTCTGGTGTCACTAGATATGATGTAGTTATCACTCCCCTGAAAAACAGAAGTTTGTTACAGACAACCAGGCTTTTATACACACCACAAGAGCAAATAAACCCAATGGGAACAATCTGAAAAGAACAAAGCTATTTTTTCTAAACCGAAAAGTGTAGGCTGTGTTAGAAATAATTCAAGTGGTAAGTAGTCATTTACACATCTCCTCTCCATGGAAGCACATTTCTTAGCATCTGTGACTAGTAAAAGGTTATTGTAAAAGTGAAATGAGCAATAACTAGTTCTATTGTTTATTGATTGTAACAACAAAAAAGTTTTCAAGTTTAAAGGCTAAAATTTTGGTTTAAACATCAATTTCACATCCAGTAAACAAGATGCACAAGATTGTATTCTGAACAGGTTAAGAATAAAAAAAAGACTAATTGTAAAGAGAAAGGGTAAAGAAAAATAAAACTTACAATTTCAAGTTTCTAGTGTTTGGTGTTGTACTTAAAACTCAGAATTTGAAACCTCACCTGGTATTTCCAAAAAGAGGGTTTATGGAGCAGAGGGATGACTTAGAAACAGCTGTAATGAATCTTGGGAGGAGCAGAATGTGAGATGATTAATTATATATGGTTCATTATAGCTTTAAGAATACATTCTTCTGCCTCAGTGGATGCTCTCAAGTCATATAATAATTTCTGTTGAAAGGTGAGCTGTGGAAGTCATCTGGTCCAGCCCCCATGCAAAGCTGGGCCAGTCAATACTAACGACAAATTCCAACAGCACCTGAACAGATATGCATTGAAACAAGACTGGTTCTTTTAGGCTAAAAAATGCAACCATAAGTTTATTTTTCATACTATTTTTTTCCTCACTGGAAAGTCTGAGTGAGTCTAGATAAGAATTATAGAATGGTTTGAGTTGGAAGGCACCTTAATGATCATCTAGTGCCAGACCCCCTGCCATGGGCAGGGATACCTCCCACTAGACCTGGTTGCTCAAAGCCCCGTTGAACCTGGCCTTGAATACTTCTAGGGGGAGGGCAGCCACAGCTTCCCTGGGAAAAAGACAACAGAAATGAAAATATCTAAAATGTGGTCAACTAGCAGTGAAAAGACTGTTTTTACTGTTCTACTCTTCCAAACATGGCTACTTTAGCCATGCACTGGCCAAAGGGCATTTGACAAAACAAGGCAGGAAGCCCACTCTACATGAGGTGTATTTCTGCCACCTGTTTGTACCACTCTATAATGCACATCCTAGAGTTATTTTCTGTCTCTGTTACTCTGTGAACTTGTCTTTTCTTGAAAAATTTATCCTTCAGCTTTTACCAGCCACACTATGTATTTTCTGCAACCCTTACTTTTACCTTACTCCAATCTCACACTTCAACAAAGCAACTTTGACACATAACTGTTCTGGGATGAGTGCAACTTATGTTATAAACATAGCATATTTTACATATATCTTTTGGACAAGGGTATATTTTAAGTATATGGATTATCAGGGACTTCAGTAGCTAAGTTGTTTGTGTTTTTCAAACATGATCTACTCATTCTTCTTCCCTCACCCCACCATATAGCTGGAAAGAAAGTAAACGTCTTCTGTGAGAGAATTGCTGTCTCCAAATCTGAATTCTCACAATGCAGCCAGAGCATGGAATCAATCCTTCTTCTAGAATTAAGTTTGGTCTTTTGCAGTGACCCACTGTATTCTCATGTATAACCAACTGTGGCTCGGACCAGGCCCTGTGTTGCAGCCAAGCAGACTGTCTTTTCCCAAGCAGAGTCTGTGGCTCTGCAACAAACTTCCCCCCCACCCCTTTTTTGACTGCTCAAGATTCTTTTATTTTTGCCAGGACCCACAAAACATACACTGCTTTAAGTCAGTCTCAGTACATTAGCAGAATTTGTTTTGAAGCAGCATTTTATAATAATCCACTACCATGCCACAATCCTTTTGAAGGGGCAAAGAAAGCAGCCATATTACCCAGATATTATTTTTCCTAAGTTTAGAAGTGTTTAGCTTCAGAATACCCAGAGTTAGATATCTGCATTTTTAGAGCCAAATCCAAGACCCTGTGACAATTAGGAATGCAAGCCTCTCAGCCAGAAGCACCCCAATGCACTACCATAAGCCTATATGGGAAAAGAAATTGGTGCATTCGTAACAGCATTTCAGCTCATCAATTGTTTTAAGATACCTTATTTCAGGTCTTTTTAGAAGAGGAACACTTGGAGTAATATTTTGTCCTACTCAGTAAGTTGTTTTCTTGTGAGCATTTAGTACTGAATTGCTTACACAGAAATCATTATATTACATACCTGCTTCTAATTTGAATAGATAACTGTTATGATTGATACAGTTGGATTCATCTTTTGTTTTTCTCCATGTAACAGTTCAACTTCCTCATGTAAGGCCAAACTGTCCCCAGCTACAACAATCCTAACAAAACTCAAGGTACAAGTGTAATAGAGAGCAGAATTTAACTTGGTGATAAATAAAGCACATAACCACAATACAAGGTGGTTAGATTTGTATGTGACAAAGCAAAACTTACATCTGACAGTTAAAAAGGTGTTTTTACATTAACTGAGCTAAATTTAACTGAGTTCACTCGATATCCTGAAAGAAGCTTTCACACAACAATAGCACATTAGTTCACCTATACAAGTTTGTTATTAAATTCATTCCACTCAAGATTTCTCCACAGACACACTGTAAAGCACAGTCCATTCCTACAAAAACTTTTACGTTAGGTTTCTGCATATTTGAAACATGCAGCATGGAAGCAAAGCATTCCCAGGCATGTCTTTAGTGAGGAGAGAGCTGGCAACAAATTCAGGAACAGCTATATGCCTTGTCTGTGATCTGCAGCTTCGTTCCTAGATTGTCATATACCTATAAATTAATCTGAAACCTAAGGCACTTGTGGTTTAGCACCAGGAATATCCTGCACATCTGAAGGTGCAAAGGAAAAACCCACATACAGTGAGCCGTGCTCCACTTCAGTCCACCAGGAAAGATGTTGGAAGAATCCCACAAAGACCTGTTCTCCCATGAAATCTGAACAGTTTCAGTCATGCTGAACAACAGCCTTGCTGAGGACAGAGCAGCAATGCAGGCAGCTGCAGAGGCTCAGCTATTATGTGGGAATCTGTTAAGCTTTGGCTTTTATATGGGCAGCCCCTAAACTAAATTAATAACAGAAAAGCTTCTGATAAGTTACTTCGGCACTCTGCAGCCTGATGGCAGCACAGGCTTGGCAGGAGCAGGCTGGCTGTTCTCACATCTAGAAGCACTC
>NW_009970725.1:7337988-7350357 GCF_000747805.2 Chaetura pelagica
ACTCTTTCCACTCCTTTGCTGCATTTAGAGCTTATCCCTTAAACCAATGCAGCTGCCACACCGTATCGCCCTACAGACAGTGCAGTTTAGGACTGCAGTGTTTTACTGCTACTGCACATGGGAAAATGTTTTCATGGAGCAAAGTTTATAGCACAGCACTATGCAATGGCTCTCCAAGACATGTGCTCATGGGCTTCAAAATATAGGAGCACAGCAGCCACCCCACACTGCACTGAGTCCACCCTCCTCAAAACATTTTTCTAATCACTGCAGTGTTTAGTTGTCATTATTAATTCAGGTCTTAGGTACCATACTATGTCACATGCATACTCTTGTATGTCAGCAGTTCTCCAGATTATGGGAGGGAAGCAGCTGAGGAACCAAACCAGTTAGCTAATTGCCTTTACGGTCTTACCAAGGCTCACTGCAACAAGAGTCACAGCACAGAGAGCAGCTTACAACAATCTGAAAGGTTATTCCTGCTTCAGATAAGGAGACCACCATGACAGTTTTATCCTAATTAAGGTAGTAACTTCCAATTATATACCTATTCATTTTCTTAAATTTAGCAAAAAAGAAGGGCTAAAAGTTGGCAAGTCTACGTGGTGGCATGGTTATTACCCTGCCAACTCTCTTTCTCTGCAGGGCCACCCATCAGATGTAAACTGCTAGGCATGAGATGAGCAAACTAGGAAGAATAGTTCCCTGAATATGATCCCATGAATTACTAGCTTTTTGCACCAATTCTACCCTAATAATAGTTACCTTGCAATCTAGTCATCACACCTAACCCCATTACTGTCTGTCTTTTTGTAATGAAGATGGGCCAATACAAAGCCTTACAGGGCAATTACCTAGTCCTCTTGAAAAGGCTCTGGATAATTCTCTGCAATACATGGAGCCCATATTGCACACTGGTACTTATTGATAAGCTAGAGGGAAAATAGACTCCAAAACCCTGTAGTGTTCTGTTCTTGAATTTACATTTCTAAACGTCTGTCAGCATCTCTTACAAGAATATTACTTGCAATCCTGTAGGACACTCCTCTGTAGTGTATTGAACATAGAGGTACACCAATCCTCTAGGATTATTATGCCCATTACTTCCTTGTTTGCTTGGTTTTTCAGACAAAGAGGAAAAGAAAGAAAGCTTATTACAGTCTTACAATCTTACCACTGCTTCTGGCAAATCAATCAAACAAAAACCTGCAAGTTTTCTATTGCTCTAGTTCAATGAGAAAGAAATCAGCCCTATCACTGTCCAAAAACATTGCCTTGTGTCCTTGGTGGCTGCAAGTCACTAAGCCCTGCAGCTTACTCAGGACTTCAGCTTCCAATTCATTTTCACTCATGAGCTCTATCAGATCTCCCACTTTGGAGGGACAATACAGAACAGATTTCTGAACTCTATACTTATTCAGTATTGTTTCTTTTCCTACTGCATCTTCTTCTGGCAAGGAACAGCATACTCTAACTGCTCCAGACATCACTATGAATACTTGGAAGTTTCCAAATAGTCCCTGATCTTTACTATTGCTTCTGCAGTTCTTAAAAGCTTATAAAAATTCTTCAGTACAAAACCAACTCCTATCCCATCAGTTAGTTGCTCATGTTGAATTTTTTTAAGTATAAAGTTTATGTAAAAAAAGAAACAAAATAAAAAACCAACCCCCCAAAAAACCAAACAGCCAAGACCCTAAGAGCTGACAGATAAATTTGCTTCTAACTTCCAGCCTTCTAGAACAGCTTGATACTGAAAAAAAGTACGAACTAATATCTTACAATGGAATGATTAAAAAAAAAAAAAGCCTTGAAGAGCTATTTTGATCACTAGTAACTTACTGTTTCCCATTGGTACCATACAACCATCTTAAGGGATACTGGATCACTGGAAGCCAATACCCTTTACATTGGATGGAACTAATACAAGGGGAAATCTTAAGTAGCAATGGTGGAAAAAAGTTTTGGAAGCTTTAAGACCTAAGGGGTCTCTGCCTTCACATGGAGCACCTTCCAAAATAAAATACTCAATTCAGATTCCCAAGGCTTTTTACTGAGCCAATACTGCAGTTCCACCAACACTAAATGCATAAAGGAAATAAGCTCCTAAATCACCCTGACCACCAAAATAATTAAAAAACAGCTTCACATTTACCATGTATTGTGCAACAGCCACCACTTCCACGGAAGAGGAGAAACATATGCATTTACTCTTACGCTAGGTTTCAAGAACACTTATCCAACAAGTTGAATTGAAAATATAAGGAATAGTTAGAGGCTATAAACAGTTAAAACAAAACCAACCTTTGGTAGATACTGAAAATGCACATATTGCATATGATGTACCTATCCTTGGAAGAGGTTTACCTTCAAGGCTGCAAAGCAGGAAAACTTTGGTGCAAAAACTTGACTTCCTTTACCTTGTGGGTTGATACCCTGTGCTGAGCAATTACAGTTAGTTTTTCTAGGAGCCCTCGTAATCTCTCCTGTGTAGCATGGGAGATCAAGTTCACAACATCAGAGTTAAGTTCCATAATGTCATGCCTTCTACCTGTGGAAGCAGAGAAAATCCATTACGTGTTTTAGCAGCAGCTGATAATTGAAATAATTAGCACAGCAGGTATTCTGTTCCCCCTGGAAGTCATACCCATTATGAATAAAGGTTTGGAGATTATGATTTTCCTGGTAAAGTCACAACTTCAAAGATCTTAGACATTACATTAATAAAACTTAGCCTGGAGCTTCAGAAAATATAGACATTGTTTCACTTAGCCTCCAGAACCACTCTCCTTGCAAGGTCATTTATAGGACAAAGTTAATAAGAACACAAATCCAGCTTCATGTTCAGGGAGTGGGAGAAGTGGTAGCTGTAGGAATTAGTGCCATATTCTGTTAATTCCAGTAATTAAAAAAAAATAGAGAATTACATTTTGCCCTGCTTGACACCGTGCTTGTTAACAACTCATGACATTTATTTGATGAGCAGGGATGGTTTTTGCGGCACACTCCAGGCACACAGGACCCTCTCACCTGCCTCAATCAACTGGCACGGGGCAGACAGACCCAACCATCCCACAGACAGAACAGATCAAGTCTAGCCAGGGTCATTGTGCCACCACCTTCAACCTTTTCTGCAGGGCTGCCGCTGCCTCTCTGCGTTTCAGCAGCTGCAACCGAGGCTGGCGACAGCTCCAGGCAAGGCTGTCCCAGCTCCATGCCTAGAGCTGGGCATCACCTCTGCAACCTTCCTGTGGCTACAGGCTGTTGATGGGAGAAGACTTCCCGTGCTTGACACCATCAATCACTCAATGCAACTCCATGAAGACACCTGGACAGCAGAACTTTCCCCTGCTAGGCACGGCAGGCAGCAGTTTCACACGCTTCACACACCATACCTGTCAGAAGCGCTTTTCCTTGCCCATCGCTGCATTTACAGAAGCTGTAATACTTTATGATGCAATATACAGCACACCTTCAAAACCCATTTTGGTATTTACTGCCAAGTGGAGTGTTAAGAATGGATAAACAGTACACTGTAAAAAACTAATCACCTATTTCATTCACCTTTGCTGCTCTAACTGAAAATTAATAACAATCTCACAAGACAGGGATAATCTATAATGTTTTCCCAGATACAATCCCACTGATGGATCTTGGCCTGTGCCTTAGCTGAATGCAAACTCATTTTCCTCAAGCACTTTTCAACATTTCCTCAGCAGTTTCCTGCTGTACTAAGAGAACACTGAAATGTCAACCTAAAAAGAAAACAAAACCCCCCTAAATCCAAAGATCTTCCAACACACACACACAAACTTCCTAAAACAAAGAGGGCTTTGTTCAAGAGCAGAAGTGTTAACTTCTGAACTGCTATACTCCCTGAGAGTGTTCCTCTCCTTGCAATCCAAACACTTTTCATTTATTACACGAATTGACGATTAATAATAATAATTAATAATAATAATAATAATCATAGTGGCACAGCTACAATGCCAGCCATGAAACACCCAGGCTTGTATTTTGTATCTTTCAATGAATTGTATTCACACCCAAAACCAGACAATTAATCTAGAAGTACTCTGTTTTTTGAAGAGCTCTATTTTACCTTGTATCTGCTTCCCTTGGATGACTGGGAAACCCTCTGCTGAATTTTCAGAAAAGCTTCTAGGCACCAGTTTCAGCGCCCATTTCCCTTTTTCAACTATGCCCCACACAGCTCAGACAGCACATCTGGCTACATGGAGCAGGATGCACTGAGGCAGCAGATAGCAGTTGCAGGTTATACTCATCACAGGCTAGCTGCTTTGTTTGAACTAAGAACAAGCTGCATGTAGAAAGACTTCGAGATCATGTAGTTAAACCACTGTGACAGAATTATGAATACATGCATGAACTGCAGGCTTTCCTGAATGCTCAGCTGTAAAACTCACTGTTCCAGTACTACAACCTACCAAGGCAGAAAGCAGGAGCAAAGAGTTGAGCAACATTCATCCAGTTTGCTTAGACAGCAGTGGTACCAATCACTGTGGTGCTATACAAATGCATGCTCCCTGCTCTGACATAACACAACACTGCTAAGCAGCAGTTATTTTGCTCTGAAACTAACAGCTGAGATGATACATATACTAAAAACCTCTTCTTACAGTTCAGCCTCAGCCATTCAACTGAGATATACATTCCACAGTATTAGTCATGGATAGAAACAGCTTTAAGATGTCTTTTGCGTAAAATTAATGAAAGATTTTCCATAGAGAGATACATAAACAAAGCTCTGCCCTGTGCATATCGGCAGTTTGAAACGTCTTCCTAATCACATGGGCAGATCTTAAATGCTGTTCATTAGAGTACATATATCTGAACAGGTCAAAGAATGTAAAAGCTATGAGGAGAGTCCCTGTAATGAACTGAGTTAAGAGCTGCAGAAACAGAAAAGCGTAAGTGTTTGATTTGACACTAGCACCTATATTGTTGTTATGCGACCCATTAACTGCAAGAGAAATAAAGTTGGTCAGTTCTCACATGTAAAAGTGGCACCCGTTTCTTTTTTCTGGTAGTGCTTCAGACTATTACCACATAACAAAACTTAGAATACAGTTGTTTCATAGAAGGGGAAGTAAAAACTCATAATAATTTGGTAGAAATACATGAATTGAGATGTCTGATCTTAATAGGTTCAGCTTCTTCAAAAGTTCAAGGCTGACTGATGAAACAGGCAAGGAAATACTACATCCATACTTATCTGTTACATATGCTTTGTTCTCACCTATGTTCAAGATCTTCTTCTGAAGTGCTTCGGGGAAGAGAAAAGGTTCATCTGCACAGGAGTGGATCACTGTACCAATAAGCTCAGAGTTTGTTGCCCAAATGCATGCATTCTCCTCCTTAAGATTGACCCCAGCCATAGAAGTCACATCATTTATCTCATCTTCCTCCCTACTAAAGAGAAAACCAACATTTTATTTCAACATTTCATTCAGAATGGATACAAAGAAATAGCCTCTCCACTATCAACAAAGAGCCACATTCAGGCATCTTGGAGGCTACCCCTAATACAATAGATGTTTAGCGTGGGTTTGGACTGGCACAGTCAGCTCCTAAAAGCTTTCACACTTCAGTGGAATAGTTCTCAAATGTTAGCTTGCTTAATGCCTCAGTTGCTAGGCGTGAAAATCCTTTACATGAAACTGAAATTTTGAACAAGCTTGGAAACCAAGGAATTAAGTAAACCTGGACTAAAAGTCCTAAGAATGCTCCCACCCTGCAGCACCACTCTGATACCCTTAAATTTGTTTTAAAACTCTTAATTCGCAAGATAGAATCAAGTCTTGAATACAGTCGAATACTGAGTCATTGAACTTACAAACAAGCTCATTTTCTAATATGCTTATAGCAGAAGTGTATTAGAACACATGATCTACACTTTACTTTTGGCGAATTCCCTTAAAAAGTAAGATACAAACAACCCTTGTCAGTAGTACTCAGGCTCCACCCTTGCCCTTTCAATTAGCCCTACTACACAGTACTCATGTACATAGCAGGGAGGATGCTATGCTTCTGTAGAACAGCCTCAATGGGTTTCAATGGTGTTAATCTTCTCCCACAAACTTCTAGAGAAGCCTGTCTAGGAAAGGAGTCCAGGCTTCCCCTACTCCTCCTCTCATTCGTTTCCATGTCCTTATGGCTAAAAGTTTCTATGTGATTTGTTCTGGGAAAAGGAGACCCAACAGATTCTCAAAGCAGCTTCATTAATTCTATCTAGACACAGCCTCCTGACTAGGCTTGTGCCCCAAACCCATCATGCTAAGAAAAGCTTGATTCTGTGATTCTGTAAATCCTAGGATTGTTGGAATGTTTAAGTGACCACAGTTACAACTCAAAGCTGAAGTCATTGCTGCCAGAACAGCTTTACTCCTCCTTATCCCTTCACAATCAGCAACCACACAGTTCCAAGTGCATACTCATGCTCTATCAGCCTAACAGAGACCCTGATCTTTCAAGAAGTGTGTAAATGAAGCTTCACTGCATGCTAATTGAGTGCTAACAGATCCTCACAAGTACACTCCAGTTTTCTCTTCTTAATGATCCCTACAGAGATGTCTTTGCTGGTGGCAGACAAGAATTCCACCCTAGTGCAGGATCTGCAGATAAAGGAGACAATAAAATCATCAGAACTAGCATCAAGAACATATATCACAAGTATCAGAGCTGGAGATGCTGGAAGCTGAAATTACCCCAATGGAGATGTTTATAGAATCACAGAATGGTTTGGGTTGGAAGGCACCTTAAAGATGATTTAATTCTACCCCCCCAGCATGGGCAGGGACAGCTTCCACTAGATCAAGGTTGCTCAAAGCCCCATCCAGCCTGGCCTTGAACACTTCCAGGGAAGGGCAGTGACAACTTCCCTGGGCAACCTCTTCTGCTGCCTCACCACCCTCTCAAGAAATAATTTCTTCCTAATCTAAATCTACCCTCTTCCAGTTTAAAACCATCTCCCTTTGCCCCATTACTACAAGCTCTTGTAAAAGGTCCCCATCTTTACTGCAGGCCCCTTCAGGTACTGGAAGGCTGCTATAAGGTCTCCCCAGAGCCTTCTCTTCTCCAGATTGAGAATTTTCCTTTTTGCAAATGGTGGTTACGTTTCCCCTTTTCCAGTTAGCCAGAACTTCACAGGACTATCACAAATTCTTAAACATGATGAACAGTGGAATCCAAGTAAGGATGCTTGTGCCTCAGGTAAAACTGTACAACATGCAGTTTCAGTAAGTAATTTTAGCTTTTAATGTGGCCTCATAGTCCAGATACTCAAGCAAGGAGGAAAACTTCTATATTATACAGCTATCTACCTTTCTACATACAGAAGTTTAAGTTCTCTAAAACCAACCTTCCTCAGGTTACTATTTTCTTTAACATTTCTAAGGACACAGTCTCTCTAATGAGTACACACATACAAGAGCTTATATGCAAGTAGACATGGCTACCTGTACTATTTTTTCCAACTTATTTGCCACTAGCCTTGATGAAAGATTGATTTTCACCTATGAAAAGACTGCTGCAGTTACTTTACTTAACCCAAAGAAATTATACTTATATTTCCGTGGAAGTAGTCTCATCAAAGTTTAATATAAATTTCAGAAGCCATGTTAAGTTTGTAGTTTTTACTATTCTTCTTTCCTTGCTGTTCAAACAAACTTCAGTAATTTTAAGATATCATGTACTTTGGGTGAGCTATAAAAATCACTCAATTAAAGTAGTAAGTTTAAAATATTCCAAAGTACACATGCAGATGTTTCTGTCAGAAATGAACTTGCTTTTGTTTTCAGCAATTCCTCTGTAAAGCCCCTTTTCTACATTACATCATATAATGCTTTGTATTTGACCATATAACACCCTGAAATCAACAAGAAAAAATCTCCCAGCTGTTACAAGTCTCCAGTGATTTAAGCTTATCTAGACAAGGGGGAAATACAAACCTCAAGAGTTCTGAGCATTACTCTGCATGAAGTCAGGTTTGACACCTACACTGAATATTACATTGGAAAAGAAGCTCAAGCAACGCACATGCACCTCACACCTAAGAGTTTGCCTGTTTTGGCTGAAAAGTGAGTCTGTGGCACCCTCTGGTGTTCCACCAACATGTTTTCTTCAGAACACATTCTCATTTACTCCACTTTATGCAACTGTTGAAGTGAAAACTAGAAAGACACACTTAACCCAAACCTCCACGCACCACCATGGACAACTACGTGGGACAGAACAATTTCAGTGGAGCAAGAACCACCAGCACTCCTGACCACTGAGGGGCAGGAGGAGCAGCTGCCCAGATGTTTTCCACTCAGCTATCTCCTGTTTGGCTGCTCATTGACCTTTCAAACAAAAACCACAAGTCAGAGCTTTATGTGCTTTGGAGAACAACGCTATTAAATAAAATATATGCAAAAAAATAAAAAATGAAGATTCAAATACATGTCTTATTTTTACACAGTGCTCTAGCACATACTCTACACAAGTGTGCAGAGTAGTTTATAAAAATCTTCATGATTTTAAAGTAGACTGCCCTTTATAATACATGCCATGGGGCAATCAAGTGCCAGCAATGCTCATGCTTAGCTGAAATCTTCTAATTCCTAAGTTTTTTGTTTATTTGTTTTTAATTTGGAGGTTGGCATCACCTTATTTTCCATTGCTTATCTCAAGCAACAAAACCAGCCAATTAAAGAGCAGAGAAGGTCAAATTGCAGCTTAAGTACAGCTTAGTGAGTATTACATTCTCACATCTTAACTTAACTAACTTAACAACCCAATGGCAGTCAAGCTTGATGATATACTACAATAGAAGCCACAGTTTGAAGTGTCATATATACAGTCACACCAACCACAAGACATGCTCTCTGCCTAATACGAATCTCATCAAAAAACCTGAAAGTGGGCCATGGTACTTCTCTCTGCCTCACCCATGATCAGCCAGTTGATGGATCACAGGTCAAAGGACAGCTGTGCTGGGAGTAACAGAAGTCAGGCCAGAGGAGAGCAAGGAACATCTATTGCCCAAGCCAGATTAACATTATGTGATGCTAGATCTGCTTGGAGAACACTGATGCTTGACCCAAGAAAGCCAAAAGTTCAGGTGTGCACTGCCCAGGTTAAGAGAGATAAAAATTCTCATACATCAGATAGTTTGGTTAGCATCAGGGATATATCCAAAAGGATACATTCTTTAGAGAAGAGACTTACTAGAAAAATTTGAGGTGAGCTAGAGATTTGAAATCTGAATTATCATGGATTTACACTACTTTGAAAATCATAATCCAAAAGCAGGAACAGAAATCCATCCTGGATCGCACTGTAGAGACAGTTTTTCCTACACTGAGAACTTAATTCAGGGAGAGAACATAGAGCATTCAAACTTTTAAATGTAAGACAGTTGATATATTCTGATTGGAAGATCACAAAAAATGTGTTTCTAGGCTGTTTTGTGGTCATACTTGTTGTTTTGCTGAGATATTTTTAAATTGTATTTATTAAGTGATTTTTGCAAACATCTCCAAACAAAAGTATCTCCCAAATTATATTTTTATGTATATTTCATAAGAGCTTGAGAGAGTTGAACAGACTCATCAGCTTTATATTTCAACTTTTGGCTACTAGTGTTTTAAGTCCTCAGTGTACACTGTACCTTACTGTAAACAACAACAGCTCTCTGTGGATATCAGCGCACACGAAGCTGTAGCTTTCAAGAGGTAAGACGTCAACTGGTCAACAAGACAAAGCTGTCATGTCTGCTTTGAACTCTGGAAGAATAACTTCAAGCTTGCCTTAAGGTCATAAAACCAGTCATGCAGTCTGTACCTCTGTTTCACCATCTTATTTCAGAGATACAAAAATTATTTCTGCTTTTGAAAAGTTAAGTCAGTTACCAGAACTAAAAGCTTTAAGCCTTCTTGTAATCTAAAGGCCTAGAGAATATGCCAGAAGCCATAATTAGAGGTGGAAGTCAAAAACTTTCACCTCTACATACAGGAACAAGCTCATAAGAGGAGCTAATAAAAGATTTTGTAATACAGCACAGAGCATTAGACAGGTTACCAGCCAGTACATAGTGAAGTTCTATGCCATCTGGTGGTCTGTAAAAAACAGGTTATATATGCCTTAATCCTATGGAGAGCTTCTAATACAAGGTAACTTTGCTTTAGATTAGTTACTAGTACTTACAGAATTGAGATCAACATGCCTCCTCTACAAGTGAAAGACTGACATATATTGATGCTCATTGTTTGTATAATTACACTCTTCTGATAGCATGATGAAAATCCAACCTCATCAGGACAGTCTTTTAAAATTAAGAATAATTAACATCTCCTACAATGTAAAATACATTCAGGTTCCCCCTTGCCAATTATCAAAAACAAGTCTCTAAAGAAAGTTGCTTTTATTTGGGCTCTATTCCCGCCTCTATATGTGCTGTTGGTTCCTTTTGTTCCTTCCTTTAGTAAACATCTGATATTGTTTATTTTTACCTGAAGGAGGTTGCTCCATTCTCTTTTATTTTAGCTTTCTGAACAGGAGATGCTTGAAGCGACAGAATTTTATGTCCTGGCAGGGTAATCTGTTTCAGAATGGAACCTACAACAAAACAAAGAATATTGTCAAAACCAAAATTGTAAGACAATTCTTAAATCAGTTCACACCTCCAGCAAAGGCAACTGCAGGCCCAGTAACAATTAGTTAGGCCCATTTGAAAACTAGATGATACTCTGGAGTCTTACATTCTGCATGTTCTTAATGGCAAAAAAACACTCTTCAAACACCCTACTCTGTGCTGACCACTGAAAGGTTTTAGTGAAAACTGGCTGGCTAAGAAACTCACATTATGCATCAACCTGGACCCACTGGAGTGGGTTTCATGAAGTGATTCTGAACAACATCATGATTTAAAGGAAGTTTACTGAATAATACTTGCAATATTATAATAAATACAACGTTTAACTGACATGTTTTTAGAAGGTGCCAGGAGTAGACATGGCACTGAGTTTCTTATCAGAATTCCAAACATAAACTAAAAATGTCCAGCTTATTGCACAGAGCTAGTTCCCCTCAACAGACAACCAACTTGTAACATTCCTATAATCTACCAATAGCCTGCATACATTTCTATACCTCAGCAGTCCTCCCCATTCTCCATTAAAGAGGTTCCACTGTACCTGCAGGGAACTGGCTAGTTTGAACAAGTGTATTCAGTGGCATCCTCTTCTCAGCAGGTGTCTGTAGGGTCTGTATTGAGGGTTGTGGGAGTGTGGATACCTGCTTTACAACAGTTCCTGATGGTTGCTGGACTACCTGGAAGTGGAATATCCAATATCAGGAGTGAGAAGAGCTAAACAGAGAGAAGTAAACAGTATTAATGTGCTCATTCAGCCAGAAGTTACAGAGGGCATGCATGCAATGTCTAGCTTTCTGTTCAAAGCAAACAACATGCTCAGAAAAAAAAATAATTATTTTTTTTTTTACTTCATGACACAAACCAAATCTTAACAACTGCTGGCAAGCTATAAGCTCCAGCTCATTCAGCAAGCTCTAACAGCCACTTCAACCCTATATCTCTACTGATAACTATATTACATAAGTTTCACTGAGTACTACACAATCCATCACACTAAGAGGCTTTCCACTCCCTAAGTCTGAACAGACTAACAATTGAATATTGAGTCTGCTTGTCAACAAGTTCAAATGGATAGGGATCACATACACCTAGTTAAAAAGCAAACATGAAAACAAACAGAAGTCTTGTATTAAATCCTTTTCCTGTTGAGAATTAAGAGTACACACTGTAGCTACTAATGCATTTTTGGAGCTGCAACATCAATTGTAATATGAGATGCTCAGTTTCAAAGTGTTAAGCAAAAGTATACCAAGCACATCAGTTAGCAGGAACATTAAGTACCAACTAGCAACACCTACAGCGAGTGGAGCGTCTACACAAAAACATCAGTACACTGCTGAAGGGTGAAAAGGAAGGGGGTTGATAGCTTTGTTTAAAGAGGCTCTCAAAAGAAACAAAACCAGACAGCAGGATGTCATCACAACACAAACCTACAGGCACAGCCCATAAATACTAATTCTTCCTCTTCAGGGGTAGCTATTAAAATGTAAGACAGGAATAAAATTGCAGTATCCCTAAAAGCCTCACTTCCAAACCTCCTAGCTAACAGAATGTGGGCTGCAGCTTTTGATATACACTTTGAAAAAGTTATTGATTATAACATCTCCAGGTTGAAGTCTACTTGAACAGTAAAAAGCTAACACAAATGAATTTTCAGGGTAAAGAAACCACTTATTCTCCTCTACATCTTTCATTCTAACTTCAGAAAGAGT
>NW_009970725.1:7351429-7378878 GCF_000747805.2 Chaetura pelagica
TGTTCGTACAGCAACACTGGACAAGTTTAATTAAATAAAAAATTGGCATTAATTATACTTCAGAAATTAGTCTGTCTCCTTCTGTCATCTAACTTCAGATTTATCAGTAAACATCATCAGCGTAAGTATCAGACACTCGCAAAAAGATGTACTTTGCATATCAAGTAATCAAGACACACCGCACCCACCTCCATGCTAATCTGCTAATAAGCAACATGGTTTGGCACAGCAGCAGGAACACAGAACAGAACAGCTGAGCTGAAGGTGATGTTTGAAAATCAAACAACGTAGTTCTTGAGAATAAACGTATGATCCATATCTCCTGACTTTTTATGCAGAGGAAGGAACCACAGGAGCACAGGGATGGACTGCAGACAGTCAAGGCTCACACCTGCAGCACTGGTACACACACTAAGGTGTGCCTCTATGTGTTTTTATGAAAACACAGTTTGATCTTTCTGAAAGATGCAGCTTCCATTGGCTGGAAGTTGAAATTCATATTACCAGCACCATTTATATGTTCAGATAATTATTGAATCATCAACCAGCTTGGATAAACTATTTACAGGCTCTGTCACCACCCAAACTGACATACATCTAGAGATCCTCACCATCACCACTAAGAATGACGCTTCATCTTCAGCATGCAACATCCTGAAACAGCACAGGAGGAAACATAAGCATTCAAGATGAAGGTGCAGCACACAAAAGGAACAGAGATAGCCAGTGTTAAACCAATAGCCTAGGCGGAGACTGGGAGGTAAGACAAGTAACTGAGGAGTCTTGATCAACAAGAAACAGAAAGGATGTGTAGGCAGTAAAGCTGATTTTTTGTTTGGTATTCTAGTTGCTAAACTAACAAATGTTGAAAGTCCCTGAGACATGCAACAGAACAGGGAAACAAGAAAGAACAGGGAAATCCCAGAAATTTTGACAAGGATTTAATGCCAGAAAACCATATTAAAAAATAGCTAATATCTGTAAGAAAGAGCTGTTGCCTCCTTTCTTCAAGTAAGGAGCAAGAAGTAATAATGAAAAGGGACTGTTCCTTTCTGCCCCATTAAGTAGGAAACATCAGAGCAAAAAGCACGAACACTCTTTAAGAAAAAAAAAGAAATGCAATGTAACATCCAGCTGACAGCACAGGGACAGCTGCCTGAAAGTGACTTTGATTAGCCTTCCTTGAATGGGTTTTGCATTCATAAAGCAGAGTTTGGAGATCAGTGGAGAGATGGCAAGGTGTCATCACACACTTCATACAGTATTGCTTCATGAAGGAAGCCTCAGCAGCTGAATGCAAAAGCATACATCCGGGACAAAAAAAAAAATATTGAAAAATAACAGAGGAGATCATCTGCTCAAGAAAGCTCAGCTCTGAGGGGACTCGACACTAAAAACAAGCATTTGGAACAGCACAATCACTTCACTCTTTGCTTCAACCACTAGCAATGTCCAGGGAGCACATTTCACTGGTAATTGCAGGGACTAAACCATAAAACTCTTGTTCTTTATGCTTAACTTGAAGTTGTAGTCTCACAGCAGCTTTCTCACCACTGGAAGCCAGTGGCTGGTAACGTAAATTTTCATTTATTTGTGCTTTAACAAGAGACAAAGAAATTCTACAGCAAGACAAGCTTTCTGTCCAAGATGAAACTTCTGTGTATGCCAATGCTCTTAAATCAGACTGAGTTAAGAAAGTCACTGGAAGGGAAAACCCTCCCTGACATGCAACTCCCACAGCACAGGCATGCAATCAATCCCAACAGCATCCCTGAAGAACAGGTCCTTTGGTGTCCACCATACAAATTGAGTTTCAATAATCATGCCACAGAAAAGACAGTTACACATTGCACCGCTCTAGTAGCAATTTTGATATTAAAACACAGCATCAACGTTACACCAGAGCTGGCACATAAAAGCTCACTTTACATTCCCCAGCACAAGAGACCTAAATAGAAATGGGCATGCACAGGGAGTGTATAGCATCAGACAACCCTGTGGGCTGGAAAGGAAATTGCTGGCAGCATTGTATGGACAGATTTGCACAGCTGGCATGTGCTCCTTTTCAGCTGGCAGCAGGACCCTTCTGTTTAGGGAGGGGAGGTCCAGATTTGTTTTCTTGTGGGAGGAAAACAGAACCTCTTGTCCTTTCAAGGAAATGCACCAGGGAAGCTCTAGAAGATGCAGCTGCTTTTACTAACTGGCTCTTTGTGCTACTAGGTTGTCTGAATAAACACCAAGGTCTTGATATGGCTAAGCTGCAAAGTGGTCAACTCAGCTCTTCAACTACAAGACCAAAATTAAACAGGCATTTTGAAGAGCAAATACTTTAATCACTTTACCTGGGATCTACCCAAATGGGGATAAAAACATGTTTTGTATGCAATTCAAAGTTTGTAAGGCACAGCGAAGAAAAGCAATTGCAATAGGCTGGCACATAGCAGTAGCAGAGGAGGCATGAGTCACTTCTTGAGTTCACAAATATCATGTTCAAGAAGTGTTTCAACTCCCCAGTGTAGAATTAATCTTCCTCATCTCTTTGTACAGATGGTCAACCTTTCCCCTGGATTACATAGCTTGCTGTGTAGCCAACAAAATGCTCCACAGCCCTTGTACAACCTAAGAAGCCCTCATTTTCTTCTGGATGGAATTTTAAATTTACTGTCCTTAAAGACAGCAACGGTATCAACTCCTTTTCCAATTTGGCTTTAGCTACTACTATCAAACACTGTTGGTGCATATGCTTGACAACTGCTTTTAAACCAAACCCACTCATAAAAAGGACCCTCCATCCCCTCCATATAGTTTAGTGCTTTATTCTTTTTAAGCAAATCTGAAAAAGTGAAAAGCTAGTAGCTTTAGCTCTTTATTTAGAATGCAGGATTCTTGTATTACATCCACCTTAAGCACTTTGAAATCAAGAAAATTAATAAAGCAAAACATTTAAGGGTTTTGAATACTGTTAAATCAAGTATACACAATATAGAAACTACAAAGGAAATTCCTGCATTAGATGGCCCACTATACCTGTGGAAAGTTAATCTATCTTCATAGGAAGTCTAATGTTTTCATAGAATCATAGAATCCTAGGGGTTGGAAGGGACCTCGAAAGATCATCTAGTCCAACCCCCCCTGCCAGAGCAGGATCACCCAGAGCACATCACACAGGAAAGCATCCAGGTGGGTTTTGAATGTCTCTAGTGAAGGAGACTCCACAACCTCCCTGGGCAGCCTGTTCCAGTGCTCTGTCACTCTCACAGTAAAAAAATATTAGTGCTAGAATGATGTTAAGGCACAGAGCAAAACAAATGTTAGCGTTTAAAAAGGACTTATATATTAGACAGAAGTGTCGTATATATGATATCTTTTGCCAAATAAGCATATTTACTACACTAATTCAAGGTATTGTAAGGTACAACCTGTAGAAAAGAAAAATCTAGGTTACCATAGCTCACTGAAACCAGATAGCATCTACACCAAATATTACCGAAACATTTCAGAAAGCAGAAAACCAAAGATGATTGCTCAATAAGGACTCTACGAACTTCATAGTTCTAGTAATCCTTAATAAACCCACACTTAATCCCCAGTCCATTAACTGTTGGCCTAGCTTAAATCCCTCTTTCCTCATAATTGATACTTCTTAACTTGTAAGATTCACATCTCAAAATCAGAAGTCAAAGTAGAAAACTAGTATGACTTATAACTTTTAAGTTTATACTGCTGGGCTCATCTACAGCCTCTTGAACATTAGATACAGATAAATCACCCATAAAGCAAAAAAGTAGATACTAAGTCACTCTCCTGAACAGAAGTCAGTTAATGGTGACAGATAAATGTTGCCATCTACAAAAAGTTTTCACCTCCAGTGTTCCCCCAGATTACCTTCTCTGTTTCTCTTCCAAATCTATCAGTCCACTGATAGCAACATGCCTTGGTCTTTGTTTCCAACATTAGACCAAATGTATAACTTATAGAATCATAGAATCATAGAATCATAGAATCTTAGGGGCTGGAAGGGACCTCGAGAGATCATCTAGTCCAACCCCCCTGCCAGAGCAGGGTCACCTAGAGTACATCACACAGGAACTCATCCAGGTGGGTTTTGAATGTCTCCAGTGAGGGAGACTCCACAACCTCCCTGGGCAGTCTGTTCCAGTGCTCTGTCACTCTTACAGTAAAAAAATTTTTTCGGATATTCACCTTGAACTTCCTATGCTCCAATTTACACCCATTACCCCTTGTCCTATCACTGGTCATCACTGAGAAAAGCCTAACTCCGTCCCCCTGACACTCACCCCTTACATATTTGTAAACATTGATGAGGTCACCCCTCAGTCTCCTTTTCTCCAAGCTAAAGAGACCCAGCTCCCTCAGCCTTTCCTCATAAGGGAGATGTTCCACTCCCCTAATCATCTTCGTAGCTCTGCGCTGGACTCTTTCGAGCAGTTCCCTGTCCTTTTTGAACTGAGGGGCCCAGAACTGGACACAATACTCCAGATGTGGCCTCACCAATGCAGAATAGAGGGGGAGGAGAACCTCTCTTGACCTACTAACCACACCCTTTCTAATGCACCCCAGGATGCCATTGGCCTTCTTGGCCACAAGGGCACATTGCTGGCTCATGGTCATCCTCCTGTCTACCAGGACCCCCAGGTCTCTTTCACCTACACTACTCTCCAGCAGTTCAGCCCCCAACCTGTACTGGGACATGGTGTTGTTCTTCCCCAAATGTAAAACTCTGCACTTCCCCTTGTTGAATTTCATCATGTTTCTCCCCGCCCAACTCTCCAACCTATCTAAGTCTCTCTGAATGGCAGCACAGCCTTCTGGTGTGTCAGCCACTCCTCCCAGCTTAGTGTCATCAGCAAACTTGCTGAGGGTACATTCTATACCCTCATCCAGGTCGTTGATGAAGATGTTGAACAACATCGGTCCCAGTACCGACCCCTGTGGGACTCCACTAGTCACACACCTCCAACCAGATTCTGCCCCATTGACTCTCTGACTCCTTCCTTTCAACCAGTTCCTAATCCACCTCACTTCCTGATCACCAAACCCATACCTGATCAACTTTTCTACAAGGATGCTGTGGGAGACAGTGTCAAATGCTTTACTGAAAATGCTTTACTGAAATCAAGATAAACCACATCTACCACATTTCCACTATACCTGTGGAAAGTTTATCTGTCTTCATAGGAAGTCTAATGTTTTCTCGTCTTTTTAAGCAGCAAATCTCAACTAGTAAGCCAAATTCAAGAATCAAGTTCTTTATTTGCCAAAGGGTGACTATTCTTTCAAAATACTTGAGAACATTATTTGCAGGTAGACCAGTCAGACAACATGCTACTTGGTATCTCAAACACCCATAAACCAAAACTAATGTATTTCACAACATTGCTCTTTTTGAGTATACCTGTGGGACACAGTTTTGTTAGTATTTAACATTAACATTAGCAAGAAGTTAATCTGTGCCAAGAAGAAAACCAAAACAATACATTATTTTTGAGGGTATAATTTTAATAAGACTTTTACTTCTCCTGGAATTTGTTAGGTAATGAGGCCTGATAGAAAAGCTCACTTTTGGATGACTTCACAATTAACATGTCTTAGTAAATTTGGAGGTCAGAACTCCACCCTGAAAAGCTCCTTGAGCTAGTTTGTACATTTCAGTTATCACTAAACATCATCAAGCCACCTGTGCCTGCAAAGTATCCAGGGCAGGAACTATCAAGGTAAAAAGCCTGGCATCCCTGGTGGCTAGCTGAGGCACAGCCCTAACAGGCTATCTAACATGAACTAATGTAAGCAGTTCATCAGCAATTTCTGTTCCTGACACTAGCATTTCCTGCCTTCTCTTTCAGATGCCAACCCAGCCTGGCTGCATGCATAGCCCAGAACTTGTGTTCCCTTGTGTTTCAAGCTGGATGCTAAGTCTGGTGGAATGGTGGTCAGTATGTTTTGCAAGAGACTGAGCTTACACCTTGGCTTTAGATTCAACTTTTCAGCAAGTTGAATATCCTTATAACAAACATAACTGATTAACTTAAAACAGACTACCTTCTGGTTAATTCATGTGAGACTAGCTTCACATGTGAAGAAAAAAAAAAAAAAAGGCAAAGATCCAAATTGGTATCCTATCTAAAAAATGCTTAGGAGTCACAATAAAGAAGCTGGATTACAGAAAAGCAAAGAAATTCATCTTACCAACTGTTTCACTTTAACCACCTGCTGAGCGCCTACTGACTGTGCAACGACGGATTTTGGCTGCGAGATTTTGAAACCGAATGGGGCTCCAATGGCTGATTTCAGAGGCTGGAGAGGGGTTGTTGCTGGAGATGCCACTGGAGAGACTAGTAGTGGCTTTGCGGACTGGAGAGAGGACGCTGCTACCGCAGAAGTGAAGGCTGGCCTGACAGTTTGGATAGCAGTCAGCCCTGATGTGGCTATCGTCGTGGTGAGGACTGAAGCTGCAGGGCGAAGAGATGCTGTGACCACTGTGGAGGCAGGAACAGGCTTCACAGTGTGCAGAGAACCTGTTGCCGACGTACTGACAAGGACTGGCTTTATAACTGGAGAGGCTGGGACTGTTACAGTGTCAGACACTGGTTTTATAACTGGAAGAGAGGTTGTTGCTACAGCTGAGGTTGCCACTGCTATCGAAGAAGCTGGTGCTGCAGAGGTAGAAGTAGAAACGGCATCTTGGGTTGGAGCTGGCTGCTGGATACACTGCTGGATAAAGCTCTGAGCATTGGGCATTAGCTGTCGTAAGGCAAGTAAGCTTTTCTAGAAGAAAAACAAAGCAACACTGGACTTAACATCAGCAGAGTCTTGCACACTACTGGTATACCAGCAACTGAATCTTCTTCCTCATCTTCCAATTTAGGTTTTTATTAAACAATAACTGGCTTATTCCAAACAAGTTTTGCTGGAGTTCAGGCACCCTTAAATTGCTGATGGTACAGTTCAGTGAAGACCACAAGAATCACCAACACAGGCTGATCAAAGACCAACACTCACCACTGCTTCACTGCACACAGCGAATCTCAATTATACAGGGGAATTCACCCATAACTTTGTTCTTTTGTTTAGATTTTTCAATTAGAAATTTCTGTTCTAGAAAAAGACCATTTTTTCTGTTGTACTACCTCAAAAGAAATTGTTTTGCCAAAAGCCCCTACGTCTTAACAGCTGTGTTTATTCCATGGAGCCTGCCTTGACAGTGAACTAGCAATTACCCAATAAACTCTGAAACAAGCTTTGGAGATACGAACGCTTCCATGCCAATACAGCTGTATCGACACTAGGGGGGGATACCACTTTAGTAATGCCTGCATAGCTGCAGCAGCACAACTTAAGCCAGAGAGTTCTCAGCAAAGAAAGAACATTAGTAAAGACATCTGGCAACATCTCATTTTTACTCCAGCTATGTTTGAGAAGGTTAATGGACAAAATAATCTTCAAGCCCTCTACAGATTTTTCTCCTTGACTATTTACAATCTGTTATGGTACAGAATCAGGGGAAATCTGTTCTGCACAAATCCTTTTTTTCCCCTCAGTAGCAGTTTTTGAAGTCCCTAAGTCTCCAGCACAGTGCTATTCTTCTGGGCTTCATGCAAAAGGAACATGTTGTCTCACATGTTAATATACTAAGTCAGCAAATTGTTCAGACATCTAGACCTTCTGTGACACACCTGATGTTCACTTCCTTTCTTTTAAAAGGCTCCTCACAGCTTTCCTCATGCTCCTGATGCAGTTTATTTACCAAAAGCATCCAGCACAGATCTGAAAACCAAGCAGGCTTTACAGCCAAAGTCAGCATACTTTCCCATCTATTGGAACAGACAAAACAAAGCACATGCAACTTCCTCGAAAACCTGCAGCTCAAAGATAAGAGACAACTCCACAGAGTCCTCCCTAAAATTCCACTCACTAGCTGAAAGTCAACTGGCAAGAAGCCGTATCACATTTCTTCTCACACTCAAGCTGCAAGCGTTTCTCCCACAGACAAGGCCAGCACTGATGCTTGTAGCACCTTAGAGAAGTGCTCCTGAAGTCACCTTCCATTTGGCACTCATTCCTGTCACAGCTGCTCAAAATTACACACCAGTTAAGTCTGGTCTGTATCAAGTACACATCCTTAAGATATTTCAGAAAAAAAAGTAATTGGGGTGCAAGATGTTTTAAAGGATGGTAACAATATAGTCAGCTAATGTTTAGTCATTGTCATGGTCGAAGTTTCTGAAGTGAAAGTATTTAATTGTTAATATGGAGGAGCAAAGGGAGAGAAAGCACCTTGTTGAGGAGTATGGGGTATGGACACTACCCAAAACAGAAAATCCTCAATGACACCGGAACCTGGCAGCATCCTCCAGGGGAAACATTCAACCACTCTGCTGTGAGGGATCAAGATCTGACCTATGCTGATGAACCCAACTTCTGTGGAACTTCCTCAAGTCTGTGAACCACATGTAGCAGAGTTCTACAGACCGTGGGATGGCATCTTAACTCAGGCTGAGCACCTCCATGAGTGCATAAGGACAACACTGCCTGAGATAACATAACTCTTGGGGGAACCCAAAGGGGTAGAAGTGCTAACAAGTGCTGCACAGACACCTCTTGGCTCAGTTCCTGTGCATGAACTAGTTGCAGGCTGTCACAACTGACCAGCCCTAGATGGGGTCTAGCCGTGCCAGACTTAGCCTGGGTCTGCATGGACCTAGAGGTTCACCTGCAGCACACTTTGGGAACATGGCACCACCACGGGAGCACATGAGCTGCGCCCCCCTCCCCCCCACACACACAGCCAGCTCATGTCAAGTGGGGTCCATCAGCCCTGCAGAAGGCAGCTACTGAGCTCTGAGATGTTTGGGGTTTTTTTTTTCCCCTTTAGCTTTTGCATGTGCTTTTAAGAAATCTCCAGGATTAGGCTGCCACTGTAACAAAAAAATCCATCACACACTTTAAGAAATTGACATCAGCCATCTAAAGCAATATCATCATCATCACATGCATTGTTATATATGCTATCAAATACTGGGGGAAGAAAAACTCCAGAAAATTTCTGTCCCACCTTTAGACTTAACAATTCCTTCCTTGATTCTCAAGTGTCTATAGTAAATGACAAGGAAAAGTACAGATCTATTAAGCTTAAGAATACTACATGCATTGCAACTAAATATAACCAAGTATTCCATGCTTTCACTGGAATGCAATACATGCTCTACAACAGAGATGTTAATTTTTATTTTGACTGTTCATAAATTCCATTATCCCATATGATTTTTAAAAGTTAATACTGCATGCTTTTTATTTACATCATTATTTGCTTGAATGGCAGTAGATTTATCCTGGTTTACTCCTCCCAAGTTGTAGTAGTCCTATCAGGACTTTCTAAAGAAAAGGATGGGGTTTTTCTTCTGCTTCCAGGCAAACATCAACCAGAAGATAGATGAATACTAGATTTATGCAATTCTTAAAGCTTAAGCTTTGTGCACAGCCTGTTGTCAGTCTTCTGCATTTGACTTTATTACAGTTACAGTTTTGATGAGAAAGTAAAAGGTTATCTTAGTATAGCAGCTCTGCTGTAGATGCACCAGCTTCCAAAACATTAGTCGCCACTAATGACCAGCAGGTAATTAACTCTTCAATTTAAGAAGACTCCGCTAAAATCTTCCCTTCCCGAAAAAAAACCTCTTTCCAAGAGCAACAAGGATGGGTGAAACACAATTTCCTCAACTGACCTAAGCCAACACCTATTTCAATGCTCTGACTTTCCTCTTCTGGTTTTCCTCCATCCCCTCAGTAAGTACTACATATTCACAGACACTTACCTTGAGAAAAGGAACTAAATACGGTTGTGGAGATGACTTGAGCTCTATGTATAGCTTTTTTGTAAATTCTTCTGGTTCAATTTTTGCTTCCTAAGAGGAAAGTACAATTACAATAGTAAGTTATAACTATGAATCTACATTTTTTTCCACCCAGTCTATCAAAAATCCATAGAAATTTACATTATTGGGGAATTGTTCAATGTCAATTATCAAATGTTTTTTCCTCTTATATTTTTAAAGAAAAGCGTTTAGGACAGAATTATCTTGAAATTTAGATACAGTATTATCAAATTACATTACTTCCTTTACTCCAGGCTGATAACACACTTAAGGATACTTCAAACACCTCACTCAAGTGAACTGACAGAAACTAGTTTAAAAGTAGCACTGAGTAGCAAGGAGCACCTTATCATTACATAGAAACATTTAAACTTCACCACAGACTCACAGAATTGTCAGAGTTGGAAGGGCCCTCTAGAGATGATCTAGTCCAACCGCCCTGCCAAAACAGGATTCCCTAGAGCACATCACTCAGGGCTGCATCCAGGCAAGTTTTGAGTGTCTCCAGTGAAGGGGACTCCACATCCTGCATGGGGAGTCTGTTCCAGTGCTTTGTCACCCTCACCATAAAGAAGTTTTTTCTCATATTTAGATGGAACTTCCTCTGTTCCAGCTTGTGTCCATGGCCCCTCATCCTGTCATTGGGAACCACTGAAAAGAATCTGGCTCCATCCTCCTTGCACTCCCCCTTGAGATACTTACGGGCATTAACAAGGTCTCCTCTCAGCCTTCTCTTCTCCAGGCTGAAGAGCCCCAGCTCTCTCAGCCTTTCCTCATAAGGGAGCTGCTCCAATCCCCCAATCATCTTTGTTGCCATCCAGTGGACTCTCTCTAGTAGTTCCCGCTCTCTCTTGAACTGGGGAGCCCAGAACTGGATGCAGTATTCCAGCTGTGGCCTCACCAGTGGGAGAATGACCTCTCTCAACCTACTGGCCACACTCTTCCTTATGCCACCCCAGATTACACTTGCCTTCTTGCCCAGTACACAAGCATTTTGTTTTCTGTGAAGTTAGTTTATGTGCATAACAATCAATTTGAAGAGACTGGAGACAAAAGACAACTCAGTACTTTTTAAAGACAATTCTAGTGTAATACATGCATAGCATAATAAAGAATACTTAACACTGTCTTTCAAAAGCAGGAGAAACTGAAGATCAGAACATCACTTCTGCATACCACTACCGTAACAGTCCTCTGGCACGCAGAGTACAGTCTCCTTTCATAATGCTTTCTGCTCTTCCCCAACACAAACACCAGACACAGGGGCTCGGTAAGGTTAGGAACCTGCAATGGACTTCTGAGATCCCTCACTCACTATTTCAGTGCTGTGAGGACAGGGATACAGTTGTGGGTGAGATCCTGCCACAGAGTCACCAAGAATGTTACCTCCTCCGGTATCAGCATCAGGCCTCATCTTTGCAGAGAAACTACTCCTTTCATGCATACTCTCCTTCAGAACAACCATTCCAAGGAGCTACACCAACAGCAAAGGGGTTTTAAGGATTGTATAGGCCCTCTAGAGATGATCTAGTCCAACCGCCCTGCCAAAACAGGATTCCCTAGAGCACATCACTCAGGGCTGCATCCAGGCAAGTTTTGAGTGTCTCCAGTGAAGGGGACTCCACATCCTGCATGGGGAGTCTGTTCCAGTGCTTTGTCACCCTCACCATAAAGAAGTTTTTTCTCATATTTAGATGGAACTTCCTCTGTTCCAGCTTGTGTCCATGGCCCCTCATCCTGTCATTGGGAACCACTGAAAAGAATCTGGCTCCATCCTCCTTGCACTCCCCCTTGAGATACTTACGGGCATTAACAAGGTCTCCTCTCAGCCTTCTCTTCTCCAGGCTGAAGAGCCCCAGCTCTCTCAGCCTTTCCTCATAAGGGAGCTGCTCCAATCCCCCAATCATCTTTGTTGCCATCCAGTGGACTCTCTCTAGTAGTTCCCGCTCTCTCTTGAACTGGGGAGCCCAGAACTGGATGCAGTATTCCAGCTGTGGCCTCACCAGTGGGAGAATGACCTCTCTCAACCTACTGGCCACACTCTTCCTTATGCCACCCCAGATTACACTTGCCTTCTTGCCCAGTACACAAGCATTTTGTTTTCTGTGAAGTTAGTTTATGTGCATAACAATCAATTTGAAGAGACTGGAGACAAAAGACAACTCAGTACTTTTTAAAGACAATTCTAGTGTAATACATGCATAGCATAATAAAGAATACTTAACACTGTCTTTCAAAAGCAGGAGAAACTGAAGATCAGAACATCACTTCTGCATACCACTACCGTAACAGTCCTCTGGCACGCAGAGTACAGTCTCCTTTCATAATGCTTTCTGCTCTTCCCCAACACAAACACCAGACACAGGGGCTCGGTAAGGTTAGGAACCTGCAATGGACTTCTGAGATCCCTCACTCACTATTTCAGTGCTGTGAGGACAGGGATACAGTTGTGGGTGAGATCCTGCCACAGAGTCACCAAGAATGTTACCTCCTCCGGTATCAGCATCAGGCCTCATCTTTGCAGAGAAACTACTCCTTTCATGCATACTCTCCTTCAGAACAACCATTCCAAGGAGCTACACCAACAGCAAAGGGGTTTTAAGGATTGTATATTCACAGACAAACAGAACTTGGAGCACCTCTCCAGTTTAGTCATTTGATCTGCTCCCTGTTAGATCTCACTGAGCTGTTATACAGGTCCCTGAGGTCTTACCAATACAGATGCAGTGATTTGGTGGACTATGCTTCAGTGCATGTAAGGTGCTTGACACCCACTTCATAAGATGCTGCTTTAAGGACCATTTTAATTCACAGCTGTCAATGTATTAATTTCCCTCATGCATGCAAAACAATTTATTTTGCATTAAATCATATACACATCCTGAATGACAGAA
Source organism: Chaetura pelagica (assembly GCF_000747805.2). NCBI lineage: Eukaryota > Metazoa > Chordata > Aves > Apodiformes > Apodidae > Chaetura > Chaetura pelagica. The sequence goes on from NW_009970725.1 coordinate 7,364,217, forward strand.
TAGCAGTATTTTTTAGATATTAGATAAAGCAAATAAATGCACAGTGAAATGATATATTAATGTTTGGTAACAACTGTTCTTAGGAAAAAAGTAATTAAAGTACTCTAAGAACAAGAAGGAATAATTCTAGTATTTTCCTACAGAATCAAGGTGTATAGTCCATGAGGGACACAAAGGCAGAGGAAGAGGAGTAATCAAGTAGTTTTACAAGGCTGCTTAAAACAGTCTGCTCTCTAAAACTACACCTTCATCTACACTACTCTTTTCTAGACTGAAAAGTCCTTTGGTACCACTAGTAAAGTCATTCCCTTCCACCATCCCACAGCCTTCTGCTACAGTGGAACAACAGAACAGCAGCAGTGGTCAAATGCCAAGACAAGAAGTGGCAGGAGAAATTGTTACCAAGAAAACCCAGCTGTGCTGGGGTACAGCACAAAGCAGCATATGGAAGCCACCCGCAAGGAGAGAGACAGGTTGGCAGCCACATTATTTTCTCCACCCCATTGTCTAAAGACATAGATCACATCATGCTTGTTCCACTGGAGCTTCACTATCAACCTGTATGTCAGTTCTGCCTTGGAGTAAAGCAGTAGTATGGACTCAGCACTGGCACTGCAACCTCCATGATAATAATTCTTGTCATTGATTACTCAAAATAAGACTAATATGAAAAAAAACCAAAAAAACAGGCAGCTCAGAGCCAGACACTATCAGTTCCTCCTGCTGTCAATTACCTGTGTGCATAAAATGAAACAGGAATGTGAGAGGGAAAAAATACAGCATGGGATGTAGTTAAAAATAAGAGCTATAATGTAAGCTTAATGAAGGTCAGATATACTCGGCCACAAATTCAACTCCTCAGCTGTTAAAAAAATAACAGTTAAAAAGATCAGAAACAAAAACTATGAAGAAGTCAATGTAAAAAATTATATCCAAATCATGCAGAATGTTTAAAAAAAGTCTCACCAATAAATTTTGCACAAGATTCTTCACATTCTGCCCCATCTCAGAAGCTTGAGGTCCACTAGATGCCAATTTTATTAGTGTAGCAAGAAAATTCTTGCATTTCTTCACATTCTCTAACATCTCCTAGCATGAAAATAAAGAGAAGACCATTAGATGTGGCATTGGCTCTCCAACCTCTGATGAATATACAGAATGCTAATTTTTAATTAAAGCCTTTTTTTTTCCTTACTGTAGAAGTGCTGGTCGGTGCTACTGTTGTGCCCTCTGCTTTCACAGAGACTGCCTTTTGGGAGACAGCTTGTGCAGGTGGTCCTGTAACTGGAAGTTTTACAGGTGTTCCAGTACTCGAAGGCTTTACAGCAGTAACTGTGGTAACACTAGCTGTTGCAGCTGTTGGCTGAAAAGGAAAATTAACACTTTTTAACCAAAGATTAACGTGACAAACATACTGTATTCTGCTAGTGTATATAAAGTAGCACCCTCGCTTCACATTACTATTTAGAACATAAATTATTTTTACCTTTGAAGTTTGGATTTTGAGAGGCTCTAGGTAATAGAGTGAGAGAACCCCCACAGCTTAATTCTGGTTTTAAATCAAGGGCAGAGGGAAGAAATTACAAAGGCTCACCCAGACTGAAGCACTGCCTGCAACTTCAAGTGAAAAGAGAAAGGTAGAGTTGTCTTGAAGAAACCAACAGATTAACTTTGCCAGGACTACAGTCGAAGCCAGGAGATACTACTCTGAAAATAAATGTCTGTAAGTGATTATTTAACTTCCTTTCTTCTTCTGTAGCTCCTCTCCAAGTTGCAATATCCTTTACTCTTCCTATCACATGCACAATAGGCAAAAGGCATCGTGTCTACTTTAGAAGGATGATCCATGTGGCAGCCGAAGCAACCAGCTGAGCAAATGCACCTAACAAGTTCTTTCTGCCTGTGGAAGTTCCTTCCCTGTGGGCAGTAATTTGGATCTTGCTCTCCTCTGCTCAGACACAAACCCTCACAAAATTCAGTTATTTTAATACATCTTTAAAAAATCTCATTAGAATTTAATAATAGATTAAAAAGCTCCAGCAACAGGAGAGTAATTCAGGTTTAGGAAAAAATAAGAACACAATTGCCAGTCTCCTTTGCAAACTATGCTAATAGTAGTTTCCAGAGGAAACCTACTAAAAACTGAAATATTTCTACTTCAGAGTTTGAAGTGAGGAAAAAGAAAAAAAGGAACAAAACCCACACATCCAAAAACCCCAACACAATTCTTCTGATAGAGCAGCAGACCATATGAGTAAAAGACACTGCCTTTACAAAACCCACTACTTCTGATTTTTCAGCTTGAAAACTAAAAAGCCAGATGGAACCAACCCGCAGCTTACAGAAAAACAAGAGTTTCAGGTTAACATTTGAAACCTGAAATTGGGTGTCATTTTTCCTCCAACCTTCCTAGAAAAAGGGAAAGTCTGGTTTTGTAGGCCAAATTCTGATCTGAGCAACACCATTGCTTTCACTGACTTAGCACACTTAAACACTGTAGTTTACTCCAATAATCACAAATTAACACTTGCTAATTGCATTAGTGATAAGACAGCAGCACAAGAGTCCAACTTACACTACCATGGATAAAACAAAATCTAATCAGTTGGAGGGACAAAATGTAAAATGTCAAAGAGCTTTTAGGTCTTAGAGTCTTTCAGGATAGGGAAAATTAATGAACAAACATTTAAAGCTAAAGCAAAGAAAGCACTGCCACTTTTGTAATTTATTTCTAAATTATTTTTTTTCCTGGGTGTGTGTGTCATCCCCCTCCCCCAATAAGCTGCTGCCAGCTTGACGTGAAAGGAGCAGACAGCTACCAGAAAAACTTCCCAGCTTCGGCTCCCACTGTTGGTAACTTTAATAGCTCTCTGCAGGATCTTTGCCACCACTACTGCCTCTTCCAAAGATGAAGCTCAACAGCTCTAAGACCACAGGGAGGCAAACTGGGCACATGAATCCCATAAACAGATGGACTGGAGGAAGACCAAAGGGGACAGAGTACAGATCTGTCAAGCTGCAATGCCCTGGGCTTTTAAAAGCTGAATACATGAGGTTTGTGGGAGCTGATCTTTTGCAAATTTCAACATGTTTACACATCAAGACCAGAACGACAACCCAGGGAGGGAACAACAGGAAGTCTGCTGGACCCTTTTCCCAAGAAGATGAATATATGGGAATTAACTTCTGTCACCTGCCCTCAACCTTTTTCACTACTGACAATTCTCATTCTCACTTTGAGCAATGGAAACAGTTTCCACAAAAAAAATGGCATTAATCCTGCATATTTTGAAGTAATTTCAAGAGAAGTGTTCTGCATCTAAATGAAAATGCCCCAGCATGATGCTAATTAGATGCTTTGCAGCTTCATTACCCCATCTGGGAAGAAGGTAAAAAATAAACGTGCAGATATTTTGTCTAACCTCAGAGCTTAAACATTCAGGAATGGCAACAAATAGAAATGTTTTTGTAGATGAGGAGAATAATTCTAGAGTCAATAACCAGAGTTTTGCAGCCAGCAGTGTTTCAAGTTGTACTCACCACAGGATAGGAGATACACAACCAAGCCAAGTATTATTTCCACTCCACCATCTTCCACTTTTTGTGATGACTATCATGCTACCACACCAACACTCCTCTCCTGTGACCTCAAAAAATTCTCAAGACTAACATCAGCAAGTTCTATTAGGACTGATGAATGAACCACTGCCAAGGAAATCAGACCCAAGGGCTCTTCCTTTCTTTCCCCAGAAGGTTCCATGCTCGGACTGCCTTGTCAGCACTCTTCTCCTGTCCACCTCAGGGTGAAGAGTTAAGTGGGCCTGTGATGGCAGGCTGTATCTATACTGCACCTAGCTACTCCTTACTGTACAAGGAGCTTGTACAGAGAGCTGTGCAATCCTCCGCAAAACAGAGAGGCTCCAAGGAAGCCATTCCAAACAAAACAACTGTACTAATTTTTCCTAGTCATCATTCATATTGTTTAAACCCAAGTCTATGGCTCATTACATACAAGTGTTCAAGTTTCTACAACTGAAAAAAATACAGTTTATAAAAAATACTCCATGTCTACCTCTTGAAATATCTCATATAAACGCAATTTGAATTGACTACATAAAAACTGAACTAACAAAGTCCAGAAGAACCAAGTCAAAGGCAGATATAAGTTTAAAACGGAATAGTTAGTAGCATGACGAATCTCAATGTTTACCCACATGAGAGTTTGAGGATGCAGGCAGCTGCATCTATCAGATGGAAGAAATCTTAACCTTCATCTCTTCTCCCCAGTGCAAGGGTAGCAATAGTAGATTACTATTGCTTTTATATCCTAAAGATCTCTATGCAGAAATCACAAGCCCATGGTTTGTAAGCTAGTATTCCAAAGTAAAAGTGGACAAGAAATACCCAATAATGATGTTCTCAGACACAAAGCACATGTTGTTTCTATTCTAAGAAAAAGTACTGGGTTTTTCCCTTCAGCCCAAACATTATCCATCTGCAGTGAGAAGGAAGAGAAAAAAAAATATCAAAGACAGACCTGTGTGTAGTTTTCATTTACTGATACAGAAAAACAGCAGGAGAACAAATTTGTAAGTCAGACTTTTAGCTACTGCTGTCAGCAAACATATCCTCCAACTCTTCAACACCCTCAAGGTCAAGAACATACATCCAGCATATTTTTCTAAATGACTGATCCTGGTCATTCAGTGAATGCTTGGTCAACTGCTACAGCCCAGTCTCCGTCAAGCTGTTGTTCACAAGATATGTGCAAGCCAGACTTCTTCCCAATTTATCCTCCAGATTATGAGAACAGAATATTTTAGCTGCAGAAAGAAGTATTTCTCTTTTCATCACACATGCTTATCCAGAACTCTGGTCCCCAAGAATAGAAGATAAACTGTGTATCTAGGAGAAGCCTACACTCAACAAGTGGCAAGAAACTCTTCAGACAAGTCCTACAACATTTTTCTCTGGAAAAAGATAAGACCTAGGAAGTAAGACAAAAACACTACCTAAAAATAATGAGGCATTTCCAACCACTGTCTATACACAGTCATGTCTGTGGAAGCTTTCTGCCAAACTCAATTAGTGAACTGAGGTCTTCAGCTACATCCTTCCTTCAGTTCTCAGTCAGGTAAAACATGAAAAACAGTTTGACTGGTGCAGACAGTTCATTTTCCCCTCAACAGTATCTCAGGTATACTTCCTTTTCCCCTTAAGGAATCAGGAAACTCCAACAGAAGAGAGCATTAGGAAGTCTCCATTTCCCAGAAGAGCTTCATCAAGAGCTTGAAGGAACTCTGTCACAGGGTACAAAGGCACTCCAAATGGCTCTCTGAGCTATTTATTTTATCCGTCATTCATTTGCATTCTGCTGTAGTGAGAGAAGATGATCTGACACACACTGGCAGAAGCATAATTAAATTATGTATTTTTAAAAAAGACATTTAGGAAAGAATTTATTGTGAGGACAAAAGTTGCCAAGCTTAATAAAAAACAGTTAGAAACAACAAGAATGTATCCATATTTTCCTCAGTTTTCTGTCACTTATTCCACCACATCATAAAGTTTGCCACATACCTGTACTATAGCAGGTGGCTGAACAGTAGAAGCTACAGCATTTGCTGTTTGAGATAATGTTTTCACAGGAGTAGCTGCAACTTTCTGTAGTATCTGGGTGCCAGAGTTCTTCGGAGAAAAAAAAGAAATTATACATGTGCAGAGAACAGTTGTCAAGACAAGTCAATAACAAAAGAGACACTGAAGTTTGTACCCGCTCTTGTCCAGTATAACCCAAGACATGCACTCTTACAGTAACAATGCAGGCATCAATCACATTGCCCATGTAGTTTAAACACTGTTTAACAAAACTATTTGTCTACCAGTTTGATACTCCAGAACAGAATCAGAGTCATTTAGACACAAAGCCCATGTATTTTAAACACTGTTCAACAAAGCTATTTGTCTACCAGTTTAATACTCCAGAACAGAATCAGAGTAATTTAGACACAAAGTTCAATCACAACAAAACGATTAAAGGATGAGGTTGTTGGCAGGATCGATGCTGATGGTTACTCTTTTTGTACTCATTCTTAACTCCTGCATGCTGACCACATTAAGAGATGGAAGCAAAAAGCCAGAAGAGCTCAAGGAAAGACAAACATCCTGGGGACATGGGAGAGGTCCTCAGCTTCACTCAACTTCAGAGAAGTATTCTACCAGAGGATCACAAGGTTGCAGTTACTAGCAATAGCCATTTATGTGAGCTCTTTATTCTGGATTATTTTTGTTTCTTTTCTGAACATCTTTTACATTATCATAGAGGAATTCCTTAATTGAACTATACCATATGTAACAGCTAGCAGATTTTTCAGACTGAGAAAGCAAAGCACATAGTGATGTTTATATGCAAAACTAAACACAATCATACTGTTCAAATGCTTATTTAACCCTCCATAACTTATTTGAAAACCCTGTTATAACTACATAACATAAAGCTATGAGAGAAGTTACCTGCACAGCACATATCCTGATTGTAGGTGTGCTGGTCGGTACAGATGGTCTCACACTTGTGTTATTTTGTGGCTGACTCTGTGCTTGTGATACTGCTTGTTGGGATACTAGCATTAGCTGGCCATTACTGCTTCTGATAAGAACAGTTCCTGTTGGAGAAAAACATCCAGACTGTTAGAAATTAAGTGATATTGTGGCTTTCCTATGCTTCTGTGGAAGAAATAAGTAGACCACACTGGTAAAATAATGTAACATTTAGTTTCTTAGTCCAAGGAACGGCTGCCAATAAATGTAGGAGCTGAGAGTATATCAGCTTTACTCTTCATTTTGTAACAGAAAGCAACTCATAAAGTCAAGAGAAAAACTTAACTAGACAGCCACTATGTGCATACAAGATGCAAATTGTGAAATCCTTCAAAAAGATATTTTGGACATGAACAAGACAGACACACTCCACACACACACTCTGGGGTTACTTTAACAGTAACTTCTTTAAGCGTTTCCTCAGCCTGCAAAATTAATCACCGCTATCAGGCGTGGCTGCCTCTACACGCTTTCACATTCTGCACAAACTTACAGGTGTCCCTCTGTCCCAGGGTCTGTCCAAAGGCATTAAAATGCATTAATCAGAGCAGCTTGTAGCCAAATAGGGAGATTCTGATAGAGAGAAGGAAAAAACAGCCAACCAAAACAAAACACAACAAAAAACCCAAACGGATTTTTCTGCCCTTTCTCTTTTTTTTCTTTTTTTTTTTTTTTGCTTTCCTTTCAAGCCTACAGCTTCTTCAGCCCAGTACAATTGAACTCCTGCAACCTTTCTCGCATCCTATCAGGCACCCCATCAGCCATTACTGCGAACAGTTATCAAACAATGAGTATTTTTACTACAGCTTTCAAATGGAAATCACCCTAAGGAGAATCAAGCAGGTGCCACAACACAGTCTTATCCATTAGGCTATCCACCCCTCCTCCTCCTCCCCCATTCCCTAAGGGCTAGGCTCTGGAAAATCCAGACGTTCCATCAGGGTCACAAAAACAAAATGCTAGCTAGATTCTTGCTCTGAAGGGCTTTGGATCCTTCAAGGGAGTTATGGCACACTCTACTGAAGGTGGTGCCTCACCTCCTTTACTTTCTGTAGCAGATGCTGAAGAGTCCACCACTAAAACCACCATCTTCGATCACTTCATTTAACAAAGGCCTTTTGCATAAAAGAAAGGGGGAAGATATAGGAGAATGCCAGTGTGTAAATAAGACTAACACAACATTTTTGGAGACCTGCATTAAACTTTCTTACAAGTTATCCAATTCCTAAAGAATCTCAGATCTTCTCTAAATAGTTAGGATATTTCCCAGTGTAAAACAAGCCTTCATCAATGGAACAGTCTTTTTACTACCTGGTTAGTCTGAAAGTTGTCAAAAATATTGCTCTACAGTACAGCCCAACATACTGCTTCTGTCTCGAGTTCAAATGAACACACCAGCAAAAGCCACAAACTCGATGAGATTTTTGGTTTTTTTGTTTTGTTGTGTTGGTTTTTTTTAAAATAAAATCAAGCTACAACCACAAGTTTAGAAATAGCTTGTCATCCTTCACATCTAAAAGCGTAAGAGAAAATTGCAAGACAACACAAAACTTGGTATAAAATTCTGTAACATTAACATATTGCCATTTATCTAGCACACACAAACTGAGACTGCAAGAGCAGCGTCTGGGGCGATTCCTTTCTTTCTCAAGCAGCAGTTACTAGATGGGGCAGATGCACACAATAGTTGCATATCCAGAAAATACTGTTACTCCATCTGACTACACAGTTTTCTCCTCCATCACTGAATTTATATCTAAGTATATAAAAATATATCTAAATGTATATCTCCATCACTGTAATTATATCTAAGTACTGATAGATCTTTTAATTTAATCAAAGAACACCTGGAAGCCCCCTTCTTGGAAGTATTCAAGGCCAGGCTGGATGAGGCTTAGGGAAGCCTGGTCTGGTGTGAGGTATCCCTGATCATGGCAGGGAGGCTGGAACCTGATTACCTTTAAGGTCCCTTCTAACTTTAACAATTCTATGATTCTATGATTCCTGTTTCCTTCCAAATAAGTTATGGCAAGAACCTGTTCCACTTGGAACAAACATCAATTTCCCATATTTGATCAATTTTGCAGAATTTTTAATATGGTGGTAGGCTTTTCATGGCAGCAAACATCTCCTGACAGCCAGAAAAATTAGAACTCCAAAACCAACAAAACCAATATTATGGTACTGCTTTTGTAGGTTTAATACTGGAAATGACTCATGCTAGTACAAAAAAAGCAGAAAGTAAATTGGAAACAACTGTCATAGCTACAGATTTGTATAATGAGGAGCCACACAACATCACTTCAAGCATGAAACAGTTTGGGGTAGTTACAAACTCATGTAAGGAAGTGACAGTAAACTGACGTGGGAATTGTCCGAAACAGTTTGAAAGCTGTAGAGAAGGGTATTTATTTTTCACTTCTAGTTGCTGCAATTTACTTATACTTTTTCACAGCCTAAAAATACCCTCAATCATTTAGTACTCTCTTTTTGCCTTGAAACAAAAGCAATGACCCAACAATGAAGTTAATGGTGCAGCTTCCAAGAAGAGACACAGAGGTGTCTTCTGCCAGAAGGAAAGGTTCCACAGCAATCAAAACCAATGCCTGAAGTTTTTCATACACCACATACAGCTGCACATGTGTGAAATGAAGTAACAGCAGGTGATGGTATCCTTGAGGTTCTCAACAGAAAGGTCATGTAAACACACTCATGCAGTTATCAAGAGGCTATCATCAGAAGGAATTGAAGACAACTGCAAGAATACACATTCTTCACTCAAAAAAAAGAAAAAAAATATCACTTATCAGGAGCTGTTCTTGCATTTTCTATGAAAGCAATTTTTGCCAAAATAAATGTGAAAACAGATCAGGTCTTTGCAGTCAGTCACTACATTGCAACTCCATAGGAAAACGGGGAAAAAACTTCTTAACAGCTGGAACAGTGAAGTTTCAGCTAACAACTCTCAGCACAGCATTTAAAAGCAGAAAAGACATCTGTAATCTCTCACCATATCAACACCAACTGTAGTTACTGAACAGCAACAGACATCTTTGTAACATGAAAGGTATCCTCTTTCAGGCAGCATTTCCAAGAAAGCAGTGTTTACAGGATACACAGTTTTGATAGTTTGACTGAAGCTGTTTCTGAGAGCAGAAAAGACTTTCTCACCACCTGTGTGCTTTGACAGCAAAGCACAATCCCTTCAGGGCTACAAGGCTGTTCCTGTTTTCAGATAACAAATAAAAAAACCTAAGTGACCAGTTACTGGTGACAGGGATTCGTTCTTACAAGTTGGCTGGAGGACACAGGTGTGTCACCACGTATTAACAGCCCTTTATACAATAAGTAGAGACTTCTGACTTCTGAAATTCTGCCTGTCCTACCCAAAACATCCATTGGAAAGTTATTTCTTTTTCTTGACTGCCAGAGAAAGCGGTTAAAATAAAATCAGCTATTTTGACCCTTTGTCCCCTGCGCGCCTTCCTTCAGCTGCAATCCTATAGGAAGGCTGGAGGGGAAGGAACTAACAACTGAAACCCAGCTTAGCTTCCTCCAAAGCTATGCAGAGAGAATCACACTGTAGCTTTACACCTTTAAGGGGCATCATTGAGATCTGTACCCCTTTCTTCCCAGTGATCTCCCTGCTCCTGGAACAGGAGCTCCAGGAACTGTACATCCAGAAAGAGCACCTGCTGTCACTCAGCAAAGCTCAAGCAGCCACCACCCAGAAGAGTCTCTACATAGGCACAGCAGCAGTACATGCCACAGAAAAACAGAGGCCTTCTATATTAAAATTCCACTTGCTGCTCAAACCTGAAATGCCTCAGCTGTAAATTTTTGCTCTCCCAGCACCACCAACCAAGGAAACGCAGCCTTTTCTGAATCAAATTTTCTAAGCTGTAGCTGTGTTTAGCATCCAACCCAGGAATGAAGAAACACAAGTTAGCAGAAGGAGCAGCTTCCAGATACCTCTTCACTGTAACTTCAGACAGAACTGAAAACTCAGAGACATGAACAAGATGCTGTGCAATCATGGCAGAGATCGGTTTATACCACTGTACATAAGGCCACCTGAGTGTGTTTCACCGTATTTCCAGGAATAGTGTTAAGAAAACCACATTGCTGTTAACATAAAGCTGCACAGCCAACCAAAGCTCTGAGTTTCATACAGCAAAACTCAACATCAATGCATGTTAAAAACATCCCACTATAAGGGCAACCGCAACTATTAAACTTCTACCACATAAGAGAAGCCCAAGGCCATTTCTTGAGGGGAACATTTAGAAGGAAATGCCTAAGATGAACCAGCCAGCAGGTATGTTCTGGTGGAGATACACTATACGTGAAGCTGAGGTTGTCAAGTTAAGCCACCACTTCCATTACTTGGTTTCCAAAACAACTGCTCAACACAACAACTCTTTGGAACTGCTGGCTGGGGAGCAACATGAGGAAATGCTAAGTCTCTTGCTCCCAAAATAAAAAAGCAAGAAAGCACCAACAGCATTAGACTCAACCGATGTAAGAGAAAACAAGTTGTGAAAGCTGCTTTCAAAAAAGGGTGAGCTTAGCTGCCTTCAAACCAAAGAGTGCCTGCACAGATATGTTGCCAATCTTGGTAAAGTTCACTTTAACACCAACTACAAATACAGGGCTAAATGAGACTTTCAGTCCCAAATCAGTTAAATGAACAACAATAAAAACGTTTTAAAACAACTGGCATGTTTCAGTGCTCTCTGTTCCTAAACAAATCTCATTCTTTCACTGAGCTACTCAAAACAAAGGGATAGCTTTTAAGGTGGTTACAAGGTAAGAGCAAGCTTTAAAGGGGATGTGTTAATAGAAAACTAGATGGTAACTGGAAAGGAATATTGGTTTTAAATTTCTTAGCCTGACTATTTAGGATTACTCAAAATTCAGAAAATAAAGGGCCAAATACTATTAATCCATGCAAGAGCTCTGAAAAGTTTTTCTCCCTAAAGGCATCCTTGATTAAAAAATCAGTTTTTTTCTTCTTCAATCCCATTTACTGAGCCCCACAGAACAAGTCACTTAGAAGTTACAAAAGCACATTACAGGACTGAAAAATACAGACCCAGAATGGACATTATTAGAGATGTTGACTGTTCAGGCAGCCATAATATCAAAGTGTGTTATGTTGTAGACTGGCTGTAAAAGACTGTGTTAATGAAATAATGTGAAAGACACAATAGGTAAGTCTGATATTGAAGTGACTTAACTTACATATGACTTACATAACCCTTTAATACATTTTCAGATGAAGTATGGACTGTATTGCATGCAGGAGAACTACTTAATCCCCCTGACCCTCACTTGCTACTTGAGTTTTCCTAGATAGCTACTGCAGTTTTCTGCACTGAAGATGAAGAAACAAAATACAACAGCCCAATCTGGAGGCAACACCTACCTATACTTCTCACTGTCTTAGGAATGAAGCTACAATGAAGATCTGGTGGCCACCTGAGGTTACCTCACCACAGGCTCCTAAAGGTAGAGCTCTAACTTCTATTCTTAAATCAAATACAAATGGCTTTGGACAACTCATCTTCTGGGAAGCCACAAAGATTGCCCGTTCGGGGCTTTTCTTGGGAAAACACCTCTGATTGCTACAGATTTCTCAGACAAGCAGGATCGAGGGCTCACCTACACCGCATGTGTCCAGTTGAGTTGTTCAACTTGCACTCTATATCCACAAAGCATTTTACTCTGTACAACAAATAATTCCAACCCTTTAAAGTCCATTTTAGTTAATGCAAGAGGAATTCAGCCATGATCAACCCATAATCAACACTGTTATGACCGTAACCAGAATCTCAGCACGCATGCAGGCCCTCAAACAATTCACTATTCTTCACATGTAGTTTCACTAACCAAATAATTACACATCTCTGAAATCACACTCTGCACCCTTGCCTCCTGTTCCAGGTAAGTTTCTATAGTAATGATTCTTCGTAGCAATGGCTCAGGACCAGTGACTAGCATGCAGATACTGCAGTGCCACAAGGAGATGCCCAACACCGAGTTCCAAGGAAAGATACCTCATTTTTCCCCACAATTATGGAATACAGTAATTTCCAACTCAGGAAAAAAAAAATCAAGGGGCATAATCTCAATATGCTTTCATGTTACAAAGGAACACAGGTGAAATAAAATACAATATTATGCCCACAAGTTCTTTAAATAAATTGATTGCATCTTTGCACAAATACAGCACTGCAGATTCTTGTAGACTCTGGCATTATTGTCCAGTTGATAGAACTGTTCCACTAGCATTACTCTTTCTCAGATTGTATAGGTTGCTGTGAGAAGCTTTTTAAAATCACCACAAACCCACAACTTTGTCACATTAACAGCTCGAGGGGCACCCAGCCCCAGAGAAGGCTGCCTCCTCCATTAACTCCTATCTTTCTCTTGCAAGGTTCTGTGCTAACGGTGGGCACCTGTTTCTGAGAGGTGCAGTGCAGGCACACCCTTTTCATGTGTAGGGAGCCAAGAAAGGGATGAAGATCTCTCTTCTAGGCAGGATGAAGCAATCTGACAACCTATTATTCAAATAGCCTGAAATAATGGACACTATGCATTTTTCTGAAGAGTCTAAACAACATCTCCTCTTTCTGCAGAAACTAAGCACAAAGTGCTAAACACCCAAAAATCTGAAGCCAAGTTTCACGTGTTGGTTACTCAGTATTACCCAAGCTGTTGGAGGCTAACTGCTCACCAATGCATTTCAGTGCCCAGATGGGTATCTGTACTTAACACACCAATAACTGGGTCCCCATAGTGCTGATGCCTTTTCACAGAATACAACCCCCGCATTTTAGAGCTAAGAGTCCTTCTCAATGGCACGCCCAGTTGAGCTTCACCACTTGAGAATATATTTATATCCACACAATTTTACAGTTATAGTAGAACTCTTGTGCAAAAATGTAACTGTCCCAGTTGCAAGGCAGCATACCTTTTATTTATAGCAAAAACATATGTCCATACCAGCCATCTAAAGAAAATCTGGACAATGCATTGATTCTTGGAGGGACTGTAAATAACTGACAGGTCATAGATGTTTTCTGGGCATACCTCCAAGATGGCAGTACTGCTTCTATTCAAATTCAAAGTATATTTATTACACTTGAATCCCAAGCGTTTTTGCTTGTATTGTGGGTAGGCATTCAGGATTCCCTGCCAATGCAGCATTCCACACAGGGAGAATCTTATTTGATAGCCTGAGAACACCTAGCTCTTGTCCTTGGGCCACATCTTTCAGCAACTGGGATTATTTTCCATCAGTATTTCCTCATCTTATCTTTGTAGTTTGCAACTTTGCTACTTAAGGCTTGGTTGTTTGCCTATCCAAGTAATCAGAAGGTTCTAGGATTGCCTACAGATAGGGTGATCTGACTTAATAGTTCTTCAGGACCCAAGCTACATCATGAAGGAGCTTCAAGTATTTGCAGAGGACTCAGCTGATAGCAATGAAACAGTACCTCCAAGGAGCCAATGTGACACTTCCTTATTTTCAAGACAACTCCTACTGCACTGAAAAAGGCACTGAATCTATACAGCACACCCTCTTCAAGTTTGCTGTGTACCCCTAGTATTCACTGGAGTTAAATTATTTAAATAGCAAGTTAGATGCTTGGCACATTGCAGCCAAATTTCTACAGGGCACAGCTTTGTAAGGACCAGAAGGTACGCCAATACCCTGCACTTATCATTTCTAGAACACTGTGAGTTACTAAGCTATTACAGAGAAATCTGAAACTTACAGGGTGCTGAACTATAAACCCTAATTTTATACCAAGACATGCTAAAAACATAACAAACATAACTTGGTAGAGTTCTAATAAAAGACAAGATTAGCCCCCTTTAAATCTCTGTCTCCTTTAAATAGGAGAATCAACACATTTAATCGAGATTAATTTCACAATGGGACACTTGTTTCTTTGGTGTTCACATGGGGACCAGCAGGTGGTTGAATTCTACTTAATTTCCTCTAAAAGCACATATTCACTCATCTGTTGGATGGATTTTCACTTATTTCAGCAGG
>NW_009970725.1:7379042-7381682 GCF_000747805.2 Chaetura pelagica
AGGGCTTAACACTGAATTTTAACACTGATTTCCACCTTGCTCTGAGTGGGAAGGAGTAAACAAAATTCTTGTAGAAGACAGCAGAATCTTCATGGAAATATTAACTTCCACCTACACAGATACTGTGGAAACTGCCACTAAAACTGTATTATATTTGTCAAATGGCCAGTGTGCAAGCCATATATAAACGTGTTCTGAATACACATACCCCCTTCAACACATCATCAGCTGCCCCGGGAAGACTGACCAGTCATACACCACCAAGAAGGACCTGGCTTTGAGAGCTCCACTTGAAGTAGATGGCAACTGCCACTTGGCAAGCTGCAAGTGAAAGTCCTCAGGTGTTGTGCCAACTAGGGTGTGCCATTTCACCCACTTGTTAATCTAACCTGGACATCCACACAAAGTACTTTGATGGATCAAGCAACACCTAGGTGCAGCCAGCACTAACAAAGCCATCTATTCTGCCTCCACCAAACTGGAACTGTGACCTAGAAGAGGTCTGTAAACATGGTCTATGAAAGCCAAATGCCATCACATCTGTCTGTTCCTAGTTCACCATATCAACCCAGTAAGACCACTGAGCTTCATAAGTTCTCCAGCCTGTATTTGCTCATTAGCAACAAGGATCTTCCATCTGTGGCCATTTTTACCCTGCTTGTTATCAGAATCTATGTCCTCAAGACACTGGTGGAAAAGATCTGTTAAGAGGACTTTGTTCTAAAGGTGACTGAGATGGCAGAAGAGATCTTAATCCTGACAATCTGAATAGCAAGTCACTTAGAAACATCTATTGTAATCTTTTCCATTTTGCAAATGCTAAACATTTTTTTATCCGAAATAATAATAGTTTTCAAAGAAGTAGCTTCCTGCAAAAATAACTCCAAAAAAAGTATTTGCCTTTGGGTTTCTGTCTAAGTGGTCTGGACAGTACCAATTATTCATCTTTGATAGTTACCAGAAGCTTTGCAACTTACAGCAAAACTCACAGAAACAACTGTAACACACAATCCTACCCACTAAGCACAGCACAGGTATCTACCAAAAGGCATGACAAATACTGGGTTCTCCAAGTTAACATAAAAAAACCCCAACAACCTGGGCACTGCAAACTACTAAAAATAACAACTCCTGAGCTCATCTATTTTATAAAAATATTTGGGAAAAGTATACTGAAATATAACTAGTATTTCTTCTAGCTGTCACTTTTGTGTAGATGATTCTATTTTAACTGCTACAAGCTGAAGGGTCCTTTAAGCACTGAAAAAGCAACAAAAGTCAGGCTCACATTCTGTTTTCTAACGATTAAAAGAAGTTTCCTATTCACCATTCTGTTGCTGTAATTATTTGCAATACACTCCAATTGCTTGTAAACTCTCAACAGCATTTAACAATAATTTTACTGAGCATCGTATTTCAGTGCTCCAGTGTTCAGAATCCATCTCGGGTTTTTTGTGAAGACCATAAATTTAGAAGTTAGCTTTATATCTTCTGCCAAGATTTAAATCTTAATTCCCACAGGGCTGTGCATTTAATGATCTGAAGGTATTGTTTTGCTAGACACATTCAGTCCTGAAAGCAAAATTAAGACCTACAGAGCAGCTGAAATTTCTACTGGTTACAATGGAAGACATTTACTTACTCCCTATGTTTGAAGTCTGACTTAGTTCCCCTCAAGCCTGCCAAAGCTTTGCTGACCCCTCCTCAGGATAAAAAAAAAAGTTAACTGGTGTTGCCTAATGTGAAAAGAGAAGTCTGCAAAGAATTTATCCTGGTAAATCTGCTAATCAGAGGACACTATTGGGATATAAAAGCTTGCAACCCTACTAGACATCCTCCAGCACAAGTATTATGCTCAGACGTCACGAGATTATCAACATCCAGAAGCTGCAGACTTTGAAGGAGTATCAAGGTTTTTTGTCTTGTTGAAACAAGAACTCTTCAGATAGCCTCCTCCTACCCAAACACAGTATAAATTAAGCAGTCTTTTAAAATCAGCACTTCCTCCTGCTCCAAAGTGAAGTAAAAAATGCAAATATGAAAATACCAAGTTCCTAAAGCAGTTTTACAACCAAGAAATTACAACTAGAACACAAAGAGGGAGATTGAGAGCACTATACTTGTGAGGTATTACACAACTTCTAAGGCAGAAGGCAGCATCCAGATGTTTACCAGTCCTTACCTATTCAGGCTACCTTAGTTTCTATATTAAATTAAGAGAAACCTGATGAGATCAGTGTCTGTATCACCCTACAGCAGTTTTGGGATACAGCACATCAGCTCTCTCCCTCCCACCCACAGGTGTCCACACACCAAGTACTAGCCTTCCTGCCATGCAGCCCTGGCCACCTGCCATGGACAGTGCCTGTACTTTCTGAACAGTTACTCACTATCAGCCTAGATAAGCTGTAGGCAGTAGAAAATGTGCCAAGGACAAGCCAAAACACCCAAGCAAAGACGACTGAGATGCAAACAGAAACCAAGAACCTGTACCTGTCATTCCTCTCCAAGTCAGGTGCAAAGGAAACTTTATATGCTGGCCATGCCTTTCACCAGCCCACTAGCGCAAAGTAAAGCAGACTTGAGGCAACCTCTCTTTGCTGACACCATACTTGTTCAGGTGTTAGGAATAAGGGAAAG
>NW_009970725.1:7381767-7385578 GCF_000747805.2 Chaetura pelagica
AGAGTAGAACAGAAATACACCAGAGGCAGTTGATGCTACAGTGAAACATGTCAGCAGCTGCTGTCATAGCCCTGTAACCAGCAGCAGTGGCATGAGACAAGCTCTTTGAAGAGCTTCCTGCTGTAAGCAGATCCTAAGGTAGCAATGCAGGATCCCTCACATGTGATCAAGTTCTATATTTTTTTAGTCCCTCTACAAGAGGGACACCTGCCAATTGTCCTTTCAGCATCTGCTGTAATGAGCATTCCAGGGCCAGAATAGGGATAGAATGAAAGCCACAAGAACAGACACAAAAGTGACAAAAAAATAAGTTAACGAAATGTAAAGATGAAAGGAGACCAAGAAATAACATTCTCCTTGTTATTTTTATGATGTTTCTATCCTTCATTTCTCCAAAGCAGTTTGGGGCCCAAAGACACTAAGGTGAGCTACAGACATTAATCTATGGTAAACCTTGTCACTCCTTCCCCTTCCCAAGCCTTTAATTATTTCTTCCTTTTAAAAGTACAGTCAAACCATTTCCCTCCCAACATTAAGCTCAAGTTAACCAAGAACACAATCTATTTTTAAGCAGATGGTCCATGACACAAGACATTTGGCATCAGCACAGTCCACCCAATAAGCAGAGCTCAGGACTGAGCCAGTACTGCTCTCGCCATGCTGGTCTGCTCTTTGCCATTCCCACACACTGCCACATGCAGAGCCTTCTAAAATGCTGCTAACGTGGCCTTGCCAACAAAGAGGGCAACTGAGAAGGCAGGATCTGTCCAGCCAAAGGTGTATAAAGGATACAGTTGCCAGCTGGAATCCTAATGTGTGATAATACCCAGTGGTGGCCAGCTGTAAGCCAGGGATAGACTCACACCTCCTGTGTGTACAGCAGATACCCTGAGAACGAAAGAGGAAGACCTTGTGTTCCAGCACTGGTCTAACAGCTGGCTACTTAGCTGGGAACCAGCACTTTGCAGAGGAAAACAGTGGAAGGTGATGAAGAACTCTTGTTTCTCATGAGAAAGTCTGGGTCCTGCAAAACCTGGAGAACTTGCAAAGCTCAGTCATCTTTCCTGGGTAACAGGTGAATTGGCACTTGGCAGAGGGACAATCCGTGCTCAGGGAGGTAAGGAGTCATGCTTGGTCATCTGCATTTCCCACCTCCTGGCTTTATTCCGGGCAGGAGGAAGGGGGAGGTAGAGACAGAAGAGAAAGAACGGCCTAAATCCATTACATGGTTGGACTTGATCTTGAAGGTCTTTTCCAACCTAAGCGATTCTGTAAGTGACTCTGTTTGACATCCATGAACCTCTTCTGCCCTCTAAGCTACAGGGGCAAACACAGCTCCCATGGTGCCCTTCCTTCCCCAGACTGCAGCCCTGGAGAAGCACAGCAGCAACGCCTGCTCCAGGCCACAAGCAGTTCAGGAGTACTTCAGAATGACCAGCACGGGCAGTGCTGTACAGCCTTCCTCAGAACAAGCCAGGTCAAATACCTCCTTCACTTTGTAACTCAGGAGGAGGATGCTTTCTGTAAGCTCTTTTCTTAGCAGGTGCCACAGGTTGAATGCTGTGATTTTAAAGACAAATGCATTCTCCCTTCTGTATTTTATCCTGCATGGCTAGATCTTGCCATTTATTTGAAATGCCAATTTTTCAAGCCTAAAAATTTGGTTATTTATTCCACTTTCTTTCTTTTTTTTAAGGATGCTAACATTTGTAGCTTTAATGCTATTAATCTTGCATTTAAATTTCTGAATTACTTTTATTATTCATTAAAAATTCAATCCGCATAGCAGACAGAGGTAGAATTCTACTGGTCACTCAAACCAGAACGTATTTTTATATTGTCCTCAGGACTAACGATTTAGACAAGTTTCCATGAAAAGCTGATCCATTTGAGATCTGACAACTAATACAGCCTTTTTGGAGCATTAAACTCCATACTGTTGCTTTTCATTTACAGTGCTGTACAGTACCAGCACCTCTAAACTTCCAATACAAAGTCTGCTTGCTTTGTTTCTTGTCCCTAGAGCAAGGAAAACAATCTGATGCAAACAAAGGGTAATGCAACTTTTCTTACACCTGCCTACTGCCATGATACAAGTCAGATGATAGTCAGCAACATTCCCTGATGTAATCAAACCCAAGCTGCAAGGAAAAATGTTTCACTAACTTATAGTTCCCAAACTACAGGCAACTCACATGAGCATTTACCTTCCCAGAAAGGTGTTTAACTGAATGCAAATACATTCCAGAAAGTCAAAATATTACATAGAAATCCTAAGGATCTGGGGAACCTCGCTACAAAAAAAAATATTTCCATCATGGTTCAGTTCAGATGAAAGTTTGCAAAGATTTAGACTCATTCTTGACTTCTGACTACCCAGACGTCGTAGCATCATGTGAGTGCTGGGAAATCTTCAGTGAAATATACTGATTGAAGACTTTTTTTTTCTTTAATTACATTAGCATTAGATATTTCCTTGAGAGGCTCATGTCTTCGATAAAGACACGGGGGGGGAGGGAATTAAAAAGAAGAAAAATGCAAATATGCAGCAACATCACAGGAATCAATCTAAAACCAGTCATCCTTTTAGGCAACATCATCTCTGAAAGTAATTGCAACAGATGCTCCAACAAAGGAACTGTCCTGGCAGGAAATAATTATAGCAACAATAGCAATAAAGTGATTACATATCTCGGGGTCTCAATACAGCAAGTCCAATTGAATCAAAGTTACTTACTTTTTAAAAAAGCATTTAAATACAGCCTGACAGGGAAGAGTGTGAAGTTAAAAACCCACAGCGACTTCTTCCTCGTGAGAGGAAGCGCAGGTAGGAACTCCTGCTACCCCTCGGATGCTATCCAAACTCCTAAACCAACATTACCACACAATTCCTACATCAGTGTTTTGGTTGCCGCTGTAGGCGGAACATCTTTAAAGCGTGGTACCTCTCTGAACTCTTTGTTCCCCACGTACGCCTTGTAGAAAAACAAACCAGAAAACAACAACCAAAAAACACCCGAAGAAACCACAAAAAACCCCAACCCACCACGTTCCAAAGGGCAACACCTAATGAGATGTCAACATCACACTCCTTAGGCAGGGCAACGTTTTGTTTCAATGACCGCTCACCTCGGCCTGGTACAGGAGAGCAGAGGAGAGGAGAGGATTCCCCCACCCGGCCCAGCCTGCCCGGGGGGCGGGCAGAGCAGCCCTGCCTGCCCGGAGCCGCCGGGTCACTTCGCTAACCCGCGTTCACACTTCCCCGTTACTCCCAGTTCCACGAAAGCCTCAATTAGTCTCTCCCAGGTCACAAAGTGAGGCAGCTCGGCACCTGAGTTTCCGCTTAGTCCTTCTGGCTCCTCGTGCTACCCAGCACAGTAAAAAAGCTGCCCCAATCCAGAGGATTCCAGATCCATCCTCCAGACACGCTCTAGGCATCCCAGGTGCTACCCTGCTGCACCGTTCAGGCTTCCAGCGCCCCGACAAACACCCCGATTCCCAGCAGCGTCGGGCAGAAGAGCGACTGGCCCCAAACTCTCGGCGCACTCCCGAAACACCTTTCCCAGCCGTGCCGTTCCCGCAGCCCCCTTGCCCTTCTTCCCCACGGACCGTCCCCCGCAACACGGGCCGGGGGACGGGCTCCCGGGGAGCGCCACGCGCCAGGTGAGTCCCGACACACACACACGCACCAGGTAAGTAAGTCCCGACACACGCACCAGGTAAGTCCCGACACACACACACGCACCAGGTAAGCAAGTCCCGACACACACACACGCACCACGCGAGCCCCGACACACACACACTCACCACA
>NW_009970725.1:7386718-7390125 GCF_000747805.2 Chaetura pelagica
GGCCGGGTTCAGCTTCGGTCGGTGAGCGCTGCGGAGCCGGCAGCGAGCGGGCCCGGCCCTGGCCCTGCCGTGCTCCTGCGGGCCCCAGCCCGCGGGCCGCCCTGGGGCTGCCGGTGGCAGCAAAAGCTGCTCTAGCAGGGGCAGGAGGTTCTCCGGCTCACCATCAGCTCAGGACCGAAGCTGAACTTGCTGGCAGACCGAGAAGGCCAAAGCAGGGCCCGCCTGTGAGGATGAAGGGGGCAAAGGTGGTCCCGTTTGACCTGCGTGCTCAGGGCCCGGTGCGAAGAAGGGCTGAGGAGGGACGTGCATCTGCGTCCTCCTGTAAGGCAAGCGTTGTTGCTACAGGATACAGCTCTTTAAAACAATTTCCACAGTAAAACTGAAAAGTTTTTTTTTGTGTGTTCAAAAGGGTATCAGTAATTCTCTGCAGTAATTCTGTTTTGAGGTGTTTACTTACCTAAGTTTCAGTAGGCTTTTGAAGCGTGCTTATGCACATGCTTCTCTTTACCTGTGAAACTTAAGGTGCGTTGCTCATCGGCCTAAGGTGAGCACAATGCAAGTGATTACAAACACCAAGGCCTGGGATTACAGTTCATTACAGTGGTGTGAAAAGCACAACATCCAACAACATTTTAGGAGAGCAAAGAAGTTACTTTTATTTTAATTACTCATATTAAACATCCTTTGCAACTATATTTTTCTTGTGTACCTTTCTACCTGAAATTCTAATACTTGAGGATACACTGAAAATCATTAACAGAATGCAGACATTTATACAACCCTTCATGTCCTGATTGATAGTTCTATGCGCTGTTGCTTACAGGTTTGTTAAGACTGCAGGAGTGAAGGAAACACTGCTTTTTAACAGTTTCCATTCTCTCACCATGCCAACCATTCCAGAACACTGACCAAAATCCCAAAGAGGCCACAGCAGCAATGGTTACAGTTTCTGAGCCTGACAGCAGGCTTGAGAGACAGTGAAAAGAGACAGTGGGATAACAGGAGGAGGCAATCTCTGCACGCCTCAGAGCTCTGCCAATTCTGTGGAAATGTCGCTTCTTGGGCATGTGAAGCTGTGTTACACACACAAAGTAACAACTGGGATAGGGTGAGTTACCTCCCACATGCCACAGGGTGCTCAGAGACCACCAGACAGGGGAAAAAAGTCAGTTCCAGCAAAGACCAACAGTGACTGACGGAAGTAGGAGGAGGATGCGAAGGAAGGCGCATGCTGCCCACTCCTCTCAGACTTCAGGAAGAATGGAGTTGGCTTATTCCTTATGACCAAATTTTTCTCTTCTTGGGGCTATTTAACTTCTGAAGGAAGTTGAGACCCCACGCAAACGCTCAGGAGTGAAAGCTTATCTGGAAGAGACAAAAAGACAGCTGAGCACAGAGGTGTAGGCAGTAGAGCTGCAAGGTACAGCAGAGCGTGAAAAGAGGAAGCAGAAATACAGCACCGTGAGAGAAAAACAGAGAGAGGCTGCAAAGGGAGCAAAGGAAGTGATATGAAAGAAAACACAAGAAAAGGTATAGGACAATGATAATAAAGAGAAAAAAAACAACAAACTGAACAAAGCCCAGAAGATGCAGAAATATACATATCTTAAAAAAAACCCAAACTGGGCTAAGTTAAAGTGCTTTG
Organism: Chaetura pelagica; assembly: GCF_000747805.2. NCBI lineage: Eukaryota > Metazoa > Chordata > Aves > Apodiformes > Apodidae > Chaetura > Chaetura pelagica. The sequence continues at coordinate 7,388,364 of NW_009970725.1, forward strand.
AGTGTCCTCTCCAAAACAAAGCAGATGCACCCATCATTGTATGAAACTGCACAGGAAATAAAAGGAAAGGCCCTTTTCCACTGTGAAAAATCTGATTTAATTTATGCAGTCTTCATTACCCAGAGCAAAAGAAACGCAAAAAGTCAGAATAACAAGGAACAAAGAATGTCATGTAAGGAAAGTTACTTTTGTTACTGCCTAGAATTTGGTGCGGTTTTTAATCTTTATTTTCTTGGGTGACTGCTACCAAAAAAACCCCAAACAGCTGCATTGAAAGAACATTGAAGTAAGTCATCATTCTTGTCTACAGCTTTTTTCCCTAGACCTTGTCCAGGACATACTGATAAATATAGTAACTGCTTTTCAAAGTCAGCTGAAGATACATCATTTATTCCAAGAATGCCTAGCCTTGGCAGATTGACCTGTGCTTTATTACTTCAAGTAACTTAGGGACAGTCTTATCTGGCATTCATGTAGAAGTATCTTCTTTATATTCCAGGCATAGGAAAGCATTACTGTAAAAAACAGTTCAGATTTCCTTCCCAGGAGCTATTAAGTTATACACTGCCTGCAGTTTGGTCTGCATAACCCCTTTCCGACAGCTGAGACTTTACACCATCCACACTGAACTGGTCTCTGCTGTACTAATCTTTCCCCAGGGTTTCAAGTAGGATATTTAAAACACAAAACAATTATCCACCTCCCCAAATTCCTGTCCAGAGAGCAGGCCTTTATAAAGACAGACCTTTATAAAATCCTCAGATCTTAAGTCAGTTTCACATTCAAGGCTTTGGTTTTAGTTTCCCACAACCCTATAAAATCCGTCTAATATGCCTCAGGGGTTTTAATCTGTCACCGACTTCTTTACAAGTTTTATTTTCTCTCCAATTGATAAATAATCAATTGAATACAACCAGCAAATCGGCTGGAATGAGAAACTTGTAATATTTGCCTTAATCTTTTCTTAAATGACAGAGACTTGGCAGTACTATAGAATTAACTTAAGCATGTAACTGCAACGTGGAGGGAACAAATAGGTGTGAAAATTTAATCTCATTAGTTAAAATAGTTATTTTCAATGGGAAAAATTAAAAGCTTACTATGAAACAGGTTCCGTAGTAATACAGAACAGTAGCTCTTCAGGAAAAGATGCTGAAAGAAATGAGATACTGTAGATAACAGTAGTAACAGTCAATTAATAGAAAATTATATTCAAGAACAAGTGAGAATTAGTTGGAAATGCAAAAATAGAAGTTCTGAAAAAAATTAATGGAAGTACAGTTGCAAATGTGAATTTATTTACTAATGAAAGCAACCAAGTGAAATAATGATGTGCTATTTAATATAATCAGTAACCATACCTCTATGATAAGTTTGTGATTTGAGTAGATTTCTGCTAAATTTATAGTCAGTGTTACAGTCTGCCCTGCTTTTTACTGTGTTGACGATCTTTTACAGAGGTGTCTCTTTTGGACATTCAGGTGACAGATGCCAAAGCAAATGTTACACTTTTATAATAAAGTCAAACTCTTTGATCCATGAGGTAAAACACACTGCAGCTTCAAAGCCTTATAAAACATTTAAAAGTACAACAGAAGGTACAAGAAAAGAATTAGGCATATACTTTTATATTGTTCTCAGCTATAAAGTCAAGTTGACTTTACTGAGCTACTAATAACAAGAGAGCTAACTGAACATGGAGCTTAGCAATATGGTGAGGCATGTGAAGTCTCAGCAGAGAAAAGCTTACGTGCATGCACAC
>NW_009970725.1:7390162-7402534 GCF_000747805.2 Chaetura pelagica
GAAGTGATACTATGAGGTAGGAAGGTCAGGGGAGTGAGCACACACACCTCACAAGCTAGGCTTTGAGTGAGAAGGAAAGATCAGAAGACTAAGTGAACAGATGGAAAAAGAGGGGAGGAATCAGCACAAGCAATAGAAATAGGATCCTGGAAATAAACAGGAACAGGAAATAGGTACAGTTAAAATGCCTCCACAAAAAAAATACCCAGCATTAAAGGCTTAGCCACTGGGCACACATATATATTCTGTATAGAACACAGAAAGTTAAAAAAATACCAAAGACTTAACATTTTAAGAATTACATAACTGTACTAAGAAGTCATAATGGGTACCACTTGCTATCTGGTAAAATTCACTGAAAGAAAGCAGTTTTATCACTGAAGCTGCAGTGGTCTATAGTAATACAACATTGTGTAAAGAGACATTGCTAATCTATTTTTCATGAATACTTTACAGCATTGCAACATTTGATAAATGAAACAGAACAAAAATCAGAGCTTTGCTTGACTCATGGTATCACTGAACAGTAGTTATTCCATTTTCAAAAAGTTAGAGTGGAAAAGTTAAAAAAATAGGGATTCTGACAGATTTTATGTATCTGTCCTAACAGGGCAATATCTTATACCAATATTAACCAGGGCCAACAATCAGCTTCTGGAAAACATGTAGCCTTTTCTGGCAAATACATGTTCAAGAAAAAAAAGAAGAATATCTGAATTTGTGCCTCTTTGAATAGTGCAGGATGAATGAGCATATTTGGTTTAGCACAACTGTAGCTCCATCAAGTTTCAGGAAATTCCAGAACTCAGGAAGAAACAAGTACATTCAGCAGCTCTGCACTGTAGACAATTACCGCCTCTTAGACCATCAAAAACACTGTAAGAGCTATCATAATTGTAATGTGCCTTAAGTATTTTCCTCTTTTTCTTTTCAGATTCCTTTCCAGCTCTCTGTTTCTGCAAGTTTCATTTTGGTATCTTTTGCACTAAAAATCTGAGTAAGACAATGATTTATAACAGATATCCCATTGCAATGCTCTCATCTATTTAGTTACATTCCATAGCAAAAACTGTGCACCTCGATATTTGTGCAGCATTTCAAAGCAATGCAAACAGTCAAAATCAGACTTATTAATCAGATCATAGTGAATTAAAAGACTGCCAACATTGGAGTTACCAGACGGCTAAATGGGGCTGCATCCCCTTCCCACCACTTCCCACCAGCCACTATAAGGCTGAGTCAAGGTCCTAACACAAACTGCACTAGTTCAATCTGAAATCCAACTGCAGACAAATTCAAACTCGTGATGGTGTTTACCTGCCTCCTTAAACAGAGACTGGAATTCTGTTGTAACATACAGGATATCTTCCTGTTCTTTCATGCTGTGCACTGGGATTAAATAAGCTCAGATGTCACTTGGTACTATGCTACTCTAGGTACCTTCCAAAATTTACACACACTATGTTTAATTGTGTTCATCAGCATTTTATAAACATCTTAAGTAGTTGTGCCAGCTATTAGAAATTTTTATTTCTAAAAGAAACAGAACACTCAAGAATTAATGCTCTGGTGAGTATTTCAACTTTGTTCGGAATACAAGCCTACAACAGAGTTCATATTTATCTGGGGAAAAAGAAAAAACTGACACAAACCCAAACCAAAACCCGAACCCCACTACAGACTGGAAAAAGGACATAGCAAATCAGTTTAATCAGGGCAAACCATGATTTCTCCTTCAAAAGACAAGGTTGCGTCCTTGTTTTCTTTTATTCCCCTAAGTATCACATTGTAGGAAATAATTGCTGGAGTGCTGTGTTTAATTTCCACCTCCCTGTCCTTGCATTAAGCAGGTACATGGTTTTTTTTTTAGCTGAACTGCTAGCCTTCCACTGTTCTCATAATGTGATTCACCCTTAACACACATAAAAGCATAAAAGCATGAAAATACCTGATTTCTGGACCTGGAACTGCAATCTTGCTTCCTTCTTTTAGTTCCATGCATGTTTCAAGCAAGCTGGTTTACTTGAGCAAAAATAAAAAGTGCCTGCAAATAACACCTGGATTTATCTTTTTACTTCCTTTGGTGAATAATAAAAAGAGCATGAGGTTTTTTTCTTCCTCTTCTCCTCCCCCCCTCCTCCATTCTCACATTTGAAGGGGAGGAGAGATATTTTAAAATTTGACCAAATGTTAATTTTTTTTTTTAAATAGCCTAATCAATGTCAAAAGCATTAATGCAAAGCAAACTAATTGCTTCTTAAAATATTTGGTAAAATATGTTTACATATTCTCTCCTCCATTTTCTCTGTGTTGTTTACCTAAACATCCAAGTCACAGTCACTTATTGTATTATTGTATTGGGAGAGGTGAAATGCACACTGAATTTAAAGGCATACACTCATTAAAATTTGTTATTCAAGCAGAAGGCCTAGAGACAGTCAATAGGAAACCTTAGGCAGCTGTAGTTAGCCCAGTCTTTCTCTCCAACCACATCTCAGATAAAAAAAACAAACAACACCACCAACACATGGTGAGCTGGAACAATGAACAGTTTTGAAGGTGATGCCTTTATTTTTTCCACCAACTATCACAGAATCACAGAATGGCTGAAGTTGGGATGGATCTCTGGATGTCGTCTGGTCCAACCCCTTCCTACCCAAGCAGAGCCACCTATAGCCAGTTGCCCAGGACCATGTCCAGATAGCTTATGAATATCTCTATGGAGGAAAACTCAACCTCTCTGGACAATATGTGCCAGTGCTCAGGCACCCTCACAGTTAAAAAAAAATAAAATAAAAAAAAATAATTCCTGATGCTCAGAGGGAACCTCTTTCAGTTTGTGCCCATTACCTCAGGTCCTGTCACCAGGCACTACTGACAAGAGCCTGGCTCTTTCCTCTTTGCAGCATCCTTCCATGTATTTACAGACATTGACTAGATCCCCCTGAGCCTCCTCTTCTCCAGGCTGAGCAGTCCCAGTTCTTTCAGCCTTTCCTCAGAGGTGAGATGCCCCAGTCCCTTCAGCCTCTTTGAGGCCCTTCACTGGACTCTCTGTAATATGTCCATGTCTCCCCTTGTACTGGGCAGCCCAGAACTGGACACAGCACTCCAGGTTAGGCTTCACCAATACTGAGCAGAGAGGAAGGATCACTTCCCTTGACCTGCTGGCAACACTTTCTAGTATGTAGTATTAAAGTAATTGCTCCAAAAAATGAAAAGACTGTATTCTGATAATATTTTTATTGTAAATTTTTGTATATACTCTTAAAGACTGTATTTTCCACTTGTGATAGAAGCTGTTAAACTACAAAGGGACCACAGCATGTCAGAAATACTGTGATAAGGATCACTACAGGATAAAACATTACTGTAATTTTCAAAGGCAACGATAATGTTTTATACAATCCACACTAATAGCATGTTGCCATACACCTTCCTACACTGCCTCCTGCATGACATGTTCCCAACAGTGTCTTACACTATTGTAAATTAGCAGCAATCAGTATAGCTCCCAGCACTATCAATCTACGGAGACACTACAAAAGTCACCTAACATTGTACCACCAGATGTTAGGGGAGATTTCATACATCAAGTTGAATGCACAGGTGTCACCTGGAATAATTTTTGTGAGAAAATTCTGTGTACCAGTTATATACTTGTTTCCTATAAAGTCATTAATACATAAATGTGGTGGCTGGATTCTCCTTATTATAGCAAGGTCAATGTTTGGGGTTTTTTTCCACCAGATTTCACAGTGTAGCATCCAAAGAAATAATTAAAACAAATATACTTACCAAGCATTTCACAGTTTCATGAAGGAAAGAAGTCCAAGGTTTTTTTTGAGCATTTACCACATGCTTTGTACTGGATCACTTCTTAGCAAAACAGATTGTTAATTCCATGGTGCCCTTTTGAGTTCCTGTAACTTGTTCTGGGCAATTCTTTTCCAAAAATTGTTGCTGTTTTAGCACTGCCACCAATTGCACTGGCCAGAGGAGGATGGAAAGGAAGTTATAAATCTCACTACAAGACACATTAACTTACCTGCTCTAAACAATCCTATAAAGGCTTGTGTACATTTCATCCTGGGACTCCCTCACTATCTACTAGGCAATGTGCAGTGAACAACTTGCCTCTTTGCCAAGTAAATTATTTCCCCTTGCAGCCTCTACTTAGACTCTACTAATGTTTCAATACTTGATCTTAGGGCATCTGGGAATGTAAATATATGAGAACAGCAGTTCTCAACTTTTTCATGGCAAAAGTCTTTAGTAATAGTAAACTATTCTAGCAACTCTCTGTTTGCTGAAACCTTTTCTGATGTAGGACAGAAATTGCAGAACCATTGAATACGGTCTTGTGAGCAATAATTGAAGGAATCCAAATGCTGTCCATGGGAAAAGCCCTCTGAGTAAGCCATGATGGAGAACACTTCTCTAACCAATGTATTCAGGGTTTTACAAATGCTGTGTTGTTTTTGGTATTTTTTCAGTTAAAAAGAAATTCTGTTTTGAAGAACTGCCAAAGTTCGGTATCTTTATTGACATTGGAAAGGAAAAAAAGGCATACATAGGGTTTCTCTCAAATGGAATGAAAACCTTTTTTCAGTTTCACTGGCATCTGAATTGCTATCAGACCTTTCTGGTGAGCTGTGGAGTGTCCATGTGGTCTGCAGTGCAAGACTGACTTTTTGGGATGCAGCTAATGTCTTTTCTTGCATTATCTAGTGAATCAATATTTGTTATCATTCAAGGATTGTCTTACACTATCTGAAGTGTAATAATAACAAATTATTTAACATATTAATAATAACAATAATAATAAAAAATTAACATTTATTCATTTAAAAGGGAAGTGGAAGGTGGGCAGAAGTTTCATTTGGGTTTGCTGAGGAGCTGCTTATGACCATCTCCACCCATGCCATGACTTTGCCAACTGTATCCCTGATGGCCCAACTGCCAACACACCTCTGCCAATCCTGCAGACAAGGTTCCTTCAGCCTTTTCTCAAATTAAAATGAGAATAACAAGCACAGTGTCTTGTACTGTTTGCAATGAAAAAAAAGAGTAGATTCAGAAAGCCAGAGGATTCCCTCAGCCCTGCCTCTTCCTGTATAACAGCAACAGTAATGTTAATGATCATCATCATCATCATCATCTTGGTTGTTGCCTCCATGAACAATCAACATGGTACAACCACACAGACTACAGGAATTAAGGCTTAATCAGATTATTCTTTAACATGATCTCAGGCATAGTTGTTAACAGACTTGAAGGAACATCTCAGATGGTTGCAATCAATCAGCCTGCTCACAGGTGTTCTGCTAGTCTTTAGTATTTGAACATAAGAATCTGTATCTGCAAGTTTTACATTTAATTTGGCCTTTCACTGTGCTCTCTTCTGTAGTTTTCTTTTTAAGTTTACATTTTTTATCTCAACTATTTTATACAGTAATATTCTTTGTTCTCGCTGCATTATTATTTCCAAATTACCTAGTAAAGTTCTTCACAGATCTATACATATGAGGAACAGTTATGTTTGTTGGTGCTCCTTAAAATAAAAAAGCCCATAATGGTGATTATTTTCTTGTGAAAAACAGTAATTTTTCTCAAGATATTACCTTTTTTTTTTTTAAGAAGTCATACAAAGGAAACTTAACCTGACTTCTTTTTTTTTAACAGATAATAATAGAAACTATTGGTTTGTTTTCCACACTTGGGATCATCTAATGCTTTTAAGTGGAAACCTAGAAATGTCAAGCTGCTTACCTGCTGAAGTTGCAAAGCAATATGGATTTAGCATGCCTTAAAACACATATGAAAAGTACCAAGCTCCCTACCATAACATGTCATGATTTTGGTATTGTACAACTCTCTTCACCCCACAGTACCTGGAAATTTGGCTTACAGCACCATAATAGCGTGTAAGAAGAGAGGGCTGCTGAGGTACATCCTTATTCTTCTTCATTACAAGCTACTGTAGAAAATCCAAGGCACATTTCAAATTATAGCTTTCCTGACAATAAAGCCAGTTGAGTAGGTTCCTGATTTCCCATTTTCCTGGTCAATTATTCACTCTCCAGTGTGTGTTTCTCCCACAAGTTCACCTGCTTGTAACGCTAGCAAAAACAGTCCAGTTCCAAAAGTAAAAGTTTTATTTATTTATTTATTTAAAAGTAGTATTATCTAGTACAAAAAGCTGAACAATTTTTCTCCCACTTGGATTACCCATCTTGGGGAGCAGATCATGTTCAGCATCAGCCAATCTAAGAGCACATTGGTATCAAAAGAGGAGATTCTCTCATCTCCTGTCCTTCACGACATCTTCTCGTTCTCTCCCTGTGTTAGGACAAGCTGTTCTGCAGCTGTTAAATCAGATTAGTGTGTTGACCCAACCCAAAACTAATTTTGGGGTTTTTTTTTAACCTAAGTTTTGTTTTCATCCCTTCTGAAAGTATGCAAAGAGGACAGTTTCACATCCTGATAGCATGACCAAAATGGAGATTGCCATAAAAAGCAGCAGTTCTGTTCTTCCAATCCACTTCCACACAGATATTCCTGCAGCTTCCCCTGAACTGGTCTTAGCAATCACACAGCTTTGTGGCAGCTCAGAAAAAAAATAAATAAAAAAAATCACTTTGCATCAAATCAGTGAGTTTAGGAGTGTTTTCTTCAGTAGCAGCTTGCACGCACAATTTGTTAGGTGTAACATCAAATTGCACCCTCAGTACATGGCCATAATCACCTTACCACCAAAATAAAATGAACAGTTCTATCTCCTCCCCCAATTTCTTCCTTTACTCCCAATCTTCCCTTATAGAGTTATTGGGTTCGTACAGTTGCATATTGAATCAATTCTACAAGCAAATTTCTGTGAGGTTTCTGAGTTGAGTCAACTCACAAGGGATCAAGGCACTAGGGAGGGGATGACAGTGCCTAGGGTAGAGCAAAGACAGGAGGAAGTGATGGCACCTGCCAGGAACACACATTCATACGACAATTTAAGTCAGTGGGGCTCTCCTTTGTGAACTGCTCCCCTTCGCCCTGAGATTGGTGGCTCTCCCCTGACCTTCATCAGATACTGCAATAAACCTTTTTTTCCCGGCTTATCTCACTGCTGGCCAAGCTTCCAGCCTGGTTTACCATGACTCAGCCAGGCGGGAAAGTTGCGGTCACAGAAGTGACAGTGAAAGAGCACAGCCAGGAGTAAGATCTTTGTCTTGCAGTGGCAACTAGCCATGACTAGTCATTTTTGTTGCTTCAGGAAACTTTACTTGGAGAGAAGACGTATGTTTTAGGCAGTTGTGCTAAATGATTTGCTGAGCTCTCATGCAGTTTTGCCTTCATTCAACCCATACCTGAAGGAAAACACTCCTTGCAGAGGCAAATGTTCACAAGTGCTAGTTCATATCATATCCAGAAAAAGAATCTCTCCTAAATGGGACAGGCATGTCAAGGAGGGGGACAGCAGCATAGATTTAAGCCCAAAGCTGTCTTCCAAATCTCCAGAAATATTTCCAATATCATCCTGGTTTGTTTTGCTGAATTTGATTTCTAGGTTAGCCTCTCTCCTTCCTTTCAGTTTGCTTATTGCTGTTGTGACCAGTACTGAGCAACTAACACTATCCAAGGGGCTTGGCTCTGCTGATGAGATGCAAACAGACCCATGTAAAATGGTTTAAAAAAAACCAAACAAACAAAAAAACCCACAAAAAACCAGTAAGTTAAAAATAATAATAAAAAAAAAAAATCCCACCAGCTACATAAGAATCCTTCAGCTATATTCAAATCTGTTCTGTAGGAACCCAAGCCTTCTTATCCTGGTACCAATCCCTCAAACCATGGTGCCCATCTTCACAGTTTTTCATAAATGCAGTCTTTAAAGGACTTTTCCATAGCCCTTACCTGCAACAGATCCTTCAGCTATATTCAAATCTGTTCTGTAGGAACCCAAGCCTTCTTATCCTGGTACCAATCCCTCAAACCATGGTGCCCATCTTCACAGTTTTTCATAAATGCAGTCTTTAAAGGACTTTTCCATAGCCCTTACCTGCAACAGAATGTATTGTGGACCACTAACAGTAGGGACAATACCTGCAAAACCCAGACATGATCTCCAAGTGCATTAGTTTTCCTCACAGTTCCTTCTTCTTGAAGCTTGGTGACAGATTTTTTGTGTGTACCCAACACAGCTGTATCCAGCTCTCAAATTCCAGCCTGTTAGATAAGAACAAAGACATTGTTATCACAAATATTGACTTCATTTATGTTATGCAGATGAGACGTTATAATACTTTTTATGAAGACATAGGCAAACAGATATGTGGATGCTGCACCATCCTCCTTGAAGAATAAATAATAATGTCTGACATCTGTTATAAAGGAAAAGTGGTGGGGTGTGGTAAACATCCCAGCAACAAGTTTCAAAGTTGCAAAAGTTGTGGTTTACAAATACAGTACAGAGAGGCAGCCCCTGAACAAAAGGTTTACAACTAAAATAGAAAACAAAGGAAATAAGGTGGTTACCGCGTAAGAGCCCAGGGAGACAGCAAGGCAATGCAGATCAATGTGATAAGCAGTATTCTCAGAATACTCACTGTTTATAGGTGTAATCATGGCTAAGCTGGTCTAAAAGCTAACTGCTGACAAAGAAAGGTGATGCTGCTCCACCCTTCTGCTCCAGGAATCTTCATGCTTTGACATTGAAACTCCTCTGCTCCCAATCTGTGAAACTCAACAGGCAGAAAACTGCTTCTCTAGAAAAGCAATTGTTTTTCTGCTAATTTAGCTTCATTAAACATCTCACTACAAGATCAGATGAGTAAAACTGATGGCCCAGGAGGCAGAGTGGGACCACATGGCCACAGGTAGAGAGAGGGAGCTTAAGAAAAAACATGGGTTTTGGTAACAGCTAGCTGTGAGGTTTACATAGCTATTATATAATGCCAGACTGCAACTTAAATGCTGTCACTAGTTTCTCAAGTATTTCGGTGGGGAAGAGTTTTGAAAGTGGACAATGAAGTACTGCAAACATTTATAAGAAGCTCCTGTCATATCCACAGGTAGAAAGAAGGATGAAGGCTGCTGCATGGAAAACTTCTAAGAAGGACTAATGGAAAGGTTGTTAGGCTCAGCATCTCAAGAGCAGATAAGAACATTGTTTCTTTCTCAGTTGGTTTGAAACTCAGCATTTCCCCTCATAAAACCTTTTCGTTAGAAGATGTAAATCAGTGAATACTGAAAAGAAAAGAAAACCTGACCAGCTCTGTGCCAGGTCTGACAATGGGCTGAAGAAAATAAATGAACAATATGAACACTCTTAACTAGGATTTAAAGCTGAAAGTCTCAAGCGTGACTGAAATAGCACATAAGCATCCCCTCCCTCTTTTGCTTTTTCAGGTCTTCCTCAAAGACACTCTCCTACCTACACTAACAAATTGAAGCAAAACAGGGCTTACAGGAACACATAAGTAGTCCTTTCCTTGCAGAAATGTATCGTCTTACCCAGTACTCAATAAATAAAAGCTGTTTGAGTACACTCCATCCAAACTCATGCCTTTTTTACATTACTTCCTTGTGATGAATATTTATTTTATCACTTACCCAAGACCAAAGCTTTGCTACATCCCAATCAACAACAAACTTCTCAGTTTCTGTGACTATTTTATATAAAGTACACAGAGGGTAAAATGATACATAAATGAATGCAGAAAAATGTACATTATTTTAAAAATATATATGATTACATCATTAGGCTTTTAGGAAGAATAACAGACTATGGCTTCTTACTTCTACTATAAAATGTTTGCTTTTAAAAAAAAAACAAACCAAACAGGTACATACAATCTAGCCATCAATTCTACTTGTTTTAGAGCTCACACAACTTCCATTATAAATAGGCCAGCAAAAGTTTTCTTAGGCAATTTCTTGTTACATTGTCAATCCATTACAAGTTTTGTCCCCTGTTCTAGCCCTACAATTTATTACTTTGCTTACAAAAATTAGATCTGAACCAATATATATCGATAAACATAGGAGGTTTCATCTGTTTCTCTTCAACAGATTTGACCACTATCTCTTCCACTTGGGCCTCCTCATAATTTCTGATGCATTGCAGGTTTTTTCTTTCCTATCCCCAGAGAACAACATTACTTGCACTCTTGATTCATGGGTTATAATTTTTTTTGTCCATGCAGGTGTGTAATCAACTTTTAGAAGTTGATGCTGACCAAACACTATGAAGAGGTTTGGGAAAGACAAACATCAATGAAAAAGCAAATCTATATTTAATATTTTCAGTAAACACATAAAACCTTAATCCTACATAACAGAATTATTCCAAATTTAATTATTCCCAATAGCTAAGCCAGCAGGGTAAAATGGTGCATCTCATTAGGCAGAATCAAAGGCTCACTTGGAAAGAATGTAGCACTTAGAAAAATGCATAATGAATTTATCTGAGCAACAGTACCTTACTCTTTCAAAAATATATACACACTAGTATTTGAACATATTTAGAAATTTATGAAAAATCATATTTTATCTTTATCAAAGACTAATAGTATTTAATAATAAAGTGTAAATTACTTTGCTGAACAAAAGAATCTTTTTTTATTCCTATAGAATCAATACAACAGAGGCATAGATATTATTACGGCCTACATTCCCATCAGCAAGGTTTCTAATTAGTCTTTTAATTCAGAACTTTTCTTACTGATTTTCAGAACAAACTCAGCATTATTTTCAGATGGATTTAATAGTAAGATGTATTGCTATTTGCAAAAGAATATATAGCAATTACGGAGTAACATGGTGATACTTTTCTAGAGTACAATTTTAGGCTGGAGTCATGCTTTAAAATTTCATACTGAATAAAAGAAAAAGAGGTGGAGTGGTAAAAAGCATTGCCATGTCCTTAAAGCAAAATAAATAGTAGAAAACAACCCTTACTATTTTTTTCTAGTTTTGTATGTTTCTGAGAGAAAATTACAGTCAATTCCTCTTTGTAGGTTAGTTCAAAGGCAGTTTAGCTATTTCTAGCACACATCCCTTGTTGCTTTCATTGGAAAACAAGGGAAGGCAAAGGCCTGTAGTTCTACCTTGCAAATAACACCTTCTCCCCATGGATGCAGTCTCCTATTCTGTACAGCAGACCTCCTGTACCCTGGGACCCTGTTCTCACACACTGCACTCACATGAAGCATCTTCCTTCTCCTCCCTTCTTCTCCTGTTTGGAAAGAAACACACAGGCATAGATACATATTACACACGTATATACATATACGTTTACAGTAATGCAAGTTAGACACCATCCCAAGCAACCATTCATTGTACCTGCACTGTCTATGTTAGGGATTTGGACTAGAATAATAAAACATTTTTAAATGTCATAGGTTTTTTTGTTTGTTTTGGTTTGGTTTTTTTGTAGTGATATTCTTGGCTCTTGAATATACATACTTAAATATACATACGTACTCAGTGTATTTCCACTGATGATTGGATTATTCAGGACAGAAAGGTATAAATGAGTAAACTTTTACAGGAAAGGGATTTAAGCCTCTGGTGAATCATGCGCCTCCTGAGCAGTCCCAGTAACTAAATGACTGCACACATGCCAAATACAAAAATTGAGACCAAAAAATGGGGTCACATCTGGAAGGATGAACACCATGGTACAAACAATGATGTTCATATGTGTTCAACAGAAGTTTAGTTTGATTCCTTTTTAAATATTATAGAATATGAAGATGCTGTATCTGTCATTCCAAGCTAAAAGTAACATGCTTGCATTGTGTATATAAGAAATGTTACGAAGCCTCAATCTGCATCTGGATCTATAGCTATCATCATTTTATCCTTGAAAATACTTGAAAAGTGGAAGAAAGAAAGCAAGAAAGAATAATCCTACATTAAAAGTGGAAAACAGTAAAAGTACATTCAATATGACAAGATTTAAGTTAAGAGTGTATTTTCCTAAATTGGTTTCAAGCACAGTAATAATCAGAAAGCGTATTTACAGAAATCTATGTTGTTTCTTTTGCTGTGCTTTGCTGTCACTGAGGTGCTGTGTAAGAGAAATGACTATGCTGGTCCTTAACGGTGACAAGACTATCTCCAGAATCTATTTTTAGTCAAATATATTTTCTACTTTGTTATTAACTGTATAAATTAATATTTTTATTAATATTTTAAAGTTAAGATTTTAAGATCTTCTGATAAACATACAGTGACTTTAAAATGCACTATGTATAGAAAGTTAAAGAACACAATGTTAAACTGCTATTTTTTGCTCTTCTATGATTTAAAAAGCAATATGTAAAGAATACCAACAAAGAAGGCAGAGAGAAGAAAAAAAAGCCTCATGTTTTCATG